>NC_052146.1:218804437-219104437 GCF_902713615.1 Scyliorhinus canicula
ACTTCACAGCTTGGGTCACTGTCTGTGCGGAGTTTGCACGTTCTCCCTGTGTCTGTGTGGGATTTCCTCCGGGTGCTCCGGTTTCCTCCCACAAGTCCCGAAAGACATGCTACTAGGTAATTTGGACATTCTGACTTCTCCCTGTGTGTACCCGAACAGGTGCCGGAATGTGGCGACTAGGGGCTTTTCACAGTACCTTCATTGCAATGTTAATGTAAGCCTACTTGTGAAACTAATAAAGATTATTATTATTTAAGATGGCCAGCATGGTGGTGCAGGTTTGATCCCGGCTCTGGGTCACTGTCCATGTGGAATTTGCACATTCTCCCCGTGCAGGGTAGGTGGATTGGCCATGCTAAATTGCTCCTTAATTGGAAAAATGAATTGGGTACACTAAATTTATAATTAAAAAGAAAATTATTGTTTAAGATAATTGTCAAAAGAAGAAATGGACACGAGGAGAAAGATTTTCACACAGCGAATGGTTAAGATCTGAAATACCTGAGAATATGGCGGAGGAAGAATCAATTGAGGCATTCTAGAAGGAATTGCATTATCTGAAAAGGAAGAATGTTACGGACTACTGGGAGACGGCGGGAAGTAGCACCAGGTAAATTGCTCCTACAGGAAGCCGACAGGTATGATAAGCAAAATGGCCTCCATCTGTGCTATAACAATCCTATTAATGGTGTGAACATTCATACATTAATGGCATACCTTGTACTTAAGGTACAGTATTTTCCCCACATTATTGAATGAAGTATCTTGAAAGGTAGATGGGAGTAACTTCACTAAAATGCTACCCCTATGGAGATGTCTATTGCCTTTTCTTGTTTGATGTTAGTGCTTTCAAGAAAGTCCACAAGATTCATAGAAAATAGGGGTAGGCTATTCAGCCCTTCGAACCTCATTCTTAACTGATCATCCAACTGAGTAACCTGTTCTCACTTTCTCCCCCTTATGCGAAGATCCCTTTAGCCTCAAGAGCTTTATCTAATTCCTTCTTGAAAAGGTGCAATGTTTTGGCCTGGACTATTTTCTGTGGTAGTGAATTCCACAGGCTCACCACTCTCTTGGCGAAGAGATTTCTCCTCATCTCAGTCTGTATCTTAAGACAGTGACCTCCGAGCAGTCGATGGGCTATGGCTAGTCGACGGGGGTGGGGGGCAGGGTGCCCCCTGATCCAGCTGATTACGTGGAACGTGAGGAGGTTGAATGGGCCGGTTAAGCGGGCCCGGGTGTTTTCGCATCTGAAGGGGCTGAAGGCGGACGTGGCCATGCTCCAGGAGACCCACCTGAAGGTGGCGGACCAGGTCCGTCTGAGGAAGGGGTGGGTGGGGCAGGTTTTCCACTCAGGGTTCGACTCGAAGAACTGGGGGTGGCGATCCTGGTGGGGAAGAGGGTGGCGTTTAAGGCGTCTGAGGTTGTGGCTGATTGTGGCGGCAGATATGTGATGGTGAGCGGTAAGCTGCAGGGGGAGAGGGTGGTGTTGGTTAATGTGTACGCCCCAAATTGGGATAATGCTGGTTTCATGAGGCGTATGTTGGGCCACATTCCTGGCCTGGAGGTGAGGGGTTGATCATGGGGGGGGGGGGGGGGGTGGGGGGGGGGGGGGGGGGGGTGAGGGGTTGATCATATATGGAGAGAAGGTGAGCAGGATGCTGGCGCACCAGCTTCGTAAGCGGGACACAGCTAGGGAGATTGGTGGAGTGAAGGATAGAGATGGGGATGTGGTGCGGCAGGGGGCAGAGGTCAATGAGGTCTTTAGGGACTTCTATAGGAAACTATACCAGTCAGAGCCGCCGGCGGTGGGAGGAGGAATGGAGAGTGTTTTGGACAGGCTCCAATTTCCAAGGGTGCAGGAGGAGCAGGTGGAGGGACTGAGGACGCTGATCGAGTTGGAGGAGCTGGTCAGTGGGATTGGCCACATGCAGTCGGGGAAGGCGCCGGGACCAGATGGGTTCCCGGTTGAATTTTATAAAAAATGTGCGGACCTGCTGGGCCCCCTGTTGGTTAGGACCTTCAACGAGGCATGGGAGGGGGGGGGTGTTCTGCCCCCGACGATGTCTCGGGCGCTAATCTCCCTGATCCTGAAGCGTGATAAGGACCCCTTGCAGTGCGGATCATACAGGCCGATTTCACTGCTGAATGTAGACGCCAAGTTGCTGGCGAAGATCTTGGCCACTAGAATAGAGGACTGGGTGCCGGGGGGTGGTACATGAAGATCAGACGGGTTTTGTGAAGGGGAGGCAGCTGAACACTAACATGCGAAGGCTGCTAAATGTGATAATGATGCCGGCAGCAGAAGGAGAGACGGAGATTGTGGTGGCATTGGATGCGGAGAAGGCCTTTGACAGGGTTGAGTGGGGGTACTTGTGGGAGGTGTTGGAGAGGTTCGGGTTTGGGGTGGGGTTTATTAAATGGGTGAGGTTGCTGTACGAGGCCCCGATGGCGAGTGTAGCGATGAGAGGAGGTCCGAGTACTTCAGGCTCCACCGTGGGACGAGGCAGGGGTGCCCCCTGTTCCCCATGCTTTTTGCGCTGGCAATAGAGCCTCTTGCCATGGCTCTCAGGGAGTCGAGGAGGTGGAGGGGTTTGGTGCGAGGTGGGGAGGAGCACCGAGTGTCGCTGTATGCAGACGACTTGCTGTTGTATGTAGCGGACCCGGTGGGGGGAATGCTGGAGGTGATGGAGATTCTTGCTGACTTCGGGAGTGTCACGGGATATAAATTGAACCTGGGCAAGAGTGAGCTGTTTGTCGTACACCCACGAGATCAGGAGGAGGGGATTGGTGGGCTCCCGCTAAAAAGGGCAGTGAGGAGTTTTAGGTACCTGGGGGTTCAGGTGGCTAGGAGTTGGGGGACTTTGCATAAGCTTAATTTTACTAGGTTGGTGGAGCAGATGGAGGAGGAGTTTAAAAGGTGGGACATGCTGCCGCTGTCGTTGGCGGGTAGAGTACAGTCCGTTAAAATGATGGTGCTCCCGAGGTTTTTGTTTTTGTTTCAGTGCCTCCCCATTTTCGTTCCGAGGGCCTTTTTTTAGGAGGGTGAACAGCAGCATTCTGGGATTTGTTTGGGCGCACGGGACGCCGAGGGTCTTTTTGGAGCGGGGCAGGGATAGAGGGGGGTTGGCGCTGCCCAACCTCTCTGGGTACTATTGGGCGGCTAACATCTCGATGGTACGTAAGTGGGTAATGGATGGGGAGGGGGCAGCATGGAAACTGATGGAGATGGCATTCTGTGGAGGCACGAGCCTGAAGGCACTGGTAACGGCTCCGCTGCCGCTCCCTCCAACGAGGTACACTACGAGCCCGGTGGTGGCGGCTACCCTCAAAATTTGGGGGCAGTGGAGGCGACACAGGGGGGGAAGTGGGGGGCTCGGTGGAGGCCCCGCTGCGTGGGAACCACCGGTTTGTCCCAGGGAACATGGATGGCGGGTTCCTGGGGTGGCACAGGGCGGGCATTAGGAAGTTGGGAGACCTGTTTATTGACGGGAGGTTCGCGAGCCTTGGTGAACTGGAGGAGAAGTTTGAGCTCCCCCCGGGGAATATGTTCAGGTACCTTCAGGTCAAGGCGTTTGCTAGGCGGCAGGTGGAGGGGTTCCTTTTGCTGCCCCCATGGGGGGTAAGGGATAGGGTGCTTTCGGGGGTGTGGTCGGGGATGGGAAGGTGTCTGACATCTACCAGGTAATGCAGGAGGTGGGGGAGGCATCAGTAGAGGAGCTGAAGGCTAAGTGGGAGGTGGACCTGGGGAAGCAGATTGAGGAGGGGACACGGGCGGACGCCCTGGAGAGGGTGAACTCCTCCTCTTCATGTGCGAGGCTTAGTCTCATCCAGTTCAAGGTGCTGCACCGGGCCCACGTGTCAGGATCTAGGATGAGCAGGTTCTTTGGGGGCGAAGACAGGTGCGTCAGGTGTTCGGGGAGTCCAGCGAACCATGCCCATATGTTCTGGGCATGCCCGGCACTGGAGGAGTTCTGGAAGGGGGTGGCGAGGATGGTGTCGAGGATGGTGGGATCCAGGGTCAAGCCAGGCTGGGGACTCGCGATACTTGGGGTTGGGGTGGAGCCGGGAGTGCAGGAGGCGAAAGAGGCCGATGTCTTGGCCTTTGCGTCCCTGGTAGCCCGGCGGAGGATCTTGCTGCAGTGGAAAGATGCAAGACCTCCGAGTGTGGAGACCTGGATTAATGACATGGCGGGATTCATTCAGCTGGAGAGGGTCAAGTTCGCCCTGAGGGGGTCGGTACAAGGGTTCTTTAGGCGGTGGCAGCCTTTCCTCGACTTTCTGGCTCAACGATAAGGTACTAGGTCAGCAGCAGCAGCAACCCGGGGGGGGGGGGGAAGGAAAGGGGGGGGTTTAGGGGGATAGTGTTTAAGTTAATTTGCTTATTGTTAATTTATTTTGTTGTTTATTGGGGTTGGGGGGTGGGGGGTGGGGGGGGGGTTTGTTATATGCGTTGTTACAGGTGCCGGGGGGTGTTTATTATTATTGTTATTATTGTTTTGTTGATATATATTTTTCAAAAAATTCCAATAAAAATTATTTTTTTTAAAAAGTGACCTCCGGTTCTGGACTCCCTGCCATTAGGAACATCCTTCCTGCATCTACCCATCTAGCCCTGTTAGAATTTTATAGTTTTCTATGAGATCCCCCCTCTTTCGTCTAAAGTCCTGCGAATATAATACTAACCGATTCAATCTCTCCTCATACGCCAGTCCCACCATCCCAGGAATCAGTCTGGTAAACCTTCGCTGCATTCCCTCTGTAGCAAGGACATCCTTCCTCAGATAAGGACACCAAAACCAGACACAATATTCCACGTGTGGTCTCACCAAGGTCCTGTATAATTGCAGCAAGACGTCCTGCGTCTGTACTCAAAACCTCTCACTATGAAGGCTAAGATACCATTTCGCTTCTTTACTGCCTGCTGTACCTGCATGCTTACATTCAGTGATTGGTGCACAAGGACACCCTGGTCTCTTTGCACATTCCCCTCCCTCAATCTATAACCATTAAGATAATAAGTTGCCTTCCCGATTTTGCTGTCAAAGAGGATAACCTCACATTCATCCACATTATACTGCATCTGCCATGCATTTGCCCACTCACTCAGCTTGGCCAAATCACAGTGAATTCAGAATTGCTGCATTCATTAATGGGGAAGTAAACACTTTGGTACGGCTCGGCTCCCAAGCCAATAAATGTTAATACCAGTTGTGTACTGCTGTATTTACCTGATGCCAACATTTCCTGTCTTGGAATATTTCCCCATTAGTATACTCTTCTGTAACCAGAAATTGTGAACATTTTCAATTTGGGCTCAAGGCTGTTAAAGCAGAATATCATAGGCTGGGGTGCCAGGATGAGGGATGAGAGATGAGCCAAGACAACCATCTTAATTGAAATGTTAAAACCTCTAACTGACCGAATATACTTCTTTTTGACAAGTCTCCAACAGATCAGCAGTTTAGTCAGCCTTAAGTTCATTCCAAATATTGATTAGCATTCAGTTTCAATTCATATCTGCATTTCAGAATTGTGACTGAAAGGTTAATATTGCCTGGGACGGAATATTGAGCTGGATTTAACCAGCCCTTGGAGGACAGGCTAGGAAGCGAGAGGGCCTGTAAAATTTCAAAGGTAGGTGAAGGACTATTTCCTTCAGAAACCAATTAAGCCGCTTAAGTTGCCAATTAATTCTTCTAGCTGTCACTGCAGGTCCCCCATAGTAACATTGTTTAACCTCACCAATCACCCACCTCGTCCGCGAAGGGGGCTGGTAACTGAAGGTGGATTCCAGAAGGATAATCACCTGAAAGATATTTAGTCACATCTGAAGGACTTCAGCGGTGTACGAGAATGGACATGTCTTTAGACTCCAACCAAATAAAAGTGGCTGCATCCTTACCTGACCAACCCGAATACACAAAAGGCAACTTCCCTGCTCTAGAAACAGCAGTCAGTGATAGTAGCCAAGGCACTGAATTAATCAGTGATAATCAATGCCACTGAAACCAAGTGACAGATGCTCCTCAATACAATTTCTGTGCATTTCTCATCAAATTCCCCAGATGTGTGTCCCACTGTGAGTCCAACCTGTCTCACTGGAACTTCGACTTTCACACGAGCATTTCCAAACTCCACTCTTGAAGAACACACATGGAATCTTCTCCCAAACAAAGAACAGGCCCTTCGGCCCACCAAGTCTGCGCTGATCCAGATTCCTTATTTAGTCCTATTAATTATCGCCCAATCAACCTGTACCTCTCCATTCTCCAGCAAGATACATCTTAAACATTCCTATCATGCCTACCTCCTCCACTTCCACTGCAACTCATTCCAGGCACCCGCCACCCTCTGCATGAAAAACTTCCCCCGCACATTTCCCTTAAGCTTTCCCCCCTCTCACATTGAACCTGTGCCCCCTTGTAATGGAGTCTTCCACCCTGGGAAAAAGTTTCTGACTATTCACCCTGTCTATACCTCTCGTACATTTGTAGACCTCAACCAGGTCTCTCCTCAGCCTCCGTCTTTCCAATGAAAACAATCCGCGTTTATTCAACCTCTCCTCATAGATAACGCCCTCCAGACCAGGCAACATCCTGGTCGTGCCTATGGTCATGTGGGACTATGGAGAAATTACTTAATTTATTTGAATAAACCACTCATTATTTCTGATGATCTTAAGAGCTTTTTACATTTACATTTTCTTGCCCACTTTGCAGCCTTTAAAAAAAATCAATTTAATTATAGCTTAGAATAGTGTTTTCCTGCAAGTGTTTAGAGCGATTTTCCTCTTAACTAAATTGCAATACATTGTATGAGAACATGTGGGGAGATGACATTCAGCCATCTGGGGTTATTAACTCAGTTTGCAAAGTTGTCACATGAATTTTTAGAAGAGGGGATAATAAAAAAATGATTTGGCAAGTGCGCTGTGACAAACTGCAGCCGAAAGCTCTTTGGTCAGGTCCACATTTTAAATGAATATGGAGGAGGAGGATTCTGGGAGAAGTCAGTTCGCTCACACACCTGAGAAGGGGATCGCAGATGACCCAGTGTCAAAGAAAGGTGGCTCTCCTTCTGGAAATTTGGTACATTTAACCTGAAAATAGGTCACTAAGCTAACAAAACGCTGCCCACTCCCCCACCCTCCTCCAAGATCATCATAGATGTACAGAGTTGGCCTCAAACCATCCATGGGGCAGAAGAGATGGTAAAACTAGCAGAAGCCAGGAGAGGAAAGCCAGGGCAGCAGACACACAGAGCGAGATGGAGCTGCACATAGCTGTTCGAGCTGGATTGCCGACTCTCACGCTGGATTACCTACCAATAAGTTGGTGAATGGAGCTCCTAACGCAGGAGCTCCTGAAGCACAGGCACGTGGTCAAGCTGAAACTGATGGCGACGGTGAAAGCAGCGGTCGCAGCTAACCTCACCCCCTTCAAGGAGCCACTGGAAAAAACGGAGCGGCGTTTGGAAGCGCAGGAAGCAACATTGCGGGAACTCAAAAAGGCAATGAGCGACCAAGGGGACCAAATCGCATCAGTAGAAGCGGAGGTGGCATCGTTGATGGCGACCCAGGGTACGGTCAACCGATCGTGCCGCCAGAACCTCCGCATTGTGGCCCTGACGGAGGGCATTGAAGGTAGAAACCCTATGGAGTACATGGCTCAGATGCTGGGCAAGCTTGTTGGCGGGGGTCTGACCGACACCAAAATCAGGGGAGCAACCATGGGCCATCGTTGCCAAGCTACACAGGTTTCAAGGCAGAGAGCGGATCCTGAACTGGTATAGGACACCTGCGGTTCTGGAACTGCGAAGGGCACTCGATCCGCGTGTATCAGGACATGGGGCAAGACCTGGCCAAATACCAAGCCAAATGTAATGCAGTCTTGTACAAGAGCATAGGAGTTTGGGATGCTCTACCCAGCTAAGCTGTGATTAACCTTCCAGGGCAAGGAGCATTGCCGTACCGCACCAGCCGAAGCAGATGAGTTCCTGCATATGCATGGACTGGGAAAGCAACAGTAACAATAATGAGAATAAATTTTAATGTCAGCCCCAGGAAGGAGGGGGACGGGCAGAAAGATGCGGAAACGAGGGGAGGGGGGAACCACACTAGCATGAGGAGTGCCTGCAGAAGGGGTTTGGAGTAAAACTCTTGGCTGTAGGCTGGGGAGCCGGGGGGGGGGGGGCACAATAAGGGCAGAATGTTGGTTACAACAGGTCTCACAAGACAACAGCAGGAACAAGGGCATCGAAACGGCCTTCTTGGACGGCTGTCAAACAAATATTTACCCACGAGGTAAGTATGGTTGATCCTGCAGGAAGGGGGCGGTGGACAGGAACCTGAACGTCAGGGGACTTAACAGCCCGATGAAATAATCCAGACTCTTGTCCTATCTGAAAAGCCTTGAAGGCTGATGTAATCTTCCTCCAAGAAACATACCTGAGGGAGAAGGACCAACTAAGGGTAAGAAAGAGCTAGGTGGGGGACATACCAATTGTTTTACGGGAGGAGGCATACAGGCGTGGTCATACTGCTCAATAAGAGGACCATGGGCAGCACGGTGGCGCAGTGGGTTAGCCCTGGTGCCTCACGGCGCCGAGGTCCCAGGTTCGATCCCGGCTCTGTGTCACTGTCCATGTGGAGTTTGCACATTCTCCCTGTGTTTGCGTGGGTTTCGCCCCCACAACCCAAAGACTTGCAAGCTAGGTGGATTGGCCACGCTAAATTGCCCCTTAATTGGAAAAAATTAATTGGGTACTCTAAATTTATTTTAAAAAATAAGACGACAACAAAGACAGTTACGGACCCAAGGGGCAGTATGTCATGGTTAGTGGTGTCCTGGAAGGGGGACCATTGGTGTTTGTAAATGTGTATGCTTCCAACTGGGATGACGCTGACTCTATAAAGAAAACCATGGCAGAAATACCTGATATAGACTACCACCATTTCGGGGGAGCTGGGGGAGACTTTAATTGTGCACAGGACTCACGGACAGGCAGATCCAGCCCCAAATCGGCGAAACAGTCAAGCATGGTGAGGGAACTAAATGCCTTTCAGGAGCAGATGGGGGCAGTGGACCCATTGACGTTCACACACCAAAGGGAAGAGTTATTTATCTTCTCCGTGGTCCATGGAGTCTACTGTCACAACACCCTGGGCGAGCACGAGGTCAGTTCCAACCCCCTCGACCCGATGTCGCAACATGAGTGAATTAACAAATAATTCGAATTAACTTATTGAGCTCTAGACTGCTGCAATGAGATGCAGACACCAGATTTATATGTAAAAACATTAGCAAACTATTTAAAAACACAATCTAAATGTTTTACTTATTCTGATGAAAGATCATCAACCTTAAATGTTATTATTTTCTTTACTCTACTCCCTCTGTCTGCGTGAGTTTCATCCTCACAACCCAAAGATGTGCCGGTTAGGTGGGTTGGGCACATTAAATTGTCGCTTAATGGAAAAAAATAATTGGGTACTCTCAATTTATGGGGGAAAAAATGTAATTATCAGGGACATGGGCATCGCTAGCAAGGCCAGTGTTTTTTTTACAGATTGCTAATTGCCCTTGAACTGAGTTAAGCACATTGTTGTGGATCTGGAGTCACTGTATGGGAAGCAAGGGTTACAGTGGAAGGGCAGGAAAGTGGATGTGAGGAATATCAGATCAGCCATGATCTTACTGAATAATGGAGCAGGCTCGAGGGGTCAAACAGCCTACTCCATTCCTATTTCCTGTCTCATGGTAAGGATGGTAGATTTCCTTCCCTAAAGGACATTAGTGAACCAGATTGGTTTTTACAACAATCAATGATAGCTTTATGGGACTTCAATTCTGAGACTTACTTTAAACTCTACATTTTATTATTTAAATTTGAATTCCACCAACTGCCACAGTGGGATTTGAACCCAGGTCTCCAGAGCATTAGCCTGGGACTCTGGATCAATCGTCCAATGATATAGAATAGTTAGGTGGTTGTTTTTGAACAGCACGGCCATGACAGGGCCTTTTATGTGGTGTAGACCTCTATGACGTCATCTTGACCCTTAGATTTGTTTTTCTCTCTATAGAAGCTGCTGAGTATATACTGAAATTTCTGTTCCCATTTCAGATGGTCATCGTTTGCAGCATTTTGCATTTGTATTAAGCGTTTTGGTTCCTGATCTGTGCTGAGGTAGCTGTTCACATCCAAGGTGATGAAAACATCATAACTGGCCTCAACATTCAGAAACTGCAGACAAGATTTCAGATAATTAAACCAAAAGTTCTTCCTGCAAAGTATCAATGTGTGTGAGGCGAGACCAGGCTAAATTTAGCTGTAATACCTTTCCTGAGTCAATGACTCATGCATCAGGAATATATTCTGTGGAACCATCTCTCAGCATTCATTAGCGAACTGCGACAGGAGGACAGAAACTTAAGAAAACAAAGTTAACTACATTTATGATCAAGGTTTACGTCTGTGGATTCCATGCGCAATTTCATCCTGGTCCTGAAATACACTTGAATCATTTTCCTTTTCTCACTATTCAAGTTATTGTTTTATTTTTTTCATTGCTAGTATTATTTCATTTTTGCCCATCCTATTTTTCCAGCTCTTGACATGAGAAAGAAGGTAATGGGGAAAGCACAGAAGAGGCTGGTCTGACAGTGAAGAGAGTTTCATACAAAAGGGGAGGTAGAAACCCAATTAGAAAGATTTGGAGCTGCAGGAAATTTAGGCACAGATCTCGGAGGTGAGAACACATTCAAGAACTTTGGGGGACAAGATTGCAGAAGAGGGGCCGAGAGTGAGGTTGATGACGACAGGGAGAAGAATTGTGTCAGGGTAGGGGAAACCTTGGGATAGATAAGAAGAAGAAAGAAACAACAGAGGCATTGAACTGATGGATTTGATTGTGATTATCAAAGATATTCATAAGCTTCTTTTACGATTTGTTGGAGGTGAGAATGGAAGGCACAGGCAGACGTGTTTAAGACGACCTAGGTTTTAACTGGATAATTATATGCAGGAGAGCGGCATCAATGGGGTTTCACTTGATTATATATAAAGAAATACTTACTGAAACTATGGTGTGGCTGAGTTCAAAGGTGTAAGCTTTAATAGCTCATTTTGCAATAAATATAAGACGGAGTAAAGATTGAGTGTAGTACTATCCTTCTCCAACTGGCTTTCTGGATTAGAAAATTCAGAATGAAGAAAAGCAATTCATGGGTTTATATTTGCTCTTCAGGGCTTTTCTGGAATAGTGGGCAGTTTGGTAAAAGACAGCAATTTGTTGCCTCTATATCAGAGTACTGCAACCCACTCCTGGCTGGTCACCCACACTCTACCTTCCATAAAGGCGAGGTGGTCCAAACTCTGCTGCTCTCGTCTTATCTGGCAGCAAGTCCCGTTCCCCTATCACCTTTGTGTTTGGTGACCTACATCAGCTTCCACAGTCAAGCAATGTCCTGAGTTTAAAATATCATTTTCAAATCTCTCCAGCGGTGTGCCCCTCTCAATCTCCTCCAACACCACAACCCCCAGAAATATTCAACTTCGCTAATTCTGCTCACCTTTGGTGGCTGTGCCTTCAGTTGCCAAACTTTGGAATTCCCTCCCTACCTCACTTTCCTCCTTTAAGAAGTCTTACAACACCAGGTTAAAGTCCAACAGGTTTGATTCAAACACGAGCTTTCGGAGCGCAGCTCCTTCCTCAGGCTGCGCTCCGAAAGCTCGTGTTTGAATCAAACCTGTTGGACTTTAACCTGGTGTTGGAAGACTTCTTACTGTGCTCACCCCAGTCCAACGCCGGCATCTCCACATCATTCCTCCTTTACAACACATGTTAAAACCGATCTCCTTGGCCAAACTTTGGGTCACTTGTTCAAATAGCTCCTCGTATGGCTCACGGTCATACTTTGTTTTCTAATGCTCCTGTGAAGCGGCCTTGGGATGTTTCATTCAGGTACAGATTATATAAATGAAGTTGTCATTTTATGTGCTTTGTCCCATTCAGGACAAAGTTGATTGCTCAGAAGATTTTCAAATCAATTAGATTTAGATTTATTGTCACGTGTACTGAGGTCCAGTGAAAAGTACTGTTCTGCGTACAGTCCAGGCAGATTGTTCCATACATGAAAAACATAGGACATACAATAAATACACAATGTAAATACACAGACATAGACATCAGGTGAAGCATACAGAGTATAGTGTTACAACGTAGAGAAGATGGGTAGAGAGATCCGTTCGGTGCATAAGAGGGTCATTCAGGAGTCTGGTGACAGCGGGTAATAAGCTGTTTTTGAATCTGTGAGTTGGTGTTCTAAGACTTTTGTATCAATTAGCAGTTGGACAGGTTCTTTCCTCTTAAAAATTCTGCATTCATTACATATTGTTTTTAAAGAGCACCAAATTCTTTTTTTTCCCCAATTAAGAGGCAATTTAGTGTGGCCAATCCACCTACCCAGCGCATCTTTTTGGCTTGTGAGGGTGAGGCCCACGCAGACACGGGGAGAATGTGCAAACTCTACATAGACAGTGACCCGGGGCCGGGATCAAACCTGGGTCCTTGGCGCCGTGAGGCAGCAATGCCAGCCACTGCTCCACCGTGCCACCCCTACCATGCATATTGAAGGTCGACATTTACCTATCTTCTGTAACATAAATATTCAGGTTTTGTTTTACACATTAACAGTACTGTATTTTTGTGATACCATCACATATACGCACATCATGAATATATAACAAGTCAGTAGTTTGTGTATTAAAATGAAATGTCAGGGGGACTTCCGGTTGCGGCTATGCACAGCTAAGCCGCACATTCGGCAGCTCCCGCTACTTAAGGACTTTTGGGCCGATTTGAGGGCCCCAAACGGCGCTGTTTCGACGAATCCCGGTGCGGGAAGGTGTCTAGAGGAGCATTCCCCATAATTTATGGTGCTCACCCGGAGTGGGGCAAAGGAAAAAGCTGTAGCAGCTCCCCAAGAAAAGCGGGGGAAGAAGGACAAAATGGCGGCCGGAGGAACACCCGAGGACTGGTGGAAGTGGGCGCAGGAGCAGCAAGCCTCTCTTCTGCGCTGTTTTGCGGAGCTGAAGGCTGAGATGCTGGACTCCCTGAATGCGACTACCAACAAGCTGCTTGGGACCCAGGCGGCCCAGGAGGCGTCCATTCGGGTGTTGCAGCACCAGGCCGCTGAGCGGGAGGAGGCCGTGATCCTCGTGGGGAAAGTGGAGTTGCACGAGGCACTTCACAAAAAGTGGCAAGACCGCTTGGAGGAGCTGGACGTCCGCACGAGGCGAAAGAATTTGAGGATCCTGGGCCTGGCGGAGGGGCTGGAGGGGTCGGATCTCCCGGCGTATGTGGCCACGATGTTGAGCTCGTTGATGGGGGCGGGGTCCTTCCATTTGCCCCTGGAGCTTGAGGGAGCTCACAGAGTGCTGGCCAGGAGGCCTAAGGCAAATGAGCCCCTGAGGGCGGTGCTGGTGCGGTTCCATCGATTCAGTGACCGGGAGTGTGTGCTGCGCTGGGCCAAGAAAGAGAGGAGCAGCAAGTGGGAGAATTCGGTAGTGAGAATCTACCAGGACTGGAGTGCGGAGGTGGCTAAGCGGCGGGCCGGGTTCAACCGGACGAAGGCGGTGCTGCATGCCAAGCAGGTCAGATTTGGAATGCTGCAGCCTGCGCGCCTGTGGGTGACATACAAGGACCGGCACCACTACTTCGAGTCCCCGGAGGAGGCGTGGGCCTTTGTACAGGCAGAGAGGCTGGACTCGAACTAGGGCCTGGGGACACACTATGGCCGTTGCTGTTTTTTAACTTTGACATGTGTGTTTTTTATGCTGGTTTTCTTTTTGCTCTGTCTGTTGTGGGTCTGTCTGTTGGGTATGGGTGTGGGGTATGTAGGGAATGTTGGGGGTTTGTATTTTATATGTTCTCTTCTGTACAGGGCTGGGGGTTGGGGTGAAACTGGATTTTGGGGAGCTGCGTCAGAAGGGTGGGGTGTGGCAGTGTGAAAGCGCAGGCGTTCCTCTGGTTTCCCGTGCCGCGGGACAGGGGGGGCGGAGCTGGCAGTGGGGGCGTGGCCTCTACTGGTTTTCTTTCCCGCGCTGGAGCGGTGCCAAGGAGGTGTAGCAAGAGGGGGATGACCCCATGCCGGGAGGGGATGGGTTTTGGCGGGAGCTGCCGGGGTCAGCAGAAGTGAGCTGACTCACTGAAGTACCATGGAGGGTGCGTCGCGGCTAGGAGGGGTCCTAGCCTGGGGGGGGGAGGGGGGTGAGGGGGGGTGGGGGGGGGGATACCGGGTTGCTGCTGGAATGGCCAGGAAGGAGCTGGTGTGGGCCGGGGGGGGGTAGAGGAGAGGCGTTATCGCCATGGGGAACTAGCCGGCGGGGGAGGGGGCGGGTTGCCCTCTGATCCGGCTGATTACCTGGAACGTGAGGGGGCTGAATGGGCCGGTTAAGAGAACTAGGGTATTTTCTCATCTGAAGGGTTTGAAGGGAGATGTGGCTATGCTCCAGGGGACCCACTTGAAGGTGGCAGACCAGGTTCGTCTGAGGAAGGGGAGGGTGGAGCAGGTTTTTCACTCAGGATTGGACGCAAAGAACCGGGGGGGGGGGTGTGGCGATTCTGGTGGGGAAGAGGTTGGCGTTCGAGGCGGCTGAGGTGGTGTCGGACAAGGAGGGCAAATATATTATGGTGAAGGGTAGGCTGCAGGGAGAGAAGGTGGTGCTGGTTAATGTATATGCCCCGAATTGGGATGATGCTGGCTTCATGGGGCGCTTGTTGGGCCGCATTCCGGACCTGGAGGCAGGAGGCCTGATCATGGGGGGAGACTTTAACACAGTGCTGGATCCCACACTGGACCGGTCCAGTTCAAGGACGGGTAGGAGACCGGCGGCGGCCAAAGTACTGAGGGGATTCATGGACCAGATGGGAGGGGTGGATCCCTGGAGGTTTGGGAGGCCGAGAGCGCGGGAGTATTCCTTTTTCTCTCATGTCCATAGGGTTTATTCCCAAATAGATTTTTCGTCCTGAGCAGGGGATTGATCCCGAGGGTGCAGGATGCCGAGTATTCGGCCATAGCGATTTCAGACCATGCTCCGCACTGGGTTGATCTGGAGATGGGGGAGGCGCGGGACCAGCGCCCGCTCTGGCGCCTGGATGTGGGGATGCTGGCTGATGAGGAGGTGTGGAGAAGTATTGAGGGGTATCTTGATACCAATGACACGGGGGAGGTTCGGGTGGGATGGTCTGGGAGGCTCTGAAAGCAGTGATCCGGGGGGAGCTGATCTCCATCCGGGCCCATAGGGAAAGGAGGGAGAGGAAGGAGAGGGAGAGACTGGTGGGGGAGCTCCTGGATGTGGACAGGAGATACGCGGAGGCACCGGAGGAGGGGTTACTGGGGGAACGGCGTAGTTTGCAGGCCAAATTTGACTTGTTGACCACCAGAAAGGCGGAGACACAGTGGAGGAGGGCGCAGGGCGCGGTATACGAGTATGGGGAGAAGGCGAGCAGGATGTTGGCGCATCAGCTCCATAGGCGAGATGCGGCTAGGGAAATTGGTGGAGTGACGAATGGGGGTGGGAATGTAGTGCAGAAGGGGACAGAAGTAAATGGGGTCTTTAGGAACTTCTACGAGGAACTGTACCGGTCGGAACCTCCGATGGGGAGAGGGGGGGATGGAGAGCTTCATGAACAGGCTATGTTTCCCAAGGGTTCAAGAGGAGCTGGTAGAGGGGCTGGGGGCACCGATAGAATTGGAGGAGCTAGTCAGGGGGATTGGACAAATGCAGTCAGGTAAGGCCCCGGGGCCGGACGGGTTCCCGGTGGAATTTTATAAAAAGTATGCGGACCTGGTGGGCCCCCTGTTGGTGCGGCCTTCAATGAGGCATGGGAGGAGGGGGGCTTTGCCCCCGACGATGTCGCGGGCACTGATCTCTCTGATCCTGAAGCGGGATAAGGACCCCTTGCAGTGTGGATCATAGAGGCCTATCTCGCTCCTCAATGTTGATGCTAAGTTGCTGGCGAAGATCCTGGCCACCAGGATAGAGGACTGTGTGCCAGGGGTGATACACAAAGATCAAACAGGATTTGTCAAGGGACGGCAGCTCAACACGAACGTGCGGAGACTGCTAAATGTTATCATGATGCCGGCAGTGGAGGGGGAGGCGGAGATACTGGTGGCGCTGGATGCAGAGAAAGCATTTGATAGAGTTGAGTGGGGGTACCTGTGGGAGGTGCTGGAGCGGTTCGGATTTGGGGAGGGATTCATCAAATGGGTGAGGCTGCTCTACGTGGCTCCGATGGCGAGTGTAGTTACAAATGGAAGGAGATCAGAGTACTTTAGGCTCTACCGTGGGACCAGGCAGGGGTGCCCCCTGTCCCCCTTGCTCTTTGCACTAGCGATTGAACCTCTGGCTATGGCGTTGAGGGAGTCAGGGAGGTGGAAGGGTCTGGTGCGGGGTGGGGAGGAACATCGGGTATCGCTGTATGCGGACGACCTGCTGTTGTATGTGGCGGATCCAGAAGGGGGAATGCCGGGGGTGATGGAGCTGTTAGCGGAATTTGGGGGCTTCTCGGGCTACAAGTTAAATTTAGGCAAGAGCGAGGTATTTGTAGTACACCCGGGAGATCAGGAGGAGGGAATTGGGAGGCTCCCGTTTAAGAGGGCAGTGAAGATTTTCAGATATCTGGGGGTGCAGGTGGCCAGGAGTTGGGGGACCCTCCATAAGTTTAATTTTACCAGGCTGGTGGAGCAGATGGAGGAGGAATTTAAAAGGTGGGACATGGTGCCGCTATCGTTGGCGGGTAGAGTGCAGTCCGTCAAAATGACGGTTCTCCCGAGGTTCTTGTTCCTCTTCCAGTGTTTGCCCATCTTTATCCCTAGGGCCTTTTTTAGAAAGGTGACCAGCAGCATCATGAGCTTTGTTTGGGCGCATGGGACCCCGAGGGTGAAGAGGGTCTTCTTGGAGCGGGGTAGAGATGGGGGAGGGCTGGCGTTGCCCAACCTCTCGGGGTACTACTGGGCGGCCAATGTGTCGATGGTGCGCAAGTGGGTGATGGAGGGGGAGGGGGCAGCATGGAAACGGATGGAGAGGGCGTCCTGTGGCGATACAAGCCTGGTAACGGCGCCGTGGCCGCTCCCTCCTACGAGGTATACCACGAGTCCGGTAGTGGCGGCTACCCTCAAGATTTGGGGGCAGTGGAGGCGACATAGGGGAGAAGTGGGGGGCTCGATGGAGGCTCCGTTAAGGTGGAACCATAGGTTCGTCCCGAGGAACATTGATGGGGGATTTCAGGGTTGGCACAGAGCAGGCATCAGACAGCTGAGGGACCTGTTTATTGATGGGAGGTTTGCGAGCCTGGGGGAGTTGGAGGAGAAATCTGGGCTCCCCCGGGAAACATGTTCAGGTATCCGCAGGTAAAGGCATTTGCTAGACGGCAGGTGGAGGGATTCCTTTCGCTTCCCACGAGCGGGGTGAGTGACAGGGTGCTTTCGGGGGTCTGGGTCGGAGAGGGGAAGATATCTGATATCTACAAGGTTATGCAGGAGGTGGAGGAGGCGTCAGTCGAGGAGCTGAAAACTAAGTGGGAGGGGGAACTGGGGGAACAGATCGAGGACGGGACATGGACTGATGCCCTGGAGAGGGTTAATTCTTCCTCCTCGTGTGCGCGGCTTAGCCTCATCCAATTCAAGGTGCTGCACCGGGCCCACATGACTGGGACGAGGATGAGTAGGTTTTTTGGGGGTGAAGACAGGTGTGTCAGGTGCTCGGGGTGTCCAGCGAACCATGCCCATATGTTCTGGGCATGCCCGGCACTGGAGGAGTTCTGGAAGGGGGTGGCAAGGACGGTGTCAAGGGTGGTGGGATCCAGGATGGGGACTCGCGATTTTTGGGGTTGGGGTGGAGCCGGGAGTGCAGGAGGCGAAAGAGGCCGGTGTGCTGGCCTTTGCGTCCCTAGTAGCCCGGCGAAGGATTTGCTGCAATGGAAGGATGCGAGGCCCCCAAGCGTGGAGACCTGGATCAATAACATGACGGGTTTTATTAAGCTAGGGAAGGTCAAATTCGCCCTGAGAGGATCGGTACAAGGGTTCTTTAGGCAGTGGCAACCTTTCCTCGACTTTCTGGCTCAACGATAGGGTACTGGGACAGTAGCAGCAGCAACCCGGGAGGGGGACGATGACTATGTTTGTGTATTTAATTTTAATTTATTTTTAAGTTCTCTTGTTGGGGTTGGGGGGGTGGGGGGGATATGATACATGCGTTGATACGGTCTGGGGTGGTGTTACAGTTGTTATGGGTTATTTTGTTGCAGTTCATTGTTTGTTGTTATATTTTATATTTTCTGTAAAAAATTCCAATAAAAATTATTTTTAAAAAAAAATAAAAATGAAATGTCAGGTTTCATTTTAGCACAATCATGTATTGAAACATGGCTGGATTAAAATTATTCCCAATGGCCTACATAATGGAGTCCAGATGATTCAACTTAAATTGAATCCAGAGAAGAATGACCGTATAATAACTAAGATAACTTGAGCTCTACTTGTAGGAGGAAACTCTGGATATCAAACTACATTATTTCATGCTGCATAAACTTAACAAATCTGAAGTATTTCTGTGCCATAAAAGCTATTTGAGAATGTGCCAGGGCGGCATGGTGGCTCAGTGGTTAGCACTGCTGCCTCACGGCGCCGAGGACTTGGGTTCAACCCCAGCCCTGGGTCACTTCCGTGTGGAGTTTGCACATTCTCCCCGTGTCTGAGTGGGTCTCACCCCCACAAACCAAAGAATTGTACCATAGATTATCATAGAATTTACAGTGCAGAAGGAGGCCATTCGGCCTATCGAGTTACAGAATCCTGGTAACTCCACGACAAACCTTGCTCCAGCTTGATAAATATCCATTGACCATTACTCAGCCAATTTTGTATCCACATTGTCATTGTCCCTTTAATTCCATCAGCTATATAACTTTTCCCACAAGTCTTCTGCATGGCACTGTATTGAATGCCTTCTGAAAGTCCATGTGTGCTACATCAACTATATACCCTTTATTTTATGTTGATTCTCCATATTTCTCCTTCCAAAATGCATCACCTAACACTTCACCATACTAATCGTCATCTCCCGGAGATTTTCCCACGCCACCATCTTGTCTCTGACCTTCCGAAGTGTACACTGTCCTCACAGTTACAACACTTTCAAATATCATGTCACCTACAAGCTTTGAAATTGCCCCCTGCACACCAAGATCTAGATCCTTAATCTACATCAGGAAAAGCAAGAATCCCTATACAGAATCCTGGTAACTCCACGACAAACCTTGCTCCAGCTTGATAAATATCCATTGACCATTACTCAGCCAATTTTGTATCCACATTGTCATTGTCCCTTTAATTCCATCAGCTATATAACTTTTCCCACAAGTCTTCTGCATGGCACTGTATTGAATGCCTTCTGAAAGTCCATGTGTGCTACATCAACTATTAGTTGTCAATTTTCAGGCTGGCAGGCACCGGATAGCTGAGGGCAGGAAATAGAATAAAATCACCAGTCTCAATCTTGGGTAGGAAGGGCGAAAGGGGTTGGGGGCCTGTATCAGAAGCCTCCTTTTGAAAGGGGTACCCTCCCCTCATGGACCAGATACCTCTGGACCTCCCCCCACCTTCCCACACCACCCCCTACTCTCCCCTCCCTCGGACCTCTGGCACTTACCTCACACCGGCTCCCTGTACTGAGCTCAGGCTTAGCACTGCAGTGCCTTTTCGACCAGAGTAGCGATGTGCCTGGATGGATTGGAGAGCTTTTGATCAATCATATTGGACAACAGCTCTCAAAGGCAGGATTTCCTTACAAGTGCTCACAGAAGTCCCGTCTGCTGCCATTCACCGCTCATTTGAGCTTAAAAAGCAGTTCCCGCCTTCTGAAAAATTCAGGCCTTGAAGTCACCAGCTAATAGTGATTGTTTTTAACCCTATGTCCAAAAAGCGACAGCACTAGTTTTGAGTCACGAAAGTAGCTGCACCTTTTTACTGATAGGATGTTTGGTAGGCCTTTGGAAAAGTACTTTTGGATGGTCATCAATCAAGTGCCGTCTAGTCTGGTGATGCTGAGACATAAATCATTTTGCTTTAAACAGGGAAAAAAGTATGCATTCCCAATTACCTACCAATCAAATGCCTCAAACCTCATTAGAACTCAGATGAAGTTATATCTACTACTGTATATAGCGTGCTATAGTTCCTCCACAGAACTAAATCTTGGTATTACCTCATCATTCAGTTTTACCTGCCACATTTTTAAGCTGGAAACCAAAATGTTTTTAAAACACCTCATTGTCAGCTGCCTGTAGCTGCAAATAGCATAACATCGCCATGGACGAGTTGAATATGACAACATTTGTTTTTAGCATTTGGACGGCACAACGGCACAGTGGCCAGCTCTGCAGCCTCACAGCACCAGGGACTTGGGTTCAATTCGGCCTTGGATGACTGTCTGTGTGGGTTTCCTTCGGGTGCTCTGGTTTCCACCCACAGTCCAAAGATGAGCAGATTAGGTGGACTAGCCATGCTAAATTGGCCCCTGGTGTCCAAAAAGTCAAGTGGGGTTGTTGCATTACTGGGCTAGGGTGGGGATCTGACCGCAGGTTGGGTGTGACAGTTGGGGTTTGGTGACTGAGGGAGGTCGGTGATGAGGGAGCCAGGTGATCCTTTCCTTTTCTACCTTTACTCAGAAAGAAGAGCGGTAATTTTGGTAACTGGGACCTGGTGAGTATTTCTACTGCCTTTAACATACCCTGAACTGGAGGAATTAAAGGGAGTAATTTAAGAGTAAGTCATGGCAGGGTATTTGGCCACGTGAAATGCACCGCTTGTTCGATATGGGAAATCTTGCTGTGTCTAGGGTGGCTATATGTGCAGGAAGTGTCTCCGGCTGCAACTACTTAGAATCCACATTTCGGAGCTGCAACTGGAGTCTTTGTGGAGCATCCACAAGGATGAGATCTTAGTGGATAGTACATACCGTAAAGTGGTCACATTGAAGGTAAAGAGTGCACATGAAAGGGAATGGGTGGCCGTATCAGTTTTGGATACTGTTGGGGGAGGCGGTTTCTCAGGGGAATGGAGTGGCTCAGTTGCACAGAGGTGTGGAGAAAAAAAAGTGGAGAAGGGCAATAGTAACAGTGAATTCGATCAGAAGGGGATGTAATAGGCGTTTCGGTGGCTCCAGAAGTGACACCAGGATGATATATTGTCACTGAGTGGCTGCAGGACATTCTGAAGGGGGATGGTGAACAGTCAGAGGTCGTGGTCTATATTGGTACCTACAATGTAGATAAGAGGGAGGTGCTGAAAGTCGAATAAAAGGGAGCCAGGAAATAAATTAGAAAGCAGGACCTCAAAGGCAGTAATCCTAGGATACCTGCCAGTGCCATGCTCCAGTTGATGTGTTGGGTACTCTGGATCTGTGGAGACTGCGTTTAGCTTAGCAGTAACATATACAGGCTACCAACACTTGAAATAGTACACTATTTCAAGACACTATTTTATTAAGCTAGGAACTGTTGAACATACTTGCACTGTGGGTCGACACTATGTTAGATTAAACTGAAGATTTATGCCTATCCTGACCAGTCTAAACTGTTAGCACATGGTGAAGATCTGTGCTACAAGCTGCGAACTCTGTCCTTCTCAGAGGCTGCATCCCGAATGAGAGGGAAAACTAGCGCCCTCTGGCTTTACAGTGACCGTGCCCTAACTGGTGATTGGCTGCTGTGTTGTGTGTGTTGATTGGTCTTGCAGTGTGTCAGTCAGTGTGTGTCTGCACCATTATAAACTGATGTGTATATTATGACATCCCCCTTTTATAAAAAAAATGTGTTTGTGGTAATAAATAATGTGTGGTGAGAATGTTCCTAACTATGTGTGGTATGTGAAGGCATATTTACAAGACTATGTACATAAACACTAAGCTATTTACATTGGAAGGTGTCTAGTGCAGATGGACAGTATGCAACAAAAGAGTAACTGCAGCAACATTATATACAAACCAGTGAGTCGATTAAACAAAGCAACAAAACAATTCAGAGTCCATGAATTGAAAAAGTTCATAAATTTAGTCTCTGAGGTGGGCGACGAATTCTGGTTGACCGCCTCAAGGGTGGGTCAAGAGCCGCCGGTTCTGGAACGGGCTGGACTGTGTCAGAGTCAGAGGGTGGCAGAGCGACAGGGAGCTCTGCAAAGTCCATGGTGGGGTCGTCATGATGGCGAGGCAGGACATAAAGATCACGTGGCGAGCGCAGGATGAGTCGCAGTGCACGCTGATAGCGTCGCAGAAGAGAGCCGTCCGGTAGACGAACCAGGAACGAACGGGGGGCCACTTGTCTGAGTACGACAGAGGTGGCGGACCAGCCACCATCTGGAAGTTGGAGGCGGACGTGGTCATCGGGAGCCAGAGCAGGGAGATCATTGGCACGGGAGTCGTCGGACGCTTTGTGCTGGGCCCGAGTTAGCTGCATCCAGCGAAGGACCGGAACGTGGTCAAGGTCCGGGACATGGATGGACGGCACCATCGTCCGCAGCATGCGATTCATGAGTAGTTGAGCCGGTGACAGGCCGGTGGACAAGGGGGCGGAGCAGTAGGCAAGCAAGGCAAGGTAAAAATCAGAACCAGCATCGGCCGCCTTGCAGAGGAGCTTTACCATTGGATTGGGGGTACAGGGGACTGGACGTGACATGTGCAAAGTTGTACCTTCTGACAAAGTTGGACCACTCTTGACTGGCGAAACTGGGGCCATTGTCGGACATGACCGTGAGCGGGATGCCGTGTCGAGCGAAGGTTTCCTTACACGCACCGATAACAGCAGCTGAGGTGAGGTCGTGCAACCTTACCACCTCCGGGTAGTTCGAGAAATAGTCCACAATGAGGACATAGTCCTGGCCAAGCGCATGGAACAGGTCGATGCCCACCTTGGTCCAGGGCGACGTGACCAACTCATGGGGTTGCAAGGTTTCCCGTGGTTGCGAAGGCTGGAATCACTGACATGTTGGGCAGTTGAGCACGGTGTTAGCTATGTCCTCATTAATCCCAGGCCAGTACACTGCCTGACGGGCCTGTCGGCGGCACTTCTCCACTCCCAGGCGGCCCTCATGGAGCTGTTCGAGGACAAGCTGGCGCATTCTGTGCAGGATGACAATGCGGTCCAGTTTGAGAAGAATCCCGTCTACTACTGCCAGGTCATCTTTAACATTATAGAATTGAGGGCATTGGCCCTTGAGCCACCCGTCTGTTAGGTGGCGCATGACACGCTGGAGCAGGGGGTCGGCAGCCGTCTCGCGACAAATCTGGACGAGGCATTCATCCGTGCCAGGCAGATTGGAGGCAGCAAATGCCACATGGGCATCAACCTGACAAACAAATCCCACTGGGTCACATGGCGTGGTGACAGACCGGGAGAGGGCATCAGCGACGATGAGCACCTTGCCCGGGATGTAGACAAGCTGGAAGTCGTAGCGCCTGAGCTTGAGAAGAATGCACTGCAGGCGAGGCGTCATGTCGTTAAGGTCTTTTTGAATGATATTGACCAGCGATCTGCGATCTGTTTCGACTGTGAACTTTGGGAGTCCGTAGACATAGTCATGGAATTTAACGACTCCGGTAAGAAAGCCCAGGCACTCCTTTTCAATTTGCGCATAGCGCTGTTCGGTGGGGGTTATCGCACGCGACGCGTATGCAATGGGGGCCCATGATGAGGCCTCATCACATTGAAGGAGCACTGCTCCAATGCTGGATTGACTGACATCCGTAGAAATTTTGGTTTCTTTGGCTGGGTCAAAAAATGCCAAGACCGGGGCCGTGGTCAGCTTCGCCCTGAGTTCCCGCCATTCGTGTTCGTGGGCAGGAGCCATTGGAACTCTGTTGTCTTCTTGACCAGGTTCCTGAGAGCTGTGGTGTGAGAGGCGAGGTTAGGGATGAATTTCCCCAAAAAGTTGGCCATGCCCAGGAAGCGGAGGATCGCCTTCTTGTCCTCCGGTGTCTTCATGGCCTTAATGGCAGCTACCTTGTCCGCATCTGGCTGCACGCCGAACTGTGAAATATGGTCTCCAAGGACTTAATTTCTGTTTGACCAAAGGAGCATTTGGCCCTGTTGAGACGGAGGCCATGCTCATGTATCCATCAGAAGACGCGCTGGAGGCGCGGGGTGGTGGACCAGACGATTATGTCTTCAATGCCTTCCATCATCTGTTCCATAATCCTGTGGAACACTTCTGATGCAGAGATGATTCCAAACGGCATCCTGTTGTAGCAACACCTGCCAAAGGGTGTATTAAAAGTGCAGAGCTTCCTGCTGGATGCGTCGAGCTGGATCTGCCAGAACCCCTTGGATGCGTCTAGCTTGGTAAAGAACTTGGCGCAAGCCACCTCACAGGTGAGTTCTTCGCGATTTGGAGTGGGATAGTGCTCTCTCATAATATTGCGGTTGAAGTCCTTGGGATCAATACATATTCTCAATTCGCCGGAAGGTTTTTTTCACGCATACCATGGAGCTGACACAGTCAGTCGGTTCCGTAACTTTTTAAATCACTCCTTGGTCCTGGAGGTCCTGCAGCTGCTGCTTGAGGCGGTCCTTGAGGGGTGCTTGAACCCTGCGAGGTGCGTGCACCACAGGCGTGGCATTTGGTTTCAACAAGATCTTGTAGGTGTATGGGAGTGTGCCCATGCCCTCGAAAACACTGTGGTATTGGTTAATGATGGTGTCCAGCTGCGTCCTAAAGTCAGTGTCCTGAGAGGCAGACGCGTCAGCAGGTGACAGGGAGTGAACCCTCTGGACAAGGTTCAGAAGTTTGCATGCTTGCGCACCAAGCAGGGAGGCTTTGGAGGATCCCACTATTTCAAATGGCAGGTTGGCTTTTAGTGACCTGTGCGCCACTTCAAGTTGGCACGAGCCACTGGCAGTAATGGCATTACCATTATAGTCTAACAGCTGGCAGGCTGATGGCAGGATGGTTGGCTTGACACGGAGACTTTCGAGGTCAGACCGCGCAATGAGATTGGCTGAAGCGCCGGTGTCCAGGCGGAATCGGATTCGGGATCGGTTGACCGCGAGGGTGGCACACCACTCGTCGTCTGGATAAATGCTGTATATCGGGAGAGGTTGGACTTTTGGCTTCGGGGGCACCCTGTGTTTGGTAATGATACCGACCCGAAAAGGTGCTTTAGGGTCCTCTGCGTTAAGGTCAGGCAGCAGGTCAGAATCGGATTCGGCGACGGTGGGTTGGATGGCGCGGACATCCCTGCGTAACTGGTTGGAGTGACGAGAGGTGGCAGGCTGAGCAGACCTGCATAAAGCAGCATAGTGGCCAAGTTTGCCACATTGTAGGCAGCGTCGGGATTTTGCAGGACACTGGCACTTTAAGTGGGCGGAGACACAGTTGCCACACATGGTGACGTCAGAACGCTCATTGCGCCACCGCGCATGCGCGGTGCGGTCGTACGTGGTGCATGCCTGCACAATGCGATCTTCCGTCGCCGTTCCGTGTTCAGTGCGCGCATGCGCGGGAGGCCGTGAAAAGCACGTGAAATGGCCGCCCTCATTCAGGCTGAGGCCCTGGAGTTGCTTGATTGCTTGCACCCGTTCTGCCTCGTGGGGACCTTGCCGCGCCGTTTCAGCCGCTTGAATGTGCGAGTATCGGTTAGTGTCGTGTTCATGCAGAACGCAGGTCTCGATGGCAATCGCAAGGGTGAGCTGTTTAACCTTGAGGAGCTGCTGGCATAAGGGGTCCGACTGAACGCCAAAAACGATCTGGTCGCGTATCATGGAGTCGGAGGTGGACCCGTAATTACAGGACTGCGCAAGGATGTGAAGGTGGGTGAGAAAGGATTGAAAAGGTTCATCCTTACCCTGCAAACGCTGTTGGAAGACATAGCGGTCAAAACTTTAATTTACCTCGATGTCGCAGTGACTGTCAAATTTGAGGAGGACCATCTTGAATTTTGACTCGTCTTCACCATCAGCAAAAGTGAGAGAGTTGAAGATGTGGATGGCGTGGTCCCCGGCCATGGAGAGGAAGAGAGCAATCGTCCTGGCATCTGAAGCAGCTTCCAGGTCTGTGGCTTCAAGGTAAAGCTGGAATCGTTGTATTCCAGTTGGCACCGAGATTGCCGGTGATGCGGGGCGGCCGTGGGGGGCGGATGCTGTCCATATTGCAGGATGGCTGATTGCTGGTCGAAGGCAGATCACTTGAAGGTAGGTCTAATAAATTCTAACATCACGTACTGGTACCATGATGTGTTGGATACTCTGGATCTGTGGAGACTGTGTTTACCTTAGCAGTAACATATACAGGCTACCAACATTTGAAATAGTACAACACTATTTTATTAAGCTAGGAACTGTTGAACATACTTTAACTGTGGGTCGACATTATGTTAGATTAAACTGAAGACTTATGCCTTTCCTGACCAGTCTAAACTGTTAGCACATGGTGAAGATCTGTGCTACAAGCTGCGAGCTCTGTCCTTCTCAGGGGCTGCATCCCGAATGAGCGGGAAAACTAGTGCCCTCTGGCTTTATAGTGAGCGTGCCCTAACTGGTGATTGGCTGCTGTGTTGTGTGTGTTGATTGGTCTTGCAGTGTGTCAGTCAGTGTGTGTCTGCACCATTATATACTGGTGTGTATATTATGACACTAACAAGAGCAGAATAGGAGAATAGACCAGATAAATGCATGGCTGGAGAGATGGTTTGGGAGGGAGGGATTTAATAATAATAGTAATAATAATAATCTTTACTAGTGTCACAAGTAGGCTTACATTAACACTGCAATGAAGCTGCTGTGAAAATTCCAGAGTTGCCGCACTCCAGCGCCTGTTCGGGTACACTGAGGGAGAATTCAGAATGTCCAATTCACCCAACAAGCATGTCTTTCAGAACTTGTGGGGGAATCTGGAACACCCGGAGGAATCCCACACAGACACGGGGAGAATGTGCAGACTCCGCACAGACAGTGACCCAAGCCGGGAATCGAACCTGGGTCTCTGGCGTCGGAGGCATTGGGACTGATTCTTGGGAAATAGGACTTGTATAAGCTGGATGATTTGTATCTCAGCAGGATTGGGAACAATATTCTTGCAGGTGTATTTTCTTGTTTTGTTGGGTAGGATTTAAACTAGAGTGGTGGAGATTGTAGGAACTCAAACGGGAGACACAAGAGAGAAAAACAAAGATAGAAATGAAGGACAGAAAAGTAGAAAACAAAAGTGAAAGGCAGAAGAAACAAGGGCTAACAGCAAATAAGGCCATAATACAAGAAAAAGTGTAAAAATGGTAAAACGACAAGTATAAAGACACTATATCTGAATGGACAGAGCATTTGTAACAGCGCAAATTGATACACACGGGTACGATATGATTGAGATTATTGACCAAGGCTGGGAACTGAATATCCAAGGGTACTCGATATCTAGGAAAGACAGGCAAAAAGTGAAAGGAGGTGGTGTGACGTTGTTAGTTAAAGATGAAATCAATGCGATAGCGAGAGAGGTTATTGGCTCAGAAAATCTAGATGTTGAATCAGTCTGGGAGGAGCTAAGATGCATGAAGTGGTGGATAACATTAATGGGAGTTGTCTATAGTCCTCCAAACAGTTGTGATAAGATAGCGGGTGGCATTAAACAGGAAATTAGAGACACATGTAACAAGAGTGCTACAGCAATCATATGTAACTTTAATTCACATATACATTGGGCGAACTAAATTAGCAACAATACTGCGGCAGATGAATTACCGCTATGTGTACAGGATGTTTTTTGAGACCAGTATGTTGAGGAACCAACTAGAGAACATGCTATCCTAGATTTGGTATTGTACAATGAGACGGGATTAATTAATAATATTCTTGTAATAATAATAATAATCTTTATTGTCACAAGTAGGCTTACATTAACACTGCAATGAAGTTACTGTGAAAAGCCCCAGTCGCTTGTGCAGGGTCCTTTACGGAACAGTGACCATAACATGACAAAATTCTTCATTAGGATGGAAAGGGTAGAAGTCTGACCTTAAATCTAAACAAAGGAAACTAAAAAGCTATGAGGCACGAGTTGGCCTTGATAGATTGGGGAACTTCGTTAAAAGTCATGACGGTGGATTGGCAATGGTTAATATTTAAGGAACAAGTGTATGCATTACAACAGTAATACATTCTTTTCTGGTGCTAAATCACAAGATAAGGGTGAAGCAAAGGGTGTGGTGTATTTGGATTTTCAGAAAGCTTTTGATAAAGTCCCATATAAGTGGTTAGTGTGCAAAATTGAAATACATGAGATTGGGGGTAATATATTGGCATGGACTGAAAATTGGTTAGCAGACAGGAAACAGAGTGTAGGAATAAATGGGTCGTTTTCAAAGTGACAGGCGGTGAACCGTGGGTTTGTGCAGCTGCTTGGGCCGCACCTATTCATAATAGACATCAATGATTTGTATGAGGGAACTAAAGTAATATTTCCAAGTTTGCTGACAACATGAAACCTAGTTGGAATGTGAGTCGTGAGGAAGATGTTAAAAGACTTCAAGGCGATTTAGACAAGTTAAGTGAATGGACGAATACGTGGGAGATGCAGTATAATGTGGATAAATGTGAAGTTATCCTCTTCACGTGGAGAAACATAAAGGCAGAGTATCTCTGTATAAATAAAGGAAATTAGCGCAGGCAAGAAAAATGTGATGTGTATATATATATATATATATATACACACAACTGTTTATAAATATGGGAAATGCCAATAAAAAGATTTGAAAAAAAAGAAAGGCAGAGTATTATTTAAATGGTGAAATACTGGGAAATGTTGATGTACAAAGAGACCTGGGTGTCCTAGTACACCAGTCACTGAAATCAAGCATGCAGGTATGGCAAGCAGTTAGGACAGCAAATGGTTTGGTGGCCTTCATTATAAAAGAACTCGAGTACAGCAGCAAGGGCGTCTTACTGCAACTATACAGGGCTTTGGAGAGGCCCCTCCTGCAGTATTGTGTGCAGTTTTGCTCTCCTTATCTATGAAAGGATATACTTGCCACAGAGGGAGTGCAGTGAAGGTTCGCCAGTCTGATTCCTAGGCTGGCAGGATTGGTTGTATGAAGAGAGATTGGGGTTGACTGAGCCTGTATTCACTGGAATTTAGAAGAATGAGGGGGGATCTAATTGAAGCGTATAAAATTCTGACAGGGCTGGACTAAATAGATGCAGGGGTGTTGTTTCCTCTGGCTTGGGGGTCGAGAACAAGGGGTCACAGTCTCAGGATACGGGATAGGCCATTTAGGACTGAGATGAGGAGAAACCTCTTCACTCAAAAGGTACTGAACCTACGGAATTCTCGACCACCGAAGGTGGTGGAGGCCAAGTCACTTAATATATTTAAAGAAGGAATTAGATAAATTTCTAGGCTCCAAAGGTGTCAAGGGGTTCTGGGAGTGGGCGGGAGTATGGTTTTGAGATAGAGGATCAGCCTGATCATATTGAATGGCGGGGCAGGCTTGAAAGGTTGAATGGCCTATTCCTGCTCCTATTTTCCAAGCTTGCCTACACCAAAATTAAACTGACTGGTCTGTAATTGTTGGGCTTATCCTAACCACCTTTTTTGAACAAGGATAATGTCGGCAATTTTCCAGTCCTCTGGCACCTCTACGTCTAGGGAAGACTGAAAGATTATGGCCAGCATCCTTACAATTTCCACTGTCGTTTACTATTTTAGTTTCTTATATTTTGCTATGTTTTGGTGCCAGTGTGTTGTGAAAATGCAGAAATTAAAATTTAAACTTGAAATCATATTTGGTAAACAGCAGTTATCAAGATAGGAATGAAGCTGAAGGAACAGATTCTAAATGATAGGCTGTGCTTTTCCAGTCATTTCAATCCTCACTAAGTCATGACCAGGTGCAAATACAAGCCGAAATATTACACTTTTTAATAATAATATGAGGAGGTTGAGTGTGAAAGCATTAATGTGGAAGTCTATATTGCAAATAATACCACACTGTTTACACAAGTTAAACAGATCACAAACTGCTTCATCTGTCATCCTGCAACTCTTGTTCTCTCTAGGTTGTCACATCCACAAAGACAACAAATAGCTTTTGCATCTAACTTTCAGATTTACTGCAAGTCTAATTAGCAAAGGCATCACGTGTCAAAGATTCTTTAAGTGAACACAATAGTGAGATTGCCCGGCATTGAGTGCACTGGAACAATACAATGGACCATTTGTTAAGCAGCTAATTGGGGTCAAAAGATTTCCACAATGCTTCCTCTCCTCTCATTAAAATATGAAACCCAACTGCTTAATTTTCCATGGTCAGGTTGGATTGGGGAATGGCAGCCTGTAAATGATCTCTTTGGAGTGCAGGTTTTTTTTCTAGAAGGATGCATCATTGATTGAAGTTAAAAAAATTGTCCTCTAAAATATATGTCAAAAAATCTCTACATTTCTAGTCTTTTTTTGAGAATTGTTGGGAGCATTTACAGGAGGCAGCTGCGTGTCTGTCCACAGTAGCTCAGTGGGTAGCACTCTCACCTCCGAGTAACAAGGCTTTAGTTTCAAGTCCTATTCCAGAGTATGTAAATCAAGACCGACATTGCAGTGCAGTACACTAAGGAAGTGCTGCACTGTCTCTTGGATGAGATGCCTGCCCTCTTCGCTCTATGTAAAAGATCCCATGCAATATTTCAATGGAGACTGTAGTGATATCATGGTTGTGTTGTGATTCACTGACTGACCATGAGGAATCTCATTAGAAAATAAGTGAATGTTAGAGTGAGGTGCCCTCAGACTGACTGGGGAGTTGGGAGAAAGACAGTGGTTTGTGCATGTTCTCACTGTTACTCATCTGTTGTTTTGGATATATTTGACCCACGATTAATGTTAATAAATAGTTTATAGTTTTAGCTACAAGTGTTCTTGTAATATAAATCAGGCCATCTGACAAGAACATTACAGAGACCACTGTAATATATGGCATCCAGGCCAATATTTAATCGTCACTAACATCATAACAAAACAGAGCGGCACAGTGGCGCAGTGTTAAAACTGCTGCCTCACGATGCTGAGGACCTAGGTTCGATCCCGGCCCCAGGTCACTGTTCGTGCGGAGTTTGCACAAAGTTCCCTGTGTTTGCGTGGGTCTCACCCCAACAACCCAAAAAAAATGTGCAAGCTAGGTGGATTGGCCACGCTAAATTGCCCCTAAATTGAAAAAAAATAATTGGGTACTCTAAATTTTAAAAAAATCATAAAACAGATTAGCTGGCCATAGGGCAGCACGGTGGCGCAGTGGGTTAGCCCTGTTGCCTCACGGCACCAGGTTCGATCCCGGCACTGGATCACTGTCCATGCGGAGTTTGCACATTCTCCACGTGTTTGCGTGGGTTTGACCCCCACAACCCAAAGACGTGCAAGCTAGGTGGATTGGCCACTCTAAATTGCCCCTTAATTGGAAAAAATGAATTGGGTACTCTAAATTTATAAAAAAAAGATTAGCTGGTCATTGTCATATTTCTGTTTGCGGGAACATGCTGTGTACGAAATTGGCTGTCAAGTTCGCTATTCCCGTTCATTTCCACATTTCAGCGCCAAGTGGAGAGCACAATAAATAACAATGAATGCAGAGAAGTTAGACTTATTTTAAGTCCCGAAAGACGTGCTGTTAGGTGTATTGGACATTCGGAATTCTCCCTTAGTGTACCCGAACAGGCACCGAATATGTGGGGACTGGTGGATTTCCACAACGTTAATTTACAGCAGTGTTAATGTGAGCCTACTTGTCACACTAATAAAGATTATTATTATATATGGGTAAAAATGGGTTGCGTTTTGAAGGTTGGAGGAGGAAAGAGGTAGTGGCTACAATAAATGCCAATTTGGAAATTTATCAAAGAGCACCCACATCAATGTCTTCAACCAAGATAAAGATGGTTGTTGGCTGTTTTCAGTCCTGAAAACCAGTTAAAGCAAAAGACTCCCTCTTTTCATTTTCAGTAAATGACACCTGAAACTATCAGAAGTTCAAGGTCATCAGCTCACCTGGCAGCATGGCAAGTGGCAACAGCTCACCTAGCAGGCTGGCACAGTGCACCAGCCACCTGTGATTAAGTGAGAACAACCAAAGACATTCTAGCTGTGAAGGTCTGCGAAGAGTGATCAGAAGTCAGTGGGTCAACTGTGAAAAATTCATTTATGGGATGTGGGCATCGCTGTTTAGGCCAGCATTTATTCCCCATGCCTAGATGCCCTCCAGAAGGTGGTGATGAGCTGCCTTCTTGAGCCACTGCAGTCCCCGAGGTGTAGGTACACCCACAATGCTGTTAGATGTACTCCAATTAGCTTCAATGCCTCAGGTTATATTAGGTGGGAGGGAGAAGAGAGGAAGTAGCCATGGGTTGAAGTGTATTTTTCTATTGAGTGAGCCCTGTTGAAATGCCAACTGTGATGTGACCTCTCCCTGAACTCGTGAGCAGCGAAGCAGTAAGTTAAGGAGGCAAGGGATAGAATTGAAAACATATCAATATGCTAAATTTGTTATTTTAATTGTCACGTTTGTTTTCCAAATTAAGAGTTTTAAAATACTTCCACGTCACTGACTGTTGGGACGTTCACAGTACATTATTCCTGTACAGCTGGAGGAACAGCCAGAGCACTGAATCATGAGTTTTACAGCACAGAAAAAAACCCTTTGGACAATCATGGCTGCGCCGGCCATAAAGCATCTAGTTATTCGAATCCCATTTTGCAGCCCTTGATCCGTAGACTTGTATGCCATAGCGTTTCAAGTGCTCATCTAAATGCTTTTAAAATGTTATGAGGAAGTTGTACATTGTGCCTTGATGTTTGGTTTCCCTTACCTGTAGTTCATGACTTCAGTGAACTATTATGTTTTTACAATTGCCAGATTTTCACAACTTGTCCTGATGCAGTTTGAAGCCTCTGGCTTGCTAACTCCATCATTACAACTACCATTTTTTAAAATATTCATTCCTGGGATCTGGGCATCATTGGATGGACCAGCATTAATTGCCCCATCCTAATTACTCTTGAACTATCCTCATTCAGAGTGCAATTAAGAGTGCTTTTGATAGGTAAACTGGGAAAACTATTTCTACTGGTCAGCAAGTCAGTAATCAGGAAGCATAAAGCTCAGAGGGCTAAACAGCTGGTTTGTAATGCAGAACAAGGCCAGCAGCGCGGGTTCAATTCCTGTACCGGCTTACCCGAACAGGCGCCGGAATGTGGCGACTAGCGGCTTTTCACGGTTACTTCATATTTGTGACAATAAAAGATTATTATTATAAATGAAGATCAAAGCCAAAGTACGATACACAAAGGCAAGCTCAGACATAAAATCTTCCATCAGAAACAGGTGGTGAACCAGACCTGAAACAGCTTTTAGATTAATATTTGGTAAGTATACATTGACTCCAATAGTTTGACAATCCCAAACCTGAGATCCTACATGTACGATAGTGAAACCCACTATTCATAAAGAGGGGGCACAGATCTATTTGCAATAATAACCATCTTGCACCCTTCTAACTTACAGGCTGGCGCTGCAAAAACAAACATATTACTGTTCGAAAAACAACATCCGTCAGAGAGAAAATGTTAGAAGCTATTATTATAGACTTTCCAGAAGGCCACTTAGGTGTATTTTAGCTCTACCCATAATGACTTGCTTCATGAGCCCTCCACGGTGTCCTCCCTCAGTACAGCTGTGATATTCTTCTTAACCAGTAATACAACTGCCTCACACTTTACTTCCCTCACGAACTCGCCTGAAGCATCTAAATCCTGGAACGTTTAGCTATCAATCCTGTCCCTCCCTCAACTAAATCTCTGTAATACTGTAGCAACAGTATAGTTCCAAGTACTAATCCAAGCTCTAAATTCATGTTCCTTACCTGTTCTACTTCTCAAGTTGAAGCAAATGCACTTCAGACCACCAGTACTGCTGTGGGAGATCAGGACTATCTGGTTCTGCTTCCTCCTCCGATGCTCCCTGCCAGACTGAAAGCCAACCTTGTCACAGACTTGCACAGTGCAGAAGGAGTCCATTTGGCCCATCAACTCTGCACGGACTCATCAAAAAGAACATTCCACCAAATCCCACATCCCCTGCCTTACCACATAACCTTGCGCATTTTTTCCTTTTCAGAGAGCAATTCAATTCCCTTTAGAATTATCTCTATCAAATGTGCCTCCACCACTCTCTCAGGAAGTTCACTCTACTCCAACCACTCTGGGTGAAAATAATTTTCCTTGCATCACTTCTACTCCTTTGGCCCATTATTTTGAATCTGTGCCCTTTAGTAGAGCGTTTCCCACTATTTACCCTGTCATTTTCCTTCAGGATCATTAATACTTCTATCAAGTCTCCTCTCAGCCTTCTTTTCTCCAAAGCACAGAAAAGGTCCTTCGACTGATGGTTTCTGCGCCGGTTAAAAACAACTTATTCTAATCTAACTACCAAATCTAATCTAACCACCTAGCTATTCTAATCTAAGAACAAAGAACAAAGAAAAGTACAGCACAGCAACAGGCCCTTCGGCCCTCCAAGCCTGCGCCGACCATGCTGCCCATCTAAACTAAAATCTTCTACACTTCCGGGGTCCATATCCCTCTATTCCCATCCTGACTACCAAATCTAATCTAACAACCTCACTATTCTAATAATTATTATTATTAATCCTATTTTCCAGCACTTGGTCCATAGCATTGTATGCATTTGCATCACATGAGATGTCTGCCTTCTCCATCCTTCCGGTTAGCAAGTTCCAAACTCCTATCACCCGCTGGATAAAAAGGGTTTTCATCACATTGGATTGGATTTGTTTATTGTCACGTGTACCAAGGTACAGTGAAAAGTATTTTTCTGCAAGCAGCTCAACAGATTATTCAGTACATGGGAAGAAAAGGGAATTAAACAAAATACAAGAAAATACATAATAGGGCAACACAAGATATACAATGTAACTACATAAGCATTGGCATCGGTTGAAGCATACAGGGTGTAGTGTTAATGAGGTCAGTCAATAAGAGGGTCATTTAGGAGTCTGGTGGCAGTGGGGAAGAAGCTGTTTTTGAGTCTGTTCGTGCGTGTTCTCAGACTTCTGTATCTCCTGCCCGATGGACGAAGTTGGAAAAGTGAGTAAGCCGGGTGGGAGGGATCCTTGATTATGCTGCCTGCTTTCCCCCGGCAGCGGGAGGTGTAGATGGAATCAATGGATGGGAGGCAAGTTCGTGAGATGGACTGGGCGGTATTCACGACTCTCTGAAGTTCCTTGCAGTCCTGGGCCGAGCAGTTGCCATACCAGGCTGTGATGCAGCCCGATAGGATGCTTTCTATAGTGCATCTGTAAAAGTTGGTAAGGGGTAATGTGGACATGCCGAATTTCCTTAGTTTCCTGAGGAAGTATAGGCGCTGTTGTGCTTTCTTGGTGATAGCATCGACGTGAGTGGACCAGGACAGATTTTTAGTGATGTGCACCCCATGGAATTTGAAACTGCTAACCATCTCCACCTTGGCCCCGTTGATGCTGCCAGGGGTGTGTACAGTACTTTGCTTCCTGAAGTCAATGACCAGCTCTTTAGTTTTGCTGGCATTGAGGGAGAGATTGTTGTCGTTACACCACTTGTTGCTCGTTCTGGGTGAGTGTGCTTAACACTCAATTTGGCTCTGTTTCGTTACTTAGCTCTGGAGTCGCCAGGTATCGTTAAGATACCGCCACAAGTTTCAAGGTCAAGTTCAAAGCAATAAAACCATACACCAATTAGTAAGTTTAAACAAGTGAGTTTATTATAATACAATTATAAACTACTCATGCACACGCTAAGATGACTAAACTATTCCTACCACTAAATAAACCAATACTTATCTTAAAGGGAACTGCCGGATCAGGGGACAAGGCCTCTTGCTCTGCAACTGGGTCCACAGACTTCACGTTGGTACGAGTTAAAAGGGGTCAGGAGTGTCTATCTCTGGTAGCGATCATTGTGAGCCACTTACTTGCTGGTGGCTGCTGTCCGAACCTCTCCCCTCTCTCGGTCAAGGTCTTCTTCGGTAAAAGCTGGTCGAGAGGGCTGGTCAAGAAGAACGAACTAAGTTTGGGACCTGTCTTTTATAGGTCCTAGGGCTTCGCGCCCTTTTGGGCGGACCCTCTATCTGCTGGGGATCGATTGGGTCTCTTCCCAATCGATTTGTTTGAATCCCTCCCAATACTGAGGCTGTCCCTCGTCTACTGGGCGGGCCTTCAGGTGCTTTGTCTTCGAACCCCGCCAGTGCCGGGGTGTCTGGTATCCTATACAATGTTGCAATCACTTCCCTATCTGTGTCCATTGTCCCTGGGATCGTTCCATTACTATGTTAACTGTCCCTGAGATTGCCTCATTAGTATGCGGAATGTTCGTTTCGGTGCTGTCTGCTCTCTTAGCACAGTAGCTTGTTGCAGCTGCTTGTGCTGCAAACTTTGGCCATTTTACCCTGCAAGCTTTGCGTTCCTCCATTTTGTATTGAGGGAATGGCCAACTTCGGTGGCTACACACTCCACTAGGTTCTCTATCTCCCTCCTGTATTCTGACTCGTCGTTATTCGAGATCCAGCCCACTATGGTCGTATCGTCAGCAAACTTGTAGATGGTCACTGATCCCTTCACCAAGGGGAAAAGTTTCTTCCTGTCTACATCTATGCTCCTCATAATTTTATACATTTCAATCATGACCGCCCTCTCAGCTCCTCTGCTCCAAGGAAAACAATCTAAGTCTAGCCAATCGTCATAACTAACATCCTCCAGCTCGGCAACATCCTGGTAAATCTCCTCTGAACCCTTTCCAGTGTTAGAACATCCCTCCTATAATCTGGATTCCAGAACTGCACACAATACTCTAACCACAGCCTAATCAATAGTTCCAGCATAACCTGCCTGCTCTTAATCTCCATGCTTCAGCTAATAAAGGTATACCATATGCCCAATCTCTCCAATCGATCCTCACAGTTACAGTTCTTTATCCCTGGAATCATTCTTGTGAATCTCCTCTGTACTCTCTCCAATGCCTTCGCATCCTTCCTCAAGTATGATGCCCAGAACTGAATGCAGTGCTCCAGATGAGGCCTAATTAACATCTTGTACAAATTCAACATGAACTCCTTACTCTTGTCCCCAATGCCCCTGTTAACTTTCAGGTGAGGCAGCGCTTCACGTGTACCTCCTTCAATCCAGTCTATTTCATCCGCTGCTCCCAACTTGATTCACTCTACATTGGAGAGACTAAATGCAAACTGGGTGGCCGTTTTGCAGAAAACCTTTGGTTTGTCCACAAGCAGGACCCAGACCTTCCTGTAGCTTGCCATTTCAACTCACTGTCCTGCTCTCACATCCACATGTCTGTCCTTGGCCTACTGCAAAGTTCCAGTGAAGCCAATGCAAACTGGAGAAATAGCACCTCACTGTCCGGACTTAACATGGAGCTCAACAACTTCAGGCTGTGACCTCTCTCCTCCGCCTTCACCCCATTTTTATTTCTATCAATTTATTTTCATTTCTTTCAACTCTGGCGAGTTTTTCTCTCACTATTGTCTCCCTTCCACCGAACCCCACAAGGGCCATCTGTACCCTGTGTCTAGTTGCCCTTTGATACACTGCTTACCTTTGTTCTGCCATTAACACATTCTGATATCGTAATATGCCCCCTGAATCGGCACCCTTCTTAACCTTGATCACCACCATTTACATTCTCTTTGTCTTATTGTCCATGACATCTTTGTCAATCTCCACCTATCGCTGGCCCTCTATCCAGCCTCACTGCTCCACACTCCCACTCCCCACAAGAGTATAAATTTCTCTCCCATTTCCAATTCTCTCTAGCTTTGACTAAATATCATCCAGGCTCGAAACGTTAGCTCTGTTCTTTCCCCACAGATGCTCTCAGACCTGCTGAGATTGTCCAGCATTTTCTGTTTTTGTCCCAATTAATAAAACCCAAGATACCATGTGCTTTATTAACTGTTCTTTCAACATGTCCTGCCATCTTCAATTATTTATGTACATATACAATTAGGTCCCTCGGTTTCGGAACCTCCTTTAGAGTTTCCACCTTTATTTTCCACAATCTTTCCACATTCATCCTACCAAAATGAATCACCTCACACTTCGCTGCATTGAACCTCATCTGCCACTTGCCTGTCCAATCCACCAACATGTCTATATCCTTTTGAAGTTCAAGACTACCCTCAACACAGTTGACAACATTTCCAAACTTCGTATCATCTGAAAATTTTTAAATCTAGTCTTGCACATCAGTCTAGGTCATTACAAAAAATAATCGCCAAGCGCAAGGGTCCCAACACTGACCCCTAGGGAACTTCATTACAAATCTTCCTCTAATCTGAAAAACAATTATTTATCACGACTCTCTGCTTTCTGTAACTCAAGTGAATTTCTTCCCCAGGTGTCTGCTTTCCCTTTCTTTCATTTTGCTTATGTTTGTTACGTGGCACTGTATCAAATGCCTGCCGTCGACATCATGAGGCAGATCATGATGAAAGACAGCCAATGTAGAGCTAAAACCTAGTGTGGGGACGAGTGTGATAAAGAAAGACAAACCAAGGTTGAACTTGAGGCTGTGCTCGTCTGTTCCTCAGCGCCACATCTAACAATGCATTTTGTATCGAGCCATTAAGCAAAAAATACTAAAAGTTATTTTAAAATGGGTTGAACACACCAGTGAAAATCAAGATAACTTTCATTGTAATCTGGCAAAATATCTTGTTCTTGCTTTTAACTTAATTTGTTAAGAAAGGTGGCTCAAAGTTTTCTACCCACCTGAGGTATAGCACTTTCAAAATATAATTTCATGGTCAGTGGAGGTTGTGGTGATATGCCAATAAGCTATATCATAGTTGGATGGTGTGAGACCTCCAACCAGTAGGTGGCAGTACAGACACGCCATGCGGTCTCCAGACTAAGGTCATGTGACCTGGATATAAAGAGAGGCTCATCCCGCCATCTCCAGAACAAGATCGAGGGGGTAGTGAAACGTACATGTAATTGGGCAGCAGAAGATGTATGTTACAGAGGAGTAGCAAGACTCCATGATAACGTTCCCTGTATCAGATTGCCATCCTACTGCACAAGACACAATAAAAAGAAAGAGAAAATGCTGGAAAATCTCAGCAGGTCTGGCAGCATCTGTAGGGAGAGAAAAGAGCTAATGTTTCGAGTCCGATGACTCTTTGTCAAAGCTAACAGTAAGAAGTCTTACAACACCAGGTTAAAGTCCAACAGGTTTGTTTCAAACACGAGCTTTCGGAGCACGGCTCCTTCTTCAGGTGAATCAGGTGAAGGAGCCGTGCTCCGAAAGCTCGTGTTTGAAACAAACCTGTTGGACTTTAACCTGGTGTTGTAAGACTTCTTACTGTGCTCACCCCAGTCCAACGCCGGCATCTCCACATCAAAGCTAACAGACAGAGAAAGTGGGAAAGCAGTGAAGGTGGATAGTGGGGGAAGGACATACGGAAATCCTGTCGGAGAGAAGAACAGTACTTCTTCAGGGCAGGCATTCCTGGTAGAGAGGTAATTTGCTTTTTTCCAGTGTTTAACTCACTGCCACCTCTCTACCAGCAGTTTCTCTTTCGTTTCTGATTTCAGCATCCGCAGTAATTTTTTTACACAATAAAAGGATCTTGGTTTTGACAGATCAAAGAGTTTGTTGAGTTCTTCATAAAGTACAAGGGACCAAACACAACAGAGGTAGGTGACTTGGAGTTTTAACTTTCTCTCCGGCTGCTTGAATTTTTTTTAATAAATATTTTTATTCAGATATATACACACATCAAACATAAACAAAACCAAAAAGAGAACAAACAGAAAATCACATAATAAATGAATAACTAACAGTTCACTGCCCCACACTCCCTGTTGCTACCCTCCACCCACCCTGCCTCCTTTTATTAACCTCAGGGTCCTCCCCCTACCCTCCCCAGTCTTAGGAATTCCATGAGGTTGCTCACCCACGCTCCCCGTTTCTCCCCCCCCCCCCCCCCCCCCCTCCCCCACACACACACAAAATTCCAACAATATACGTCTCCAGGCTACCAGGGAGGCAAAGGCCAAGACGTCGGCCTCTCTCGCCCCCTGTACTCCCCTCCACTCCAAAAATCACCACTTCTGGACTCGGGACATTCTTCATCCTCAGCACCTCAGACATAACATCAACAACCCCCCGCCAGAATCCCTCCATTTTCGGACAGGCCCAAAACATGTGGACATGGTTCACGAACCCCCCCCCCGCTCACCGACCACAGCTATCCTCCACCCTTCAAAAAACCTATTCATTTTAGCCACCGTCATATGCACTTTGTGGACTTTGAATTGAATAAGGCTAAGCCTAGCACACAAAAAGGATGCCTTCACTCTCCTCAAAGCCTCCTCCCACATCCCAGTCTTCAACTCCCTCCTCAGCTCCTCCTCCCACTTCCGCTTAGCTTACCTATTGGGGCTCCCTCCCAGTCCAATAATTCCTTGAAGATCCCTGACACCCGACCCTCGCCAACCCCTGTTTCCGACACCACCTTGTCCTGCAACCGCGGGGGCCCCAGTGCCAGAAAGGACGGCACCAGTTTCTTCACATAGTCCCACACCTGTAAGTACCGGAACCCATTCCCGCTGGGCAGCTCATACTCCTCTACCAATCCCTCCAAGCTCAAAAAGCTGCCCCCCAAAACAGGTCCCTCAATCTCCGCCAGCCGCCACCCCCACGAACTGTGTGTCCAGATCCCCCGGGGCCAACCTGTGATTCCTGCAAATCGGTGCCCAAACCGAGGCAGCCTCCAGTCTCAGGTGCTGCCGTCACTGTCCCCCCAGCCACCACTAACCAACTCTTGGAGTACCTGGCCAGCGAGAACAGCAGAAGTGCCTTCAACAATGCCCTTAGCTAGTGTCCTTATAAGAGGTTGCCTGCATATGCTCCCACACCGACCCCTCCCCCACTACCCACTTCCTGACCAGGTCTATATTTGCTGCCCAGTGGTAGTTAATCAAATTTGGGAATGCCAGCCCGCACCCCCCATGTCCCCGCTCTAACAGCACCTTCTTCACCCCTGGGGCTTCCCCCACCCACATAAACCCCGAGATCAATGCATTAATTTTCCTAAAGAAGGCCTTAGGAATAAAAATCAGAAGGTTCTGGAACACGAATAAAAACTCGGGAGTACTGTCATCTTCTCAGATTGTACGCGCCCTGCCAACGACAGTGGGAGCACGTTGTACCTCTTAAAACCCTCCCTTCATCTGCGCCACCAACCATGTCAGATTCAATTTATGTAGCTGCTCCCATCCCTGCGCTACCTGGATGCCCACCACCTTAAACGGCAGCTCTCCCAACCTTCTCTCCTGCCTCCTCGCCTGCATCTGGAAGACCTGACTCTTTCCCATGTTTAACTTAGACCCAGAGAACCAGCCAAATTCCTCCAAAATGTCCATGATCCCCCAATACCTTCCAATGGGTCTGATATGTAGAGCAACAGATCGTCCACATATAGCGAGATCCTGTGTTCCACACCCCCCCCCCCCCCCCCCCCCCCCCCCCCCGCACTATCCCCTGCCAACCCCTTGAATCTCAGGGCCAGTGGCTCTGTCGCCAAGGCAAAGAGCAATGGGGAGAGTGGGCATCCCTGCCTCGTCCCACGATGCAGCCTCAAATACCCCAAACTCACCCGATTCGTCCTTACACTTGCTGCCAGTGCCTGATACAACAACTGGACCCAATCCACAAACCTCTGCCCGAACCCAAACCGCCCCAGTACCTCCCACAAACATTTCCATTCTGCCCGATCAAAGGCCTTCTCCACGTCATAGCGACCGCCACCTCCATTCCGTCCCTCTGAGGGCATCATTATAATGTTCAACAAACGCCCAACGTTAGACGACAGATATTTCTCCTTTACAAACCCCGTCTGGCCTTCCCCTATCACCCCCGGCACACAGTCCTCAATCCGCGAGGCCAAGATCTTTGTCAACAACTTGCCGTCTACATTCAGCAGTGATATTGGGTGGTAGGACCCACACTGCTCCGGTTCCTTATCCTTCTTCAAAATTAAAGAGATCAAAGCCTGCGATAACGTGAGGGGCGGGGGAAGCTACCCCTTCCCCCTCACCTCATTAAATGCCCTTACCAGCAGGGGCCCCAGGTCTCCCGAAAACCTTTTATAGAATTCTACCAGGAAGCCATCGCCCAGGGCCTTCCCTGTCTGTACGGTGGCAGAGTGGTTAGCATGGCTGCCTCACAGCTCAAGGATCCCGGGTTCAATTCCTGCTTTGGGTGACCGTCTGTGTGGAGCTTGCACTTCCTCCCCGTGTCTGCGTAGGTCTCCAGGTGCTCCTCCCACAGTCCAAAGATGTGCAGGTCAGGTGGATTAGCCATGATAAATTGCCCCTTCGTGTCGAAAAGGTTAGGTGGGGTTACTGGGATGGGGTGGAGATGTGGGCTTAAGTACGGTTCTCTTTCCAAGGGCCAATGCAGACTTTTTTTTCAAATAAACATTTTATTGAGGCATGTTTGGTATTGTAACAACAACTAAATAAACAATGTACATAAAACTATAAACATAGTGCAAAAGCTGTCTCCCTTCCTTACAGGTCCCACCATTATTGACCCCCTACTCTAAGCTAAACTAACCTCCCCCACTTTCTGCTGACGCTTAATTTTCCGTGAAGAAGTCGACGAACGGTTGCCACCTCCGGGTAAACCCCAACAGTGACCCTCGCAAGGTGAACTTTATTTTCTCCAACAGAGAAAGCTAGCCATGTCCGATAGCCAGGTCTCCGACTTCGGGGGCTTTGAGTCCCTCCAAGCTAATAGTATCCGTCTCCGGGCTACCACGAAGCAAAGGCCAGAACGTCTGCCTCTTTCTCCTCCTGGATTCCCGGGTCTTCTGACACCCCGAAAATCGCCACCACTGGACTCAGCTCCACCCTTGACGTCCGCAAACCCCTACCAAAGTCCCCTCAGCTTCGGACATGTCCAGAACATGTGGACATGGCTCGCTGGTCCTCTCGCACATTTTGCGCACCTGTCCTCCACCCCAAAGAATCTGCTCATCCGGGCCACACTCATGCGAGTCCAATGAACGACCTTAAATCGTATCAGGCTGAGCCTGGCACATGTTGCAGACGCGCTGACTCTACTCAACGCGTCCGCCCATAGACCATCCTCTATCTCTCCTCCCAGCTCCTCCTCCCACTTGCGCTTCAGCTCCTCGGTCTGCGTCTCCTCTGACCCCCATAACTTCCTTGTAAATGTCAGAGACGCTCCCTTCTCCTACCCACCCTCTGGAAACTACCCTGTCCTGAACCCCCTTAGCGGTAGGAGCAGGAAGGTTGGCACCTGTTTATGTAGGAAGTGGGCTGGTGCAGACTTAATGGGCCGAATGGGCTCCTTCTGCACCGTAAATTCTATGAAATCTATGAAATAGCCCCCATACCCTCCATCACCTGCACCAGTCCAATGCATGCCCCCAGCCCCTCTACCAGGTTTTCCGCCACCTTGGGGAACTCCAAACCATTCAGAAAATGCCTCATTCCCAGCTGGCGCTGGATAACATGCTCCAGGTAATGAAGTCCAGTTTTGAAGCGCTGAAGCGGGACAGCTTGGACCCAATCCAGAAAGCGGTGGATCAGCTGAACCAGAGGATGGACGCCCAGGATGTTAAAGTTAAGGAGCTGGGAGAAGCGGTGGAGGAGCAGGCGGATGCGCAAACGGTTGCAGCGCTAGAAGTGGACGGCCTGAAAGAGCGGCAGAGAAGACTGCTGGACAGAGTAGAGGAGCTGGAGAATAGAGTCCGCAGGAACAATCTGAGGATGGTCGGCCTCCCGGAGGGGGCGGAGGGAGCTGATGCTGCAGCGTTTGTAGCAGACCTGCTGAAGCAGCTGATGGGGGCTGAAGCCTTTCCGCGACCGCTGGAGCTGGAGGGGGCACACAGGGTGCAGGCAAGGCAGGGGCGGCTGGGCGGACCCCCCCGCCCGATGGTGATTAGGTTCCACAGGTTCGTGGACAAGGAGCGGGTGCTGCAGTGGGCAAAGAGCGCCAGGAGCAGCACGTGGAATAACAGTGTGCTCCGCATCTATCAGGACCTAAGCCAGGAGGTGGCTCGGCGGCGAGCAGCCTTTAAGAATGTCAAGGAGGTGCTGTTCAGGAAGCACGTGAAGTTTGGTCTGCTGTTCCCAGCTCGGCTATGGGTCACGCACCAGGGTCAACACCACTACTTTTCCGAGCCCGAAGAAGCGATGGATTTTGTGAGGGACCTGGGGATGGTCCCGAAAGGAGGCCCTAAGGACACGAGTTAGGGCCCGAGGATTTCTGTGGGGAGGAACGCCGAATGTGCCTGGACTGCTGCTCAACGGTTTGCTGGGCCAATGGGGCCAAACGGAACATTTGAGACTCTTTCCTTTGTTCATGGACATTTATGTGCTTTTTCTCTTTTTTCTATGTTTTTTCCCTTTTTTTTTTCCTGTTTGGGCTTTTTGTGCAGCTCGCGGAAGACACTGGAGCCGGCTTGCCCCAGTGGGTGGGGAGGAGGGCGGGGAAACAAGGGGAATGGGACAGGAAGGCGCCGGAGTGTTGAGTCACCGGGCTAGCAGATTGGCTAGTCAAGGAAGTCAGATGGGGGGGAAAGCTATAGCCAGTAGATGGCAGGGGTGGGGGTATCGGGGGATGGGGTTAGGGGAGGGGGGGGTTGTTCTGCTGACGGGAGAGGGACTTGAAATAGGCACTGGAAAGGAGGTCGAGGGTGGAGGCAGCTATAGGGCGGGCCAGGAAGGGCGCGACGCACGGGTCAGGGGCCGGCCCGAGAAAGGCTATGGCTGACCGGCGGGGTGGGGGGGGTGGGATGTGCCCCCCGACCAGGCTGATCACCTGGAACGTCAAGGGACTGAATGGGCCGGTTAAGAGGGCGCGGGTGTTCGCGCACTTGCGGGCCCTGAGGGCGGACGTAATTATGTTGCAGGAGACACATCTGAAAGTGTCAGACCAGACCAGGCTAAGGAAGGGCTGGATTAGCCAGGTCTTCCACTCGGACTTGGACTCGAAGTCCAGAGGGGTGGCAATCATGATCAACAAGCGTGTGCAATTTGAGGCAGAGGGCATATCCGCAGACAGGGGGGGCAGATACCTGATGGTACGGGGCAGGCTGGAGGGGAGAAGAGTGGTGCTGGTGAATATATATGCCCCGAACTGGGATGACGTGGACTTCATTAAAAGAGTGCTGGGGAAGATCCCGGACTTGGATTCTCGCAGGCTAATAATGGGAGGGGACTTTAACATGGTCCTTGACCCGACTTTGGATCGGTCGTGTCCCAGAACGGGTAGGCTCTCAGCAATGGCAAGGGAGCTGAAAGGGTTTATGGAGCAAATGGGGGCAGTGGACCCCTGGAGGGAGGGACAGCCAACAGGAAGGGGCTACTCGTTCTACTCGCACGTCCACAAAGTATATTCCAGGATAGATTTCTTTGTGCTAAGCAGGGACTGTAGGGGGGAGGTAAAGAACACGGAATACTCAGCAATTACCATTTCAGACCATGCCCCGCATTGGGTGGACCTGCAGTTCGGGGGAGCGAGGTATCAACGCCCGCAATGGAGGCTAGATGTGGGACTGCTGTCGGAGGAGGGGATCTGCGAGAGGCTTCGGAAATGTATAAAAAATTACCTGCAGGTGAATGACACTGGGGAGGTCTCAGCGGCGACCGTGTGGGAGGCGCTAAAGGCAGTAGTGCGGGGGGAGCTGATTTCAATTGGGGCCCATAGAGCCAAGGCAGACCGGGCAGAGATGGATAGATTGGTCAGGGAAATGGGCCGGATAGATGAAGAGCACGCGGAGTCCCCGGGGGAGGTTTTGCTCAGGGAAAGGCAGAGGCTACAGGCGGAACTGGGGGCACTATCCACGAGCAGGGCCGTGGAACAGCTTAGGAAGGCGAGGGGAGTGGTGTACGAGTATGGGGAAAAGGCTAGCAGACTGTTAGCGCAGCAACTTAGGAGGAGGGAGGCGGCCAGGGAAATAGGTAGAGTGAGGGACGAGGGGGGGCACAAAGTGGAGGATCCGGCAGAATTGAATAGGGTATTCCGGGACTTCTATCGTAAGCTGTATACTTCGGAGCCGCCAGAAGAACCGGAGGGGATGAAAAGGTTTCTGGATGGGTTAACATTCCCAACAGTTGGGGGGGGGGCGAGTGGAAGAGCTGGGGGCCCCGATTAGAGTAGAGGAGGTATTGGGGGGCCTAAAGGCCATGCAGTCGGGGAAGTCCCCGGGGCCGGATGGATACCCAGTAGAGTTTTATAGGAAGTTCTCTGAGCTGGTGGGCCCGGTCTTGGCGAGGGTTTTCAATGAGGCAAGGGACAGAGGGACCCTGCCGCCGACGATGTCACAAGCCACCATATCTCTGATATTAAAGCGGGGTAAAGACCCGGAGGTGTGCGGGTCCTACAGGCCAATCTCCCTGATTAATGTAGATGCCAAGCTCCTGGCAAAGGTACTGGCGGGTAGAATGGAGGACTGTGTACCGGAGGTGATTGGGGAGGATCAAACGGGGTTCGTGAAAGGTAGGCAGCTGGCGGCCAATCTGAGGAGATTGCTCAATGTGATAATGATGCCCCCGGCGGGTAGAGAGGTGGAGGTAGTGGTGGCTATGGACGCCGAGAAGGCCTTTGACCGGGTGGAGTGGGAATATCTATGGGAGGTGCTCGGACGGTTTGGGTTCGGGGAGGGATTGGTGGATTGGATCAAATTATTATATCAGGCCCCGAGGGCCAGCGTCAGGACCAACAGAGAAGTGTCGGAGTACTTTAGGTTGTACCGAGGGACCAGGCAGGGCTGCCCGCTCTCCCCGCTGCTGTTTGCGCTGGCCATAGAGCCGCTGGCGATTGCGCTGAGAGCCGCAGAGGGTTGGAAGGGGATGGTGAGGGGCGGGGTTGAACATAGGGTTTCTCTTTATGCAGACGACCTGCTCCTGTACGTGTCGGACCCAGTGGCCGGGATGGGAACTATACTGGGAATGCTGAGGGAGTTCGGCCAGTTCTCAGGATACAAATTAAATACGGTCAAGAGTGAAATGTTTGTGGTACAGGCAAGGGGCCAGGAGAACAGATTGAGAGGGCTACCGTTTAGGTTAGTTGAGGAAAATTTCCGGTATTTGGGAATCCAGGTGGCGCGAGACTGGGGCAGGCTGCACAAGTTAAATTTGGCCAGGGTGGTGGAGCAAATGAAGGGAGAGTTTCGGAGATGGGATGCACTCCCGCTGTCGCTGGCAGGGAGGGTGCAGACTGTAAAGATGACAATCCTCCCTCGATTTTTGTTTATTTTTCAGTGCCTCCCGATCTTTATCCCACAGTCCTTCTTCAAAAGAGTTAACGGGCTGATCATGAGCTTTGTCTGGGCGGGAAAGTCTCCGCGGGTGAAGAAGGCGATGTTGGAGAGGAACCGCAGCGAGGGAGGGCTGGCGTTGCCGAGTCTGGTCAATTATTACTGGGCAGCCAACATCGCTATGATAAGGAAGTGGATGGTGGGTACGGGGTCTATTTGGGAGCGAGTGGAGGCGGCTTCGTGCAGGGGCTCCAGTTTGGAAGCCCTGGTCACGGCTCCTCTACCGCTGCCGCCGGCCAAGTACACCACCAGCCCGGTAGTGGTGGCGACCCTGCGGATATGGGGCCAGTGGAGGAGGCATGTGGGGGAGATGGGGGCGTCTGTCTGGGCGCCAATCTGCGACAACCATCGGTTTGCCCCCGGCAGTATGGATGGGGGGTTCCGAGTATGGCGGCGAGCAGGGGCGGGAAGGGTGGGTGATATGTTCCTGGAAGGGAGCTTCGCGAGTTTGAGGAGCTTGGAGGAGAAATTTGGGTTGGTAGGGGGAAATGATTTTAGATACCTACAGCTGCGGGACTTTGTTCGTAGACAGGTCCCATCTTTCCCGCGCCTCCCGCCAATGGGGATCCTAGACAGAATAGTCTCTGGGAGGGACGAAGGGGAGGGTAGAGTCTCAGGTATTTATAAGGTGCTCATGAGGGAGGAAGGGTCCCAGACAGAGGAACTGAAACTTAAATGGGAGGAGGAGCTAGGCGGGGAAATGGAGGATGGGCTGTGGGCAGAGGCCCTGAGTAGGGTAAACTCGACCGCGACATGTGCAAGGCTCGGGCTGATCCAATTTAAGGTCGTTCACCGGGCCCATATGACGGTGGCTCGGATGAGCAAATTTTTCGGGATAGAGGACAAATGCGCTAGGTGCGCGGGAGGACCAGCGAACCATGTGCACATGTTTTGGGCATGCCCTGAGCTGAGGGGGTACTGGGAGGGATTTGCGGGGGTCATGTCCCAGGTGCTAAAAACAAGGGTGGTGATGAGTCCAGGGGTGGCAATTTTTGGGGTTTCGGAAGACCCGGGCGTCCAGGGGGAGAAAGCGGCCGATGTGCTGGCCTTTGCTTCCCTGATAGCCCGGCGACGAATATTATTGGCGTGGAGGGACTCAAAGCCCCCGAAGACTGAGTGGTGGCTTGCGGACATGTCAAGTTTCCTGGGGATGGAAAAAATTAAGTTCGCCTTGAGGGGATCTGTGCAGGGGTTCACCCGGAGGTGGCAACCATTTATTGACTTCTTTGCGGGAGAGTGAGCGTCAGCAGGGGGGTGGGGGGAGGGGGGGGGGGGGGGGTAGAGTAGAGTAGGAGGGAAAATATGGCGGGTAGTACGGGTGGGAGGGGAGCGGGCTTGTGCAATACGGTATGATGGAAGTATTGAAAGTACGTGGATGGTTGCACATTTTTGCCTTTTTTGCTTCCTTTCTGATGATGTCTGTAACTGTTTATAAAGCCAAAAACTACCTCAATAAAATTGTTTATTAAAAAAAAAAAGAAAATGCCTCATTCCCTCCCCCCTCGCCGGGGTCTCTAGTTCATTACACCAGCCTTTTATACAAGTCCTCAAAAGCCTGATTCAACTCCACTGGGTCTAAGATCACTTTTCCCCTCTTATCCTTCACCTTTCTGATCTCCCTTGCCACCTCCTGCTTCCTCAGTTGATGAGCCAACATCGTGCTCGCCTCCAGAGCCTCCCTCCTCTGCTAACTGAACTGCTCCATCAACCATTGGGCTGGTAGGGCTGACCACTTGCTCTCCTCGATCTTTTCCTGTGTCATGGAATCATAAATCCCTCCAGTGTAGAAGGAGGCCATTCGGCGTATCGAGTCTGCACTGACCCTTTGAAAGGGAAATTAGACTACCTACACCGTTCCACATTTTGGCCTTGGGAACCATTTGCACCCGGTTTGGAGGGTTGTTGGTGCAAGCCCCTCTCCGGAGACTCGAACCCGCATGCCGCAAACCCACGTCGGCGCCCCGGCTCCAGCTGCGGTGCCATACAGAGGGGGTGCCGCACCGTCAGAGGGTGCCCCACAGGCATGGCCCAATCAAGACGTCAGACCAGAGGGTCAGACTGAATCTCGGGCAGGGGGTGCTGACCGTTTTGGAGGGGCCGGGCGGGATGGGGTCGCATGAAGAGTTTCTTGCTCTTGTAGCTCCTTTCTTCTATACCCACTTCTGGTCCACAAATCCATTCAATGGTGGAGTGTAGTCTTCCTCCACCACCCCTGCACCCTTTTCCTTCAAAACATCTGCCTGACAACCGGGGAAAAGGATCGAAAAAACCTGCCTCGAGTGGGAGCTGCCAAATGTGCGACCACTCACTCCATGGCCACCATCGGAACTCCCAGCTGCTTGGGTTTCTTGAACCTTCAATGAATGGCACAACAGAAAAAGGACTGACCAAGTGCAGAAAGCTTCACAATTAACTGAAGGAAAACTTGTGTTAAATCTCCGGTCCACTCTAGAATAAGCAGTGTTTATGGCAGAATGAAGTAACAGGTGGCAAAGTCAGCCATAACCGGCTGATGTAAATACTGTGTCACTGTATACATTTGCAAGGATACTCTAGTTTCATTACTTACAAACCTGTGCTGACAGATGCAGAACCCATTTTGTCCTCTCTCCTTCCTAAAAAAATCCACAAGTTAAACCTCAGATTCCACCTCACAGTTCTGCCAAATCCCTGACCCAGTGCTGCTCACCTCCAGAATATAGGACTTGAGCTACAAAATTGTAATCCATTCCACCAGTAAAACACACAGGAATGTCACTAAAGCTCAATCACACCCCAGTGCTGTTCAATACGCAGGAGAGCAAGATGATGCATTTTGGTAGGAAGAACACGGGACAGACAATTTAAAATAAGGAGTACAATTCTTAAGGGATCAGGAGCAGAGGGCCCTGGCTGTATATGTGCATAAATCATTGAAGGTGGCAGGAGAGAGAGAAGTTAATTAAGCAAACAGTACCCTAGGTTTTATTAATAGGCACAAAGAGCAAGGAGGTTTTGCTGAACTTTTACAAGACACTGACCTGAGATAGTGTGTACAATTCTGTGCGTCACACTTTAAGGAGGATGTGAATACATTGGAGAGAGGGCAGAAGAAGTTTACAAGAATGGTTCCAGGGATGAAAAACTTCAGTTATGAGGATAGATTGAAGACATTGGGACAGTCCTCCTTGGAGAGCAGATGGCCAAGAGAAGATTTGATAGAGATGTTCAAAATGGATTGAACTGGATAGAGGATATAGGGAGAAACTGTTCCCACTCATAAAAGGATCAAGAACGAGAGGGCACAGATTGAAATGATTTGTAAAAGTAGTAAATGTGAGTGGGTCTGGAATGCACTGCCTGGAAGTGTGGTGAAGGCAGATTCAACCGAGGTATTCAAGAGGGAATTAGATGATTATTTGAATATAAACAATGTGCAGGGAGATGGGGAAAGTGGTACTCAGTCATAATGCTTATTTGGAGAGCTGGTGCAGACATATGGGCCGAATGGCTTCCTTCTGCACCGCAACAAGTCTGTGATTGAGTAAAGTCTCCATCTATTTTTTTTGAACAGCTCACTCAATTTGCGTGATCCACGCAAAAGATCTCGGAATTTTAAGCATAAATTATGTCCACTTCATATAAATTTGCTGTGATGTTTTGTGCCAATTTAAAACACACTGCACTCAAAGTCAACCCCACCACAAAACTCACCATGGATAATGGCATATAAAGTCATATATCCAAATTTGCCAATGACACAAAGTTCGGTGGCATTGTCGGCAGTGTAGATGACAGCATAAAATTATAAATGGATATTGATCTACTAGGTGAATGGGCAAAACTGTGGCAGATGGATTTTAATGTCAGAAGGTCTGAGGTTATCCAGTTTTAACCAAAAAAGGGTATTTCAGGATACTTTCTAGATGGTATGAAGCTAAATTCAGTGCATGTCCAAAGAGACCTGGGGGTTCAGGTGCACAGATATTTCAAATGCCACGGAAGTGCAGAAAAGAGGACTTCCGGTGACGGCGGGCGGGAGGCAGCCGCACATTGGAGGGCTCCCGTTCGGGAACAGAATTTTTTGGGTTTAACGCCCGGTCCTAGGGGCAACGAAGGCGGCAAAAGCAGGGAGAAGGCACAGTGAAGGGAAATGTCAAAAATAAGTTAAAAAACAGCCGTGAAAAAAGCAGCTGAAAGTCCGTCAGGGACTGGAAAGGCCACCACGGGGACGGCAAGAAAAGTGCAGGCTGGGGCACCAGGGGAGGCCGCATTGCCCGCGGCTGAAGAAATGACTACGGTGATGGCCGTGAACTCGAAAGGCAGTTCACAAAACATATGGAAACGATGAGGAAGGAGATAGGGGCGGTATTGAAAGTGCTGGTGGAGGAGGCGGTATTGAGCGCAGTGGCCGAGGTGCGGCAGCGAGGTGAGGCGCTGAAGGAAGTGGAAGAGACATTTTTGCAGCACAGTGATCAACTTACCTCGATGGGGAAGGAGATGCGGAAGGTGATGGAGATCAACAAGGGTCTGCGAGCCAAAATGGACAACTTGGAAAACAGATTCAGGCGACAGAATCTGAGGATTGTGGGTCTGCCCGAATGAATGGAAGGCCGAGGCCGACTGAGTATTTTGCCATGATGTTTGCAAAGCTATTGGGGGAGGGGGATGATCCCTCCCGATATGAACTGGATCGGGTTCATCGGTCGTGGAGGCCTGTACCAAAGGAGAGTGAGCCACCAAGAGTAGTGACGCAGTGTTTTCGTAGGTACAGTGTGAAAGAGAAGGTCCTGTGATGGGCAGTTGCGGGTGGTGCAGTGGGCTGGAGCTGGTATACACATATACCAGGACTTTACGGTGGAGCTGGCGAGGAGGCAGGCTGCCTTCAGCCGGGTGAAGAAGGCACTGTACATCAGCAAGGTGCAGTGCGGCATAGTATATCCAGCTCAGTTGAGGGTGACCTACAAATCTAAGGACCTTTATTTTGGGACGGCGGAAGCAGCGGAGGAGTTTGCGAAGGCAGAAGGACTGTGGCTGAATTGAGAAATGGTCATGTACCGATGTAGCCTCATGTAACTGTAGTTTTTCACTGCGTGCTGGTGCATGTGCTAAATGAGCCGACATAGTATATATTTGGACAAGGGACGAGATGAGACTTTCACTTGCAATGATGGTTCTTTGGGGCTTGGGTGTGTATGCTGGGGTTGTGTGCTAAAGGGGATTTCTTGGTTTTCCTGGGACCGGGCAAGGGGGAAGGAGACCCGGGCGGGTGCCTCCACGCAGGCCAGTTTAAGCAGGCCAGTGAATGGGAGTGAGGTGGGAAGAGGGGCTTCGGCCATCGGAACCTGGCAGAACAGGTTCTGATGAGTCTAGCCAGGGTGGAAAGTTGGGGGGGGGGGAAGGAAGAGAGGTTGGGGGGAGGAGTTTTGTAAGAGGAAGTGGAGAAGAGGAGTCGGGGAAGGGGGGGGTTACAATTCATGGGTGTCATTTACGGTACTCTTTCGGGGATTGGATGGAATTGAATGTTAGGGGGGGGCGGGCTCTATAGGTCAATGGTGACCATAGGCGATTCCTGATTCCTTTTTCATTTCCCTTTGCTTTTCCCACCGTGGGAGGGTTTGTTTTATTTGATGCTTATCTGGTCAGGTGGGCTGTTGTTTGGGGTGGTGGGAGGATGGGATCGCTGTTGTTGATAAGGGGATTGACTTTGTATTTGTTACCGATTATTGCAGCTGAATGGTGTTCCAACTCCAAAAGTTGTACCAATTCGGAATACTTTGCAGGTGGGATGCGGGTAGATGTCATCAGGGTCGCGGGTCCATGCGTCATGGTGTTCCAGATTGCAGGAAGAAGGGCTTAACGGCACGACTGGCTTGTAAAAATGCCGGCTATGCCAGGCTTTCCATGCATGCATGCACCCTCTGCAATGCACAGGCCCAGAGTCCAGTGGAGCAGAACGCCTCTTCATGACGTCAGAATCATTTTTTAAAAAATCGTTGGCGCGTTTCTGCCTGGAGCAGCGACAGAGAGCAGGTCAAGCACCACTGCGACCACTGCTGCTGTTGTACGTGGCGCCCTTTGCACCGCACCCTCACGAGACCCTTGACCACAATTGCAGCATGGTGGCCCACTCTCACCATTCTCCTCGGGTAAGGAATCCCAGCGCCTGCAAACCAAACTCTCTCACGAACCTGCCTCTGGGGCTGCTCTGCCGGAGGAACTCTGACTGGACCCGCACCTTCCCGTGACTGATATGGAGTCCAAATGAAAGGCGACCCCAGCTATGTCATAATCAGCGGACCCTTGTACCCCTTCCTGTACACTATTCTCTGCATGTTCACCAGCGAGGGAAAGTTCAATGGCACTCTTTAAATCCAGTGTAGTCTTCATTTACAGCTTCCACTGAGTGGCCAAATTATTGCTACCATACACGAGTCTGCCCCGTAATATTTCTGACTGAGAGGGAAGGCCGGAACTCGCCATGCTCAGCAAAGAACTGCAAACGAGTTTAAAAAGTCCGTAACCGATTCACCAGGGGAGTGTATTGCCATGTTATACTGGTACCTTTGCTTGATCAGATGGTTTTGGGGTCATAGTGATCCGAAACCATTGCCACAAATTCATCGAACGACCCGAAATCCAGTTCGCCAGGTCAGTCAAACTTTTGATGAATCTAAATGTCTGGGCCCCGCAGACCAACATTTTGTTGGTCACCCTCCCCAATATACGATTTGTTTGGAAAAAGTATTGCATGCACTGTGCATGCTGATACCAATCCTCCAGCCCCGCATCGAGGCCATCCAGTTTATCGAACGGCATTTTAAACGATACAACATACTGCACTCAATACGAATAGGTGAATCAATGGGCGAGTCCGGAGGTTCCGTAAATCCTCGTCGCCAGTATAATAATTCCTAAGAAAGCTGTTGTTAACAAAAGGAAATTTATATATATATTTACACAAGTCTGCTTAATGCAGCATCTTATTCCCAGTGCAATCCTGGCTGGGAGGATTTGTTCAGTCAGGCCCTGGGTTGGACCTGCTTTTAGATCTTGTTTCTAATGAGCCCCAGGTGATTGGCCTCTGCCCCCTACCTAGGGAGCTCATATTCCACAAGTCCCACAGCGAGATCAGTAATTGTTTCCCCATGACTCTCGTGGGAGTATAACAATTGGAATTTTAGGTTAGCTCTGGTGCAGGAAACATGTGCTTTGAGAATACATTTCCTCAAATAAATAAAACTACACAAAACTGAAAAACAATGGAGAGCTGAAGTCAGTTTTAAACATTAAGGTCATTTAAACATTCAGGGTGGCACGGTGACACAGTGGTTAGCACTGCTGTCTCACAGCGCCAGGATCCCGGGTTCTATTCCGACCTCGGGTGACTGTGTGGAGTTTGCACATTCACCCAGTGTCTGCGTGGGTTTCCTCCCGGTGCTCCAGTTTCTTCCCCCAGTTCAAAGATGTGCAGGTTAAGTGGATTGGCCATGCTAAATTGCCCCTTAGGTGTCCAACGGTTAGGCAGGGATATGGGGTTACTGGGATAGGGCCCAGGTAGGGTGCTCTTTCGGAGGGTTGGTGTAGACTCGATGGGATGAATGGCCTCCTTCTGCACTGCAGGAATTCTATGCGTGTAAGAAACCACCTATTTGAATAAACTAATATTCCATATTTCTCAAATACATCAGAAAAATATTATTTCAATTTAGACAGCTGTGGAGGAAATCTTTCAGCTGTCTCCCAGGATGGCCTTTAAATGTGATGAGAGGTAGATTTCCCCCCCAGCAGCTGAATGTTACTTATGTTGAGGTGAATACAAATTGACAAACCCTTACACAAAGGTTTCATGTTGCAGATGCTGATCTGGGCCTCATCTTACCAAGAGAATCTGAGAAGTGATGTATCTTATTACTGTTGCTCTGGAGGAGCTGGATTTATTAGGGTGGCATGGTGGAAAAGCGGTTAGCACTGCTGCCTCACAGCGCCAGGGACCCGGGTTTGATTCTGACCTCGCGTGACTGTGTGGAGTTTGCATGTTCTCCCTGTGTCTGCCTGGGTTTCCTCAGGGTGTTTTGGTTTCTTCCCACAGTCCAAAGATGTGCAGGTTAGGTGGACTGGCCATGCTAAATTGCCCCATAGTATCCAAAAAGGTTAGCTGGGATTATGGAGATAGTGAGGAGCCTAGGTCATGAGCGGAGGGTTGGTGCAGACTTGGTGTGATATACTTGTGATCTTGCAAAATCTCTTTCTGGCTTTACTACTTTTTAAAATTTGAACATTCAAAGGAAATTATTTTTAAACTTTTTTTTTAAAACACCCACTATGATTTGGCCCCAGGGTTGCACACAGCAGTATCTGGACATTGATTTGATCTTTATTTCTCAAAACTCCAGGCCATTCCCAGAGGATTGGCAACCCTAAATGTAAAGCAGATACTGAACCAAGTTGCAAAAAGCAGTTTTTGTAACATCAGCTCGAGTTGTCATCTTTACTTTTCCCCACATAAAAATTTTGAAATAGGAATAACAATTCTAAGACGCCTATAAAAAGTGAACTAGTTCTCAATAAAATGTCTACTTTTGCTCAGAGTTGCTGGCACACTGCTGCAATTTTCTATTAAATGTTTTCTGAGAGAGGTTTACCTCATGTTTATGTAGCTTTTCTAACTTTGCTTTAGTCTAGTGTGTTTTGGCTAAAGTACAATAGATCGCTTTCATGAGCATGTCACAATTCCTTTGGGAGTGTCTCCCAGACTGAAGATTGACGCAGGCTGTTTGTAATGCTAAACCAGTGCAAATCATTGATTAGGTCACAGCTACAATATCAAGTCCACTTTTAGACTCCTCATTTTAGGAATTATGTCAAGATCATCAAGAAGAATGTGGGCAGCACGGTAGCTTCACAGAGCCAGAGTCCCAGGTTCAATTCCCCACTAGGTCACCGTCTGTGTGGAGTCTGCACGTTCTCCCCATGTCTGCGTGGGCAGTGCCAGCCCAAGGGTTGCTGGCGCCCCGGGCAAGCTGAACTTCGGCACCCTTCGGGGGGGGGGGGGGGGGGGGGGGGGGGGGGGGGCTCCGTTCACCTGGGGGGGGGGGGGGGGGGGGGGGGCGCCGGAGTGACCTGGTACATGATCGGGACCCACCAATCGGCAGGCCGGTCTCTCTGTCGGCAGGCCTCCTTTCTTCCACCGGCGAGCCTGGATCCATCCGCCATGTTTGTGCGGGGCGGCCTGGGGGTGGGCGGCCACCGCGCATGCGCTGGTTGGCACCGGCCCAACTGCGCATGCGCGGGACCTGAGTCTTTTACGCGGCGCCGGGTCTCTGACGCCGGTCACGCACTCCTTGATGGCGCCCCCTAGCACATGGCGCCCCGGGCGACTGCCCGAGTTGCCGGTACCTTGAGCCGGCCCTGTGCGTGGGTTTCCTCCGGGTGCTCCGGTTTCCTTCCACTGTCCAAAGATGAGCAGGTTAGGTGGATTGGCCATGCTAAATTGCCCTTAGTGTCCAAAAATGTTAGGAGGGGGTTATTGGGTTACGGGGACAGGGTGGAGGTGAGGGCTTGCGTGGGTCGGTGCAGACTCGATAGGCCGAGTCTCCTTCTGCACAGTATGTCTGTGTATAAGAAAAGGGGGAGATTTACTACAATGATATCAGGGATTAGAGGTTTTAATTTCAAAGAGACAAAAGACACTGGAGCTCTTTTCACTAACAATACTAGAATAAAACAAAGTCAGAAAAGGTCCATAAACCTCTCTTAGAAAACATTTTAAAGAAAATTGCAGCAGTGTGCAAGCAGCGTTAGCAAAAATAGGCATTTTATTGAGAACTAGTTCACTATTTATAGGCTTCTTATAATTGTTGTTCCTACTTCAAAATTTAGCTGGGGGAAAATTTAAGGTGACAACTCAAGATAATGTTACAAAAACTGCTTTTTGCAACTTGGTTCAATGTCTGCTTTACATTTAGGGTTGCCAATCCTCCAGGATTGGCCTGGAGTCTTCTCTAGAGGTCAAATGGGGTTCTGATATATAATTATGAGAGAGTTGGGTTAGTTAAAATGGGGATAAAACTGTCCCCATTGGTTTTAAAAGTGAATATGTTCACCAAAAGTTAAACAGCAAGGTCAGCATTTTTTCATGTGGCGGTTTGTTGGGCCAAAGAATAATCAGCCAGAAAGAGTGGTGGAAACTATCACAACAGCTTTAATAAAGGAGTCGGAGGAGGTCATTCAACCTTTTGATCCTGTTCCACCATTCAATTAAATCCTGGCTTATGTGACTCAACTCCATTTACCTCACCTTTGTACCTTAGCCCTCAAAAGTCCATCATAAGCCATCAATCTCAGTCTTAGACACTACTTTTTTAAAATAATGTATTTATTATTATCAGATGGGATTACGGGGATAGGGTGGAGTGTGGGGATAGGGTGAAGGTGTGGGCTTAGGTAGGGTGCTCTTTCCAAGGGCCGGTGCAGACTCGATGGGCCGAATGGTGTCCTTCTGCACTGTAAATTCTATGATTCTGTGATTAAAGGCTTTGTTCATTTTACATTTAGTACAAGGTGCAACATGCCCCAGGGTTTAGTACAGTACAGAATTATCACAATTCCACATATACATACAGAGAAGATTAGCAAATACTTGTACAAATAATTCAAATTGTCAAATATCAAAAACCTCACCATTGTAGTCAACGCCTCCTTTTACCTGGATATAGAAAGGATAACAAAGGAGCGGGATGACTCAGGATAGAATCCATATCCCCCACACTCCCACACCACCAAAGACACCAAGAACAAAGAGACCAGTCCTCGCAGAATCCACAGTCTGTTATACCATCATAGGATAATCACCAAATTCTTTAACCCCAAAATAAAAATAGAAAGCATAAAACATAAAACATAGAACATAGAACGATACAGCGCAGTACAGGCCCTTCGGCCCTCGATGTTGCACCGACATGGAAAAAAACTAAAGGCCATCTAACCTGCACTATGCCCTTATCATCCATATGCTTATCCAATAAACTTTTAAATGCCCTCAATGTTGGCGAGTTCACTACTGTTGCAGGTAGGGCATTCCACGGCCTCACCACTCTTTGCGTAAAAAACCCACCTCTGACCTCTGTCCTATATCTATTACCCCTCAATTTAAGGCTATGTCCCCTCGTGCTAGCCACCTCCATCCGCGGGAGAAGGCTCTTGCTGTCCACCCTATCGAACCCTCTGATCATTTTGTATGCCTCTATTAAGTCACCTCTTAACCTTCTTCTCTCTAACGAAAACAACCTCAAGTCCATCAGCCTTTCCTCATAAGATTTTCCCTCCATACCAGGCAACATCCTGGTAAATCTCCTCTGCACCCGTTCCAAAGCTTCCACGTCCTTCCTATAATGAGGCGACCAGAACTGGACGCAATACTCCAAATGCGGCCGTACTAGAGTTTTGTACAACTGCAACATGACCTCATGGCTCCGGAACTCAATCCCTCTACCAATAAAGGCCAACACACCATAGGCCTTCTTCACAACCCTATGAACCTGGGTGGCAACTTTCAGGGATCTATGTACATGGACACCGAGATCCCTCTGCTCATCCACACTACTAAGAATTTTACCATTAGCCAAATATTCCGCATTCCTGTTATTCTTTCCAAAGTGAATCACCTCACACTTCTCCACATTAAACTCCATTTGCCACCTCTCAGCCCAGCTCTGCAGCTTATCTATGTCCCTCTGTAACCTGCAACATCCTTCCGCACTGTCTACAACTCCACCGACTTTAGTGTCGTCTGCAAATTTACTCACCCATCCTTCTGCGCCCTCCTCTAGGTCATTTATAAAAATGACAAACAGCAACGGCCCCAGAACAGATCCTTGTGGTACGCCACTCGTAACTGAACTCCATTCTGAACATTTCCCATCAACTACCACTCTCTGTCTTCTTTCAACTAGCCAATTTCTGATCCACATCTCTAAATCACCCTCAATCCCCAGCCTCCGTATTTTCTGCAATAGCCGACCGTGGGGAACCTTATCAAACGCTTTACTGAAATCCATATACACCACATCAACTGCTCTACCCTCGTCTACCTGTTCAGTCACCTTCTCAAAGAACTCGATAAGGTTTGTGAGGCATGCCCTACCCTTCACAAAACCATGCTGACTATCCCTAATCATATTATTCCTATCTAGATGATTATAAACCGTATCTTTTATAATCTTCTCCAAGACTTTACCCACCATAGACGTTAGGCTCACCTGCCTATAGTTACCGGGGTTATCTCTACTCCCCTTCTTGAACAAAGGGACCACATTTGCTATCCTCCAGTCCTCTGGCACTATTCCTGTAGCCAATGACGACCTAAAAATCAAAGTCAAAGGCTCAGCAATCTCTTCCCTGGCTTCCCAGAGAATCCTAGGATAAATCCCATCAGGCCCCGGGGACTTATCTATTTTCACCTTGTCCAGAATTGCCAACACTTCTTCCCTACGCACCTCAATGCCATCTATTCTAATAGCCTGGGTCTCAGCATTCTCCTCCACAATATTATCTTTTTCCTGAGTGAATACTGACGAAAAGTATTCATTTAGTATCTCGCTTATCTCCTCAGCCTCCACACACAACTTCCCACCACTGTCCTTGACTGGCCCTACTCTTACCCGAGTCATTCTTTTATTCCTGACATACCTATAGAAAGCTTTTGGGTTTTCCTTGATCCTACCTGCCAAAGACTTCTCATGTCCCCTCCTTGCTCGTCTTAGCTCTCTCTTTAGATCCTTCCTCGCTTCTTTGTAACTATCAAGCGCCCCAACTGAAACTTCACGCCTCATCTTCACATAGGCCTCCTTCTTCCTCTTAACAAGATATTCCACTTCTTTGGTAAACCACGGTTCCCTCGCTCGACCCCTTCTTCCCTGCCTGACTGGTACGTACTTATCAAGAACATGCAATAGCTGTTCCTTGAACAAGCTCCACATATCCAGTGTGCCCAACCCTTGCAGCCTACTTCTCCAACCTACACATCCTAAGTCATGTCTAATGGCATCATAATTGCCCTTCCCCCGGCTATAACTCTTGCCCTGCGGGGTATACTTATCCCTTTCCATCACTAACGTAAAGGTCACCGAATTGTGGTCACTATTTCCAAAGTGCTCACCTACCTCCAGATCTAACACCTGGCCTGGTTCATTACCCAAAACCAAATCCAATGTGGCCTCGCCTCTTGTTGGCCTGTCAACATATTGTGTCAGGAAACCCTCCTGCACACATTGTACAAAGAACGACCCATCTAATGTACTCGAACTATATCTTTTCCAGTCAATATTTGGAAAGTTAAAGTCTCCCATAACAACTACCCTGTTACTTTCGCTCTTTTCCAGAATCATCTTCGCCAACCTTTCCTCTATATCCCTCGAACTATTAGGTGGCCTATAGAAAACTCCCAACAGGGTGACCTCTCCTTTCCTGTTTCTAACCTCAGCCCATACTACCTCGGAAGAAGAGTCCCCATCTAGCATCCTTTCCGCCACCGTAATACTGTCCTTGACTAGCAGCGCCACACCTCCCCCTCTTTTGCCCCCTTCTCTGAGCTTACTAAAACACCTAAACCCCGGAACCTGCAACAACCATTCCTGTCCCTGCTCTATCCATGTCTCTGAAATGGCCACAACATCGAAGTCCCAGGTACCAACCCATGCTGCCAGTTCCCCTACCTTATTTCGTATACTCCTGGCACTGAAGTAAACACACTTCAAACCACCTACCTGAACACTGGCTCCCTCCTGCGAAGTCAAATCTGTGCTCCTGACCTCTATACTCTCAATCTCCCGTACCCCAAAACTACAATCCAGGTTCCCATGCCCCTGCTGAATTAGTTTAAACCCTCCCAAAGAGCACTAACAAATCTCCCCCCCAGGATATTGGTGCCCCTCAGGTTCAGATGTAGACCATCCTGTCTATAGAGGTCCCACCTTCCCCAGAAAGAGCCCCAGTTATCCGGAAATCTGAATCCCTCCCGTCTGCACCATCCCTGTAGCCACGTGTTTAATTGCTCTCTCTCCCTATTCCTCATCTCACTATCACGTGGCACGGGCAACAACCCAGAGATAACAACTCTGTTTGTTCTCGCTCTGAGCTTCCATCCTAGCTCCCTAAAGGCCTGCCTGACATCCTTGTCCCCTTTCCTACCTAAGTCGTTAGTGCCAATGTGGACTACGACTTGGGGCTGCTCCCCCTCCCCCTTAAGGACCCGGAAAACACATCACGGAAAACATGATATCACTAGTTCCAATGGGGGTTTCCCCTCATCAATACTGAGGACAGAAGCCCTTCCAACCACCACTACACTAACCCATCAATCCACCACCCCACTGCTATGCATCTTCCCTGAAAATAAAAAAAGGTACCATAAAAATGTACTCCTGCCTGTAAATGCAAGGATTACAGCACATGAAAATGAGAGGTTAGACAAATATTGCATGACCCTCAACACAAACAACCCACTGTGTGGGAACTGGGGGAATGGATCGAAGATGGGACATGGGCTGATGCCCTGGAGGGGGTTAACTCTTCCTCCTCATGTGCGCGGCTTAGCCTCATCCAATTCAAGGTGTTGCACCGGGCCCACATGTCAGGATCTAGGATGAGCAAGTTCTTTGGGGGCAAAGACAGGTGTGTCAGGTGTTTGGGGAGTCCAGCGAACCATGCCCATATGTTCTGGGCATGCCCGGCACTGGAGGAGTTCTGGAAGGGGGTGGCAAGGACGGTGTCGAGGGTAGTAGGATCCAGGGTCAAGCCAGGCTGGGGACTCGCGATTTTTGGGGTTGGGGTGGAGCCGGGAGTGCAGGAGGCAAAAGAGGCAGGTGTGCTGGCCTTTGCGTCCCTAGTAGCCCGGCGGAGGATCTTCCTACAGTGGAAGGATGCGAGACCCCCAAGCGTGGAGACCTGGATCAATGACATGGAGTGTTTTATTAAGCTAGAGAAGGTCAAATTCGCCCTGAGAGGATCGGTACAAGGGTTCTTTAGGCGGTGGCAACCTTTCCTCGACTTTCTGGCTCAATGATAGGGTACGGGGTCAGTAGCAGCAGCAACCCGGGGGGAGGGGGGGAAGATGGGGGGGAAGACGATGACTATGTTTGTTTATTTAATTTTAATTTATTTTTAAGTTTTCTTGTTGTTTACTGGGTTGGAAGGGGGGGTGTGATACATGCGTTGATACGGTCTTGGGGGTGTTGCAGTTATTATGGGGTTATATTGTTGCTTTTCATTGTTTGTTGTTATATTTTCTGTAAAAAATTCCAATAAAAATTATTTTTTAAAAAAGACATACAACCCACTCTCCATGCTCCCCAATAGAGAAAAGCAGATCCCCAGTCACAAACGAAGGCCTCCCTCCATCCACCGCTGGTGGAAAAACAGCAGCAAGGATACAAAGAGTGATCCTGACCTTCGTAGGAAATCAGGCAAAAAAATAATTTACCTCTGTCATCATTTACCCTTATCAGGATAAAAAAAGAACATCACATAATCAGGAGTAAAAACACAAGGGAACAAAGTTCAGAATTAATGATGAATTTGAGGATGATAAATCAGTCAAGGCGTTAGAAAAAGCCAAAGACATGACTGGCTCATAGACAGACATCCAAGGTCCATCCAGAGCTTCACCAAAGTCTTAGCACCTTCGTCAACTCTTTTGTCTCGAAGCCCAGGTGAGCGGGAACCCATGCCCCGGCAGGTGGCAAAGCCTCGTCACTCCCAGCCGCCTTGACCCCTCGCGATGACCAGAGGTTAAGACAACCCAAGGTCAGTGGCTGGGGTTGCCAACCGACCACAAACCTTGAACCAGATGAAATGTACTTCATCGATCTCCAAGGCATCCAGCTGTCAGATCAAGACTGTGAAAGCATGGCAGCCAGTTCTCAAAATCAGCCAGGTATTACACTGCAGCTCTTTTTGGGGTACTGAGGTCACAGACTCCCCCTATCCGGCCCCAGCTCCCCAACTCAAACAGGATATTTGGCACACCACACAACAGAATTTCCAAGGGTCAAAGGTGAGCCCTCACTAAGGAAACCTCCCTCGCGACTGGCAGGATTCTCATCTCCATTCCATTCAATCTCTGTAGGATATCTGGCAATTCAACATGGAGCACTTATAATCTGTGCCGGGGAGCCGAAAATGATGTCCACATTTTTACTCAAAGGTGTCCTTCATCTCGGCACCAAACAGGACCACCAAGGCATGGGCCTGATCACCAGCGAACAGGGCCCCACCCTAATCATGTCCGACTGTCTCACACAAACCAGGATTTCTTCAACTTTCTTAACTCGGCTCCCTGTTGCCAAAAGATTTAACCAGGATCTTCCAGAAACATAGCACAGACCATACACATCTGGATCAAATAATTATGGGTCACGCATAAGGATAAAAACATTTTTTGAATGAGTAATGTCAGAACTGAAAACGAAGTCGCTCCCGTGCCTACATTAATGATCACATCCCAGTCTTAGAAATTTCAATTGGTCCCCAACAGACTTTCCAGATTTCACTAGCCCTCTGTGAGAAAGACGTTTTTCCAGACTTCACTCCTAAACAACATTAGGCTCCCTTATTCCCTTCCTTCAGTTGTATAAACAATTTCTCTGCATCTACCCCATCAAATCTCTTCATAATTTTAAGCACCTCAGTAAGATCATCCCTCAATCATCTAAACTTCACAGTCGTCGTTGGTATCTCCATGCAAGATGATGGTCACAAATAAATCAAATCTGTTATGAATGGGATAGCTTCATAGAGTCCACTTTTACTGATGGCTGAAGACACCAATCGAGGAAAGATAGATTCTGCCACAAGTGAGTCATTGCAAGCTGTTGTTTTCTGTGTTGGCACCTGTTGCTAAGCCACTGTACACATAGTGGTACACACCAGCTCACAGATGACGTTGCTATTTTCCTGTCAATAGCTAGTCTCCCACGTACGAACAATGTTTAGGACCTTCATGTTATGCTTGAAAGCGTCAGAGCTTTGGGAATCCGACTGGTCTTTCTGGCTCTGGTTATTTTACCATGCCGATAATGGCTGAAAAGTGAAATCTGTTGCAGAAGCTTTTTGCCTTGCACTGATCAGGATAAATGCAAGAATGCCAAATTTCAAACGATGTCAACAATTTATACTCCAGCAGAAAAAGGTGCTGATTGGTTGACAAGGAAACTCTGAAAACTACAGAGAACTATCGGCTCTCCAGGCTCCTGGATAATTCAAAAAAGGTGAACGGCTTGAACACATTCCATTAGTTTGCCGAAAACAGGTCACTTTTGTGCACCTGTGCTCGTCTTTGTGTGCTCGTTGCCTTTGTTCGCATGCTTGCTATTGTGCACTTACCTTTGTATGCGCATGCTTGCTATTGTGCGCTTGCCTATGTGTATGTGCATGCTTGCTATTGTGCGCTTGCCGTTGATATGCAAGTTTGCTATTGTCACTTACCTTTGTATGCGCATGCTTGCTATTGTGCGCTTGCCTATGTGTATGCGCATGCTTGCTATTGTGCGCTTGCCTTTGTGTGTGCACATGCTTGCTATTGTGCGCTTGCCTTTGATACGCGTTTGCTATTGTCACTTACCTTTGTATGCGCAGGTTTGCTATTGTGCGCTTGCCTTTGTGTGTGCACATGCTTGCTATTGTGCACTTGCCTTTGATACGCAAGTTTGCTATTGTGTACTTACCTTTGTATGCGCAGGTTTGCTATTGTGCGCTTGCCTTTGTTGCACATGCTTGCTATTGTGCGCTTGCCTTTGATACGCAAGTTTGCTATTGTGTACTTACCTTTGTATGCGCAGGTTTGCTATTGTGCGCTTGCCTTTGCGTGTGCACACTTGCTATTGTGCACTTGCCTTTGCAAGAACTGGTGTATTATGCAAGTGGAGGCCGTGACATAGTGACATTGTCACTGGACTAGTAATCCGGAGACCCAGAGTTATGCTCGGAGGACTCGGGTTCAAATCTCACATGGCAGGTGGTGGAATTTGAATTCAATCAATTAAAAATTGAAAGTCTACTGATAATCATGAAACCAGTATGGATCGTCATAAAAACTCCATCTGATTCACTTATGTCCTTTAGGGAAGGAAATCTGCTGTCCTTACCTGGTTTACATGTGACTCTAGACCTACAGCAATGTGGATGATTCTTAAACACCCTCCAGCAAGCCACTCAGTTATATCAAACTGTTTAAAAGTCTATAAGAAATAAAACTAGACCGACCACCCAGCATCAACTTAGGCACCGGAAAAAGCATTGATAAACTCAGCCCTGTCGACATCTGGGGGATTGTGCCAAAACAGGGCGAGCTGTCCCACAGACTAATCAAGCAACAGTCCTCACCATCAACTCCAGATCTCCTAAAGTCTCATAGCGTAAGTAGCATAAGGCAAACATGGGCAAGGAAACATCTGCTAATTACCACATCCCATGCCTCCCCCCACCTGATGAATTAGCACTCCTCCACATTCAACACCAACACCAGCTGAAGAAAGCACGGAGGGTGGAAAGGGCATAAGACCGTTTCACTGGGTGAGAGACTTCTTGTCCGTGTATTGAGTTCGGACCAAAAATCCAATTTTGGTTAAGATCCTGGACTAGAACCAACTATTTGTATTTGGTAAAACTGTGAGGAAATGTTACTGCGCCACAGGAGTGACAACACTGACCAGTAGACAGCTCTTATGTTAAACAAACTTTAAACTTTAGCAACAAAGAAACAGCTTTAAAGTTACAATATCTTAACTTGCTTCTTGAAACCTCCCTCTACATTCCAATTAAGTAAACCCATATATTTCCCAGGCTGGTTTCGCTCAGTTGGCTGAACAGCTGGTTTGTGATGCAGAGCGAGGCCAACAGCACGGATTCAATTCCTGTACCAGCTGAGGTTATTCATGAAGGTCCTGACTTCACAACACCGAGGGATGAAGGGCCTGTTCGGTGCTGTACTGTTCTATGTTCTACGTTCTCAACCTTTCCCCTCGTCTGAGGTGTGGTGATCCTCAGATTAAACCACCATCAGTCAATTCTCCCCTTCAAAGGAGAAAGAAGCCTATGGTCCTTTGGGACTATGGCGATTTTACTTACTATAATTAGCAACAAGGTTTTACTTATCTTGGTGCAGAGTCCTTGGAGAACCCTATTTTTTAGGATCAAGCTGAATACCTTCTGTTCATCTTAGAGTCCTGGAAGCAAATCCCTTTTCCAGATAGACCTGGCCCCTCCCATTAGCTATACCAACTGCACTCAAAGGCACACAACATTTGTTTGTCTCAAGTTACAATTAGTGCCTTGATTTATTTAGCCAGACTCAAACTGCCCTGCTATTACATTAGCTCTGTATCTGCTAACAGGTAAAATGGCTTTTCCTAAGTATTAGCAAAACACTTCCTCTACAAAAATTACTGACGACTTCACTTTTAATCACAGCTCTAGGAGACATAGAGTCTGTAAGTACTTTAAACCTAAGTTTTAATAAGACTACTACAAAAATACAAACTATAAAGTATGACAATTTATTATATTTATCACATCTGCCAATGTGGAAAATTGCCCAGGTATGTCCTGTGCACAAAGCAGGACAAATCCAACCAGGCCAATTTACCATCCCATCAGTTTACTCTCGATCATCACTAAAGTGATGGAAGAGGTCATGAACAGTGCTATCAAGCAGCACCTACTTGGTAATCAGTTTGGGTTCAGCCAGGCTCACTCAGGTCTTGACCTCAGCTCCTGACCTCATTACAGTCTTGGTTCAAACATGGACAAAAGGGCTGAACTCTCGAGCTGAGGTGAGAGTGTCTGCCCTTGACAGCTCACCCTCATTTTCTCAAGGGCAATAGGGATGTGCAATAAATGCTGGTCTAGTCAGTGATGCCCACATCTCATGAATGAAAGAAAAGTATCATGGTTTTCCCCAGTCATTTTGGGACATGATATTGCCCTAATTTAATCGCAGCCACAGGTCCAGCCATTGGGGAAAACCAGTGCAAAGTGAAGAATTCTGCTGGATAAAATATGCAGGTTTTTGGGCATTTCTTTGAGAACTGTGTATTCATATTAGGAATGTCATTTTTAGATATGCCTGTCAGGATTTCCTGTGCTCGAAAGCTTATAATACATTACTTATTCACTTTACAGGCGGAACATTTTAAATCCGAAAATTTTAGCCATGGTTAGTTACTCAAAATCAACAGGTCTGAAAAAAGTGATAGTAAAATTGAGATTTGATAGCTTGATCTAGGCAGGCCATTTGCTCGAGTGTTAGCTTGTTTTTTTTTTTACATAGAATTTACAGTGCAGAAGGAGGCCATTCGACCCATCGAGTCTGCACCGGCTCTTGGAAAGAGCACCCTACCCAAGGTTAACACCTCCACCCTGTCCCCATAACCCAGTACCCCACCCAACACTAAGGGCAATTTACCATGGCCAATCCACCTAACCTGCACATCTTTGGACTGTGGGAGGAAACCGGAGTACCCGGAGGAAACCCACGCGCACACGGGGAGGATGTGCAGACTCCACACAGACAGCGACCCAAGCCGGAATCGAACCTGGGACCCTGGAGCTGTGAAGCGATTGTGCTATCCACAATGCTACCGTGCTGCCAACTGTTTGTCTGACCTGTTTCTGGATTGTCCTAAATATCTGATCCATTGAATACCCAACAGCACAGCTAACAAACAGATTGAAACTATTTGAGTAAATCAATTCTGATTTGTCGACAGAAGATGCCTGCGGGGCATGTTGTCATAGGCACATACTAACCCTAAACACAAAAATAATTACACATGAGGTAGTGTAAGAAGGCTTTTGAAGAGTGCTGCAATATTAGTATTAGTGCTCAAAACATCTCAACTGTTGGAAACACAGCCGGTGTGAAATCACTAGGAAACTATGACTGGTTTATTGTAAACATCACACTGTTTAGTATGGAATCACATACATGGATCAACAAAACGGGACAGCAGCAGCTTTCATCCAACATGTACAAATGCCATCTTACAAATTAACTGAAAGGCATATCTTTTCAGAGTTCGTTCTCCTGTCTTCCACCCGATCATAGACCTTCCTTTCACTCTTGTCCCACCCACCCTCTTTTTTGCAAAACTGACATTAATAACTTTTTACAGTTCTAATGAAAGGCCATCGATTTATAATATTTCCATCATTTTCTGTTTTTCTAAATAATTTTGTCAAAGATTTTCCATTTACAATAAATTCCAGAACCAACCCCACATTACCCACAGCAGATGCTACACAAAACCAGCATAACAAAAACTCATCAACCGTACATACCTCATCTGCAAAGAGAGAGAAAAGACAAACCTCAAACCCTCTCTCCAGCAACTGACGGTGACTAATTCCTTAAAGTACGCAATGAGTGGCTGCTATTTCTAGTAGAATCCCTCAACCGACCCCTAACACTGTACTAGACTTTCTCCAGACACAAGAATCCCATTAAGTCATCCCAAACAAACCGAGGCACTGGGCAGAGTAGAAAACCTCCACCCCAGCAGAACTCACCTCCGAGGTGAAGGCAAAGATATCTGCCTTTGCCCCTGCTTGCAGGCTCAGTGAATCCCACACCCCAAAATGGCCACCAGATGACGAGGCTCTAGATCAATATTCTGAATCGCTGACATGGTGGTATAAGAAGGAGACCCAAAAGCTTGCCAGTTTGGGACAAGACCAGAACATGTGCGCATGGTTGGCCGCCAAGAATCCGCCCGTAAGTGCCAGGACTGCCAGTCTCCTAGCACCCTGCCAAGGAAAGAACCCTCTCCATCAGGGACGTCATCAATGCCACGGAAAATGTGGGGAAGGCCCCTTGTGCAAAATTCCTTATCTGAAGCTATCTGAACGAGTTCTGCCCCGAAAGCCCACACTTCGTCAACAATTCCTGCAAGCTGGCAAACTGTTTCTCCACAAACAAATCCCCAAATCTCTTAAACCCATTCCCTCCCCACACCCCACGTGTCGTCTAATCTCACTGGCTCAAATAAATGATTGACACAAATAGGGGCCATCCTCGATACGGATCCAAGCTTCAAGTGCTGCCTGAATTGTCTCCATATTCTTAAAGTGAACACGACCACCCGGTTTGAGGAGTATCTTGCTGGAGAAAACGGAAGCGAGGCCTTCACCAGTGCAACAAGGCTAGATCCCGACATGACCTCTCCTTTATCTATCCCCATATAGAACCCAGGTCACTGCATCACCCCAGCACCTTCTCAGCATTGGCCGCCCAATAATAAAAAAGCAAATTCGATAGGCCCCCATCTATTCCTATGAAGAACTGCCCTGGGAATCCTCGGGCTCCTGCCTGCCCATATAAAGGTTGAGTGCGGGCGTCACGTGGTGCAATGGTTAGCACTGGGACAAAGGCGCTGAGGACTAGGGTTTGAATCCCGGTTCTGAGTCACTGTCCGTGTGGAGTTTGCACATTCTCCCCGTGTCTGCGTGGGTTTCACCCCCACAACCCAAAGATGTGCAGGTTAGGTAGATTGGCCATGCTAAATTGCCCCTTAATTGGAATAAAAAACAATTGGGTACTCTAAATTTATAAAAACAAAATAAAGGATGAGAGCAACCTATTAACCCTCACAAAAAAAATTTGTGGAGAAAAACAGAACAATATTGAAAAATAAACCAAAAGCTTGGGAGAACATTCATTTTAATAAACTGGACTCCACCCGCCAAGGGCAGGAGTTTTGCAAATCGGATATAACCTTACTCACCAGACTTGCGTAATTCAATTTATGGAGGCAGGCCCAATCATGGGCCACTCAAACACCCAGATATCTGAAGCTAGAGCTGACCAGGCAAAGAGGGAGCACTCCCAAGTAGATTCCCCTGCCTGGGGGATTAACCAGTAAGTACTTGCTCTTTTCCAGATTCAACTTGTAACCCAAAAAAGAACCAAAGCTCCTCAGTAGTTTCATTATTTCATCCATAGTGGGGTCTGTAACATAAAGTAGCAAATCATCAGTATATAGGGCTATCCTGTGCTTCACTCCTCCCCTCTTTATGCCCTTCCACTTACCTAAAGCTCTGAAAGCAATAGCTAAGAGTTCAATTACTATCGCAAATATGAGGGAGGACAGCACGGTAGCATTGTGGATAGCACAATCGCTTCACAGCTCCAGGGTCCCAGGTTCGATTCCGGCTTAGGTCACTGTCTGTGCGGAGTCTGCACATCCTCCCCGTGTGTGCGTGGGTTTCCTCCGGGTGCTCCGGTTTCCTCCCACAGTCACAAAGATGTGCAGGTTAGGTGGATTGGCCATGATAAATTGCCCTTAGTGTCCAAAATTGCCCTTAGTGTTGGGTGGGGTTACTGGGTTATGGGGATAGGGTGGAGGTGTTGACCTTGGGTAGGGTGCTCTTTCCAAGAGCCGGTGCAGACTCGATGGGCCGAATGGCCTTCTTCTGCACTGTAAATTCTATGATATTCTATGACATCTGTCTTGCCCCTCTATTCAATTGACAAGGCATTGATACAAACACTAGGCAAGAGGATCCCCGTACAATAACCGTACTCAGGAAATCAATTTTGTCCCTAAACCTAACCTTTCAAGAACTTCAAATAGGTACCTCCACTCCACTCTCTCAAATGGCTTTGCGGCATTAAAAGGCACAATGACATCAGGCTCGGGCGCAACGGACAGGGAGAGAACTACATTCAACAGCCTCCGAATGTTGGCTGTCAACTGCCGGCCCTTAGTGAAGCCTGTCTGATCCTATGCAATTACCTCAAGGAGACAGGGCTCCAGCCTGACCACCAACGCCTTAGCCAGTATCTTTATGTCCACATTTAACAGTGAAATAGGCTAGTATGACCCACACCCTGTGGGGTCCTTATCCTCCTTATACAAAAGCGAAGTTGAAGCCTGTGAGAGCGTAGCAGGCAGGGATCCCCAGGACAAAGAATCATTAAACCTTTCTACCAACAACAGGACCAAATGATCCGCAAACTTCTTGTAGAATTCCACAGGAAACCCATCAGACTCGGGAGCTTTGACCATTTGCAGCATACCAATACTTATCAAACTCTTCTCAGGCCAAACGGGGCCTCCAACTTCCCTCATCATTTGTCCATCACCACTGGAAACTCCAATCCATTGAAAAATGTTGACATGTCCAGCCCCCCCAACGAAGGTTGTGACCGATAAGGATTCTTGTTTAAAAAAAAACTCAAAACGCAGCGTTTATTTTATCCGGGGAGGCTTAGGAAGTACTGGGTGAGCCAGATGTTTCATTCAAGTCTAATAGTAGGGCTCATGGGGTGGCGATCTTGGTGGTAAGTGGGTGAGGTTTCAGATGGAGACGGTGGTGACGGATCAAGGGTGCAGGTACGTGATCGTTACGGGCACGTTGGAGGGGAGGCTGGTGGGTGTATACAAGCTCCCAATTGCGATGATGTGAGTTTTCTGAACAGAATGCTGGTCTCAGGGGGTGTTGGACTCGAGAGGTTTTTACACCCGAGGGAGCGGGAGTATTCGCTTTTCTCCCCGGTGCACGAGGTGTTCTCAAGGAGTGACATTTTTGTGGGAAAGGCGCTGTTGACTGGAGTTAACAAGGCAGAGTATTCGGCAATTGTGATTTCAGATCATGTTCGCATTGGATGGACATGGTGTTGGAGAATGGTGCAGACCAGAGGCCGGGGAGGAGAATGGATGTGGGGTTGTTGCCAATCTGGAGCATCTGTGACAAGATTGGGAAGGTGATTGAGCAGTATGTGGGGTTCAATTGCACAGGGGGGCTGGATGCCGATTCGGGGGAAATCATGGGTTTGAGCCAGGGAGGATGGATGCAAAGTTCCGGGAATGGGAAGAGATGGGATCAAGGAAATGGTAGTGGGCAGCACGGTAGCACAGTGGTTAGCACTATGGCTTTACAGCACCAGGGTCCCAGGTTCGATTCCCGGCTTGGGTCACTGTCTGACCACAGTCTGCACGTTTTCCCCATGTCTGCGTGGGTTTTCTCCGGGTGCTCTGGTTTCCTCCCACAAGTCCCGAAAGGCGTGCTGTTAGGTAATTTGGACATTCCGAATTCTCCCTCTGTGTACCCGAACAGGCACCAGAATGTTGCGACTAGGGGCTTTTCACAGCAACTTCATTGCAGTGTTAATGTATGCCTACTTACGACAATAAAGATTATTATTGAAGGACCTGTTTCTAGGAGGCCGATTTGAGAGTTTGGAGGAGCGGAGCAAGATGTTTGGGCTGGCGTGCGGGGCTTTATGACGAAGGTCTTCCCGACGTTCCCGAAAGCATCTGTCTCATCGTTGTTGGAGGCGGTGCTGTCAGCAGAGGGGTTGGAGAGAGGGGACGTCTCAGCGATTATGGGAAGATTTGTGGAAGAGGATGGGGTGTCCATGGAGGGGGTTAAGGTGAAGTGGGAGGAAGAGTTGGGGGCAGAGTTGGGGGCAGAGTTGGGGGCAGAGTTGGGGGCAGAGTTGGGGGCAGAGTTGGGGGCAGAGTTGGGGGCAGAGTTGGGGGGCAGAGTTGGGGGCAGAGTTGGGGGCAGAGTTGGGGGCAGAGTTGGGGGCAGAGTTGGGGGCAGAGTTGGGGGCAGAGTTGGGGGCAGAGTTGGGGGCAGAGTTGGGGGCAGAGTTGGGGCAGAGTTGGGGGCAGAGTTGGGGGCAGAGTTGGGGGCAGAGTTGGGGGCAGAGTTGGGGGCAGAGTTGGGGGCAGAGTTGGGGGCAGAGTTGGGGGCAGAGTTGGGGGCAGAGTTGGGGGCAGAGTTGGGGGCAGAGTTGGGGGCAGAGTTGGGGGCAGAGTTGGGGGCAGAGTTGGGGGCAGAGTTGGGGGCAGAGTTGGGGGCAGCGCTGGGAAAAGCGCTGGGCGAGGGACTGTGGTGAGGTGCTGTGGAGGGTAAACGCCTCGACCACGTGTGCGAGGCTGGGGCTAATACAGCTGAAGGTAGTACAGGCCGCACCATACCAAGTCTGGGGTGAGCCAGCTGTTCAAAGGGTGGAAGATGTCAGTGAGCAATGTAGGAGGGGCCCGGCGAACCATGCACATATGTTTTGGGCCTGCCCAAAACTGGAAAGGTTTTGGAGGGTGGTGTTCAATAGCTTTTTGGGGGTTCTACATGTGGAGGTTGAGCCCAGTCCCCGAGAAGCCATATTTGGGGTGTTGGACTGGCCAACGGTGCAGGCAAGTGCATGGACAGATGTTTTAGCCTTCACCTCGCTAATTGCTTTCAGATGTGTCTTGGTGGGGTGGAGGTCAGCTTCCCCACCCTGTGCCTCGGCCTGGATGGGGATCTGCTGGAGTTCTTGATCGTGGAAAAAGTGAAATCTGCTCTGGGGGGGTTTTTTGCAAATTGTAAAAACGTTGAAAGTTTGTGGAATAAAAACACTTTTAAAAACTTTTTCCGGGGTTTAAACCAAGATGCCACAAAAGTCCCTAACCTGAAAAATCTCCCGGGAGGCTTCCTGTCGCCTCAGCTGACAGCCGGGGTTCTCCCCAAGCCCATAAAAGACCGCCCTCAGGGCAGCACGGTGGCCTAGTGGTTAGTACAGCTGCCTCACGGCGCCGAGGTCCCAGGTTCGATTCCGGCTCTGGGTCACTGTCCATGTGGAGTTTGCACATTCTCCCCGTGTTTGCATGGGTTTCGCCACCACAACCCAAAAACGTGCAGAGTAGCTGGATTGTCCACACCAAATTGCCCCTTAATTGGAAAAAATAATTGGGTACTCTAAATTTATATTAAAAAAATAAAAGACCCCCCTCGACTGCTGCAACTGGCTCACCGTCTTTCCCATGGACAACAGATCGAACTGCGCCTGAAACTTCTTCCTGCTCACCAGAAGCTCCGAAGGAGGGTCACATGAATACTTGTTGTCTATCTCAAAATATCATTCACCAATCTCTGCCGTTCCACCTTTAGCTCCCTATCCTCATGCGCCTTATGTATTACGATCTCTCCTCTAATAACTGCTTTCAAAGCCTCCCAAACGGCGAGACAGACTCATTCCGGTTAAATTCAACATGGCCTTAGACAGTGCCCACAGAACCCCATACCCGCCAATAACACTACATACAGGTCAGCCATGGTTGATGGTGAGTGGGGCCTGACTCAAAAGCCAAATTCACCAGATGCGGGGCATGATCCGAGATGACAATGGCCAAATACTTTGCCCTCCTCACCCAAGGGAGAAGGCCTACCCACCAGTAAAAAAAAATAAAAAAAATAATAAATAATAAAAAAAATCGATCCTGGAATAAACCTCGAGGACTGGAGAAAAAATAGCAAATTATTTACCCTCCGGGTGAAAGGAGAAAAAGTTCTAGTAGGAACACTCTACATAGACAATAGAACTGACAAATGTATACCGAAGGAGGCCAAGAACAACTGTCATAAAGAATGGTACAATAGGAAGTGTAAGAAATGTGAATTACACATATTTTGCTGCTTTAAACCATTATGGGTGACCTTGAAGCAAACAGAATTTTAGCTGACTTTGTGAGGAAATAATGAGCTCAGAGAAAACACTACAAGATAGAAGGTACTTCAGGAGTGAAGACTATGTAAAGCAACAAGTAAAGGAATACAAGATATGGTCAAAGTGATTGAAGATCAGTAGCTGTTTTATGAATATGCTCGTCGCTATTTCTAACATATTAAAAATTGAACAAAGAACTTTAAAATGGCTGGAACTGTCTGTAAATCACAGAATGTTTATAGCGCAGGTGCTGGCAATTCAAACATTGAGTCTGCATCGGACCATCAAGTCTCCCACTCCCCTGCCTTATCCCGGTAACCTTACACATTATTTCTTTTCAGAGATAGCAATCCTATTCACTTTTGAATACCTTGATCAAACCTTCCTCTGCCACTCTCTCAGAAGTTCTCCCAGACTCCAACCACCTTCTGGGTGAAAAATAAACTCTTTCTTCACATCACCATTACTCCTTTAGTCAATTATTTTTAATCTGTGCCAACTAATTCTTGATGTTTTCTTGAGTAGAAACAGTTTATCATTATCTACCCTGTCCATATCCCTCAGGATCTTTAATATCTCTATCAAGTCTTCTTTTCTCCAAAAAAACAGTCCCAGCCTCTCCAATCTCTCCACATAGCTGCAGTTCTACATCCCTGGAATCATTAGTGTGAATCCCCTCTGTTCTCTCTCCAATGTTTTCACATCTTCCTCAAGTGTGGTGCCCAGAACTCGATGCAGTCTCCAGATGAGGCCTAACTAGTGTCTTATAGGGCAGCACGGTGGCACAGTGGTTAGCATTGCTGCCTACAGCGCTGAGAACCCGGGTTCGAATCCCGACCCTGGATCACTGTCCGTGTGGAGTTTGCACATTCTCCCCGTGTCTGCGTGGGTTTCACCCCCACAACCCAAAGATGTGCAGGGTAGGTGGATTGGCCATGCTAAATTGCCCCTTAATTAGAAAAAATAATTGGGTACTCTAAATTTTTTTTAAAACTAGTGTCTTATGCAAGTTCAAGATGACCTCGTTATTCTTGTACTCAACATCTCTATTAATAAAACCTTGAATACCATGTGCTTTATTAATTGTTCTCTCAACATACCCTGCCACGTCCAGTGACTTATATAAAATACGCCAAGGTCCTTTTGTTCCTGCACCTCATTTAGAGTCTCTCCCTTTATTTTATGCTGTCACTCCACATTCATCCTGCCAAAATGAATCACCCCACACTTGTGCATTCAACTTTGTCTGTTACGTCTCTGCCCAATCCACCAATATAGCATATCGCTTTGAGACTCAAGATTGTCCTCATCACAGTTGACAATGTTTCCAATCTTCGTATCATCTGCAAATTATGAAATCATGTCTTACTCACCATAGTATAGGTCATTCATATATATTAGGAAGAGCAAGGGCCCCCCTACACTGATCCCTGGGCAATTCCACTACAAACCTTCTTACAATCTGAAATATAACCATTTATCACTACTCTCTGTATCTTGTCACTGAGCCAATTTCTTGTCCCAGTGCCTACTTTCTCTTTAATTCCAGGAGCTATAATTCTGCTCACAAGTTTGTCATGTGACACTATCAAATGTCAACAACAGCATTGCCCTTGTGAACCTTCTCGGTTAGCTCCTCAAAAAACTTCAAGTTAGTTAAACATTATTTTCCCTTAATGACTCCATGCTGGCTTTCCTTAATTATCCTGTATTTGTCCAAGTGACTAATGATTTTGTCCTGAACACAGTCTCCAGAAGTTTCTCCATCACTGGAGTCAAACTGACTGGTCTCTTGTTTGTGGTGTTATGCTTGCACCCTTTTTTGAACAGGGTATAACAAAATTCTCCAGTCGTCTGGCACCACCGCGGTGTCCTAACTGGAAATTATCACTTGTGCTCTTGCAAATTCCGCTCTCACCTCTCTCAGTGCCCTTGGATGTATCTCATCTGGTCCTGCTACCTCAGCAATTCTAAGTAAAAATAACCTTTCTAATGCTTCCTTCTACTCAATTGTAAATTCCTTACCAGTTGCCTCCTGTCTGACTTTGGCCTGGATTGTACCCCCTTCCTTTGTAAAGACAGATGCAAAGTACACTTTTAACACCCCACTACTTCTCCTGGCTCCACATGAAAGTCCCCTTTTTTAATCCTAACCAGCTCTACTTTTTCTTTTACCACCCTTTTGTAATTTATATGCCGATAGAAAACATTGGGATTCCCTTTTATGTTAGTTGCCAGTCTCTTCTCATGCCTTCTCTTGGCTTTTCTCATCAGTTTTTTCACTTTCCCTCTGGCCCTTCCATATTCTCTATTGTATTTTCTACCTGACATGTCGTATGTGCACTTCTTCCTTTTCATTTACACCTCTGTCACTCTCATCATCCAGAGTTCTCTGGAGTTATTTGTCCTACCTTTAACCTGCCATTATGTGCAATACCTTTTCTTTGAATGTATCTCATTATTCATCCACGGTCTTTTCTGCCAACGTTTGTTACTAACTCATTCGACTCGGGTGTATTCTCAACCCATTGAAGTTGGCTTTCCCCAATTAATTAGCCCTGCTCTGGATTGTTCTTCGCCTTTCCAAGGCCCAACTTAAACCTTATGATCTAGTGGTCAGGGGCGGCATGGTGGCACAGTGGTTAGCACGGCTGCCTCACAGTGCCTAGGACCCGGGTTCGATGACCAGCTCTGTGTCACTGTACAAGTGGAGTTTGCCTATTCTCTCCGTGTATGCGTGGGTCTCACTCCCACAATCCAAAGATCTGCAGGTTAGGTGGATTGGCCACGTTAAATTGCCCCTTAATTGGATTTTTTTTTTTTTAAAAGGACACCGTCTCCTAAATGCTCTCTCGCTAATATTTGATCACTTGGACCGACTCATTCCCCAGAGCTAGGTCCAACAGTGCTGCCTTCTCGTTGGACCTAAAACATAATGCTGCAGAAAATTATCCTGAACACATTCCAGGAACTCTTGATCCTTTGCACTATTCTAACCCCAGCTTATATTTAGATAATTGAAGTCCCCCATTATAATTATTCTATAATTCTTGCACCTCTCTGAAATTTCTTTGCAAATTTGCTTCTCTACATCCCTTCCACTAGTTGGTGGTCTACGGACTACACCAATCAATTTTATTGCACCTCTTTCATTCCTTACCGAGAACAGGGGATATTCAGTCCTGGGCTGCTCTGAATCATTCTCTCTTGTAATGCCATCTTTATTCAACACTGTCATTTCCAACTACAAGAGTGCTATACAAAGGCTATCTGTATTTAATAACCCAGGTTGGCCAGAAGGAGATGGATTGTCTGCCAAGATAAAGCCCCCCCCCCCCCCCCCCCCCCCCCCAAACTTTCCTTTCAATTCCGAATGATTGAGGCTGTCATGAATGTCACTATTTCTAAAACCACTTCCTTAAGTACTCTGGGATGTAGATTATCAGGTCCTGGGGATTCAGCAGCTTTCAAACCCATCAATTTCTCCAACACCATTTCCCTACTAACTTCCATCTGTTCCTCCCTCTCACTAAACCCTTTGTTCTCAAACATTTCTGGCACATTATTTATGTCGTCCTTTGTGAAGACAGAACCAAAGTATATATTTAGTTCAAATTCCAACATCCGCAGTAATTTGCTTTTATTTTATGTATTTTGTTGGTCAGCAGTTTTTTTGTTCCCCATTAGAAACGTTTCTGACAGCAAGAGAACTTTCTCTTCACCAATCTTTTGCTCTTCACATACCTATAGAAGCTTTTACATTTTTATGTTTCCCGCAAGCTTACTCTCGTGCTCTATTTCCCCTTCTTTAATCAATCCCTTGGTCCTCCTCTGTTGAATTCTAAACTGTTCCCAATTCTCAGGTTTTCTGGCCAAGTTATATGCCTCTTCTTGGATCTAATCTTATCTCTAAGTTCCCTTGTAAGCTATGGTTTGGCCACATTTCCCATTTCATTTTTATGCCAGACAGGAATGAACAATTGTTGCACTTCACCCGGGTGCTCTTTGAACGTTTGCCATTGTCTCTGCACGGTCATCTCTTTAAATAAAGTTCTCCAATCCATCATAGCCAACCCGCGCCTCATACCATTGTAGTTTCCTTAATTTAGATTCAGGACCCTCGTCCCAGAATCAACTACATCACTCTTCATCTTGAGGAAAAGTTCTAACATTGGGACTCCCACAACTGGATTGCCAATTATTCCTTTCTCATTACTTAATACCCAGTCGAGGAATACCTGTTCTCCAGGAATTTCTCCTCTATGGTATTGTTACTGTTGATTTGCCCAATCTATACATAGATTAAAGTCACCCATAACTAGAGATGTTCCTTTATCGTATGTGGCTCTAATTTCCTGTTTAATGCCATTCCCAACATCACCATTACAGTTTGGAGTTCTACATACAACCCCCACTAACATTTTTTTGCCCCATGATATTTCTCAGCTCTACTCATACAGATTCCACATCGTCAGAGCTAATATAGTTCCTCACTATTGTGTTAATTTCCTCTTCAAGCAGCAATTTCATAGAATTTGAATTTCATAGAATTTACAGTGCAGAAGGAGGCCATTCGGCCCATCGAGTCTGCACCGGCTCTTGGAAAGAGCACCCTACCCAAGGTCAACACCTCCACCTTATCCCCATAACCCAGTAACCCCACCCAACACTAAGGGCAATTTTGGACACTAAGGGCAATTTATCATGGCCAATCCACATAACCTGCACACCTTTGTGACTGTGGGAGGAAACCGGAGCACCTGGAGGAAATCCACGCACACACGGGGAGGATGTGCAGACTCCGCACAGACAGTGACCCAAGCCGGAATCGAACCTGGGACCCTGGAGCTGTGAAGCGATTGTGCTATCCACGATGCTACTGTGCTGCCCACTAATTACAACCCTATCCCCTTTTCCTTTACGCCTGCCCTTCCTAAGTACAGAATATCCCTGGCTGTTTAATTACCATCCCTGGTCACACTGCAGCCATGTCTCTGTAATCTCGACCACATCATACCTGCTTACATCTATTTGCGCCATTAATTCATCTACTTTATTGTGAATGTTCCATGCATTAAGGCACAAAGTCTTAAGGCTCGTCTTTTTAACATCTCCACTTTTGTTCTCCCACTGTGGCCCTGTTTTATTCTGGACCTTGATTTCTCTGCCTATCACTTTTCGTATTCCCCTTTCTAGTCTTTTGTTCCAGTCAGTGTTTCCTCCTCCTCTGACTCCTTGTATAGGTTACCACCCCCCTGCCATTTTAGTTTAAACCCTCCACAGCCACTCCAGCTAATACTCCCCCTCGGACATCAGCCCCGATCCTGCCCAGGTGTAACCCACCCAGTTTGTACTGGTCCCACCTCCCCCAGAACCAGTCCCAATGTCCCAGGAATCTGAAACCCACCCCTCGCACCATCTCTTCAGCCATGTATTTATTTGACATATCCTGCTATTTCTGCTCTGACTAGCACAGGGCACTGGTAGCAATCCTAAGATTTGAGGTCCTATTTTTCAACTTACTTCCCAACTTATGTTCTGCTTTTAGGACCTCATCCCTTTTTTAAAAATCTATGTCGTTTGTGCCTATGTGTACCACAACCAATGTCTGTTCACCCTCCCCCTCCAGAATGTCCTGTAGCCACTCCTTGGCCTAGCACCAGGGAGGTAACATACCATCCTGGAATCTTGTTTGTGTCCACAGAAACACCTATCTATCCCAGCGCGCGGGTTCAATTCCCGTACCAGCCTCCCCGAACAGGCACCGGAATGTGGCGACTAGGGGTTTTTCACAATAACTTCATTTGAAGCCTACTTGTGACAATAAGCAATTTTCTTTTCAAGACGTGTCCCTCGCTGCCCGTGCTCCACAATGGTGTGAATCCTCTTTAAGCATTTTGAGTGTGTGCAAATATGCTAACTATCTGAGTTCATCCTATCTCAAGTTTGCTGTGGAGTTGTTAATAGAAATTTGTATTCCACCAAAATAGAGGGGTTGGGAAATATGCCATCGCTTATTAAGAGGGAACAAAATACATTTCTGTTAACGAGCAGACAGTAAGAGGAGAAATTTGTGCTATTTAGATTAACAACCCCTCCCTGTCCTCCTGCCTGTGACATATGTTCCCATTATAGCAGAGATAGTTGTGCCACCATCACATGGAACAGGTTTTCTTTAAACCTACTTCAATGTTTTAATCATATTTTTAAAAATTGTAGGTTTGGATTTGGGCTGGCAGAGGTGGGTGGGGGAATTGCCTCTGGACAGATTTGCTATGAAATGTTTCAAGGTTGAGAAGGTAAAAAGGATTAAAACATTCTTTTGGGAAAGTGTTAATATTTAAACTTGCTGACACTATTCAAAGTCTAATGTCCTTTGATCATTTGTCCTTTGTTCATTTGAGGAGCTCTTAAGGAACACAAATTTGTTCTTGCAGAATACAGATCAAGAGCTGGGAAGAAAAAACACTTTTGGCATTTACAACCCAAAGGCACGTGGGCTCCATGGTTTGTGGCGACGACAGGGGTTCTGCCAGACAGCAGGTTATGAAGCACTTTATAAATTTATATGGGCTTAGAGACAGAAATGGTTTCCAGCAATAGATTGGTTTATAGGAGAATTATAAATTATGCATTTCATGAGTGCTACAGGAAGAGGCAAGTGAATGCAAAATATATCTATAATTGGATTATATAAAAGTTGTCCAAAGTACGAAGCCACAATGATATTTACAACATGTGCAAAATCCATACCCTTCGCTGCCGTCATATAGTCATATAACTATATAAATTTAAAGTGTCTTACTGGATTGAGGGAATGACAGGGACAGTGACCGCTGGTACACTAGCTGACTAGCACATTCCAAAGGGTTCATGTTAGGCGGGTGAACTGGGAGGCAAGTAAATTAGTGGAATTAGGGGGCAGTATGCCTAGTGAGGCTGTATACGGCTCTGGTCAGACCCCATTTGGAATATTGTGAGCTTTTTTGGACCCCATATCTAAGGAAGGATATGCTGGCCTTGGAAATGGTCCAGAGGAGGTTCACAAGAATGCTCCCTGGAATGAAGTGCTTGCCATATGAGAAGTGGTTGAGGACTCGGGATCTGTACTCGAGAGTTTAGAAGTATGAGGGGGGAATCTTATTGAAATTTACAGCATACTGCGAGGCCTGGATAGAGTGGACGTGGAGAGAATGTTTCCACTAGTAGGTAAAATTAGAACCAGAGGGCTGAATCTCAGACTGAAGAGACGATCCTTTAAAACAGAGATGAGGAGGAATTTCTTCAGCCAGAGGGTGGTGAATCTTTTGGACTATTTGCTGCAAAAAGCTGTGGCGGCCAAATCACGGTGTCTTTAAGACAGAGATAGATAAGTTCTTGATTAATAAGGGGGTATGGGGTTATGAGGAGAAAGCAGGAGAATGGGGATGAGAGACACATCAGCCATGATTGAATGGTGGAGCAGACTTGATTGGCTGAATGGCCTAATTCTGCTCCTATATTATGGTCTTATGATGATATTGCAATTGGTGGTGCTGCTTGAAAGGAGGCAGCAATAAATGCCTTGGTGGCTCTTTGGAAAATGTTGAAAGACAGTGTATAACTGTAGAATTATCTTCAGGAAATTCAAGCCTGTGAAAGTGACAGAAGAGTTGAAACAACAAAGGAGGAGTGATGGGTTACAATTAGTAGAGTAAAGGACTAACAAACAGGGGTGGTTTGAGTGGATGACAGGAAGGAGAGGGTAAAGCAGAGGGAGAGGGTAAAGCAGAGAATGGCCCAAGAAGTCGCTGAAAATAAGCGCGCAGATACAGCAGGCAGTAAAGAAAGCAAATGGTATGCTGGCCTTCATAGCAAGGGGGTTTGAGTATAGGAATAGGGATGTTTTAACAAAATTGTATAGAGCCTTGGTGAGGCCACACCTGGAGTAATGTGTGCAGTTTTGGTGTCCTTATCTGAGGAAGGATGGTTTTGCTGTGGAGGGAGTGCAGTGAAAGCTTACCAGGCTGATTCCTGGGATGCTGGGACTGTCATATGTGGAGAGGCCAAGACGGTTAAGATTTTATTAATTGGAGTTTCGAAAAGTGAGGGGATAGGGGAGTCCAGAACGAGGGGTCATTGTTTAGAGTACCCAATTAATTTTTTCCAATTAAGGGGTAATTTCGTGTGGCCACGTGGGGAGAATGTGCAAACTCCACATGGACAGTAACCCAGAGCCGAGATCGAACCTGAGACCTCAGTGCAGTGAGGCAACAGTGCTAACCACTGCACCACCATGCTGCCTGTAGGGGTCATAGTTTGGGGTTAAGGGGTAAACCTTTTAGGGTTGAGATGAGGAGAAATTTCGTCACCCAGAGAGTGGTAGATATGAAATTCACTACCATAGAAAGAATTGAGGTCAAAATGTATGATTCCCAGAAGGAATTAGATACAGCTCTGGGGGCTAGAGGGATCAAGGGATATGGAGGGAGGCAAATGGTCTGCTCCTGCTTATATTTTTTATGTATGTTTCTATGTAAAACAAAGTGAGATAGCAGTGGGCCTGCCGGAAGTGTCAGAGTATCGAGTCAGTGTTGGGCAGAACAGGCCCACATTTGAACAACATGCTAACACTCAGTATCCAGGCTCATATATTTTGATAGTAAAGGTATCAATGGGCCATTGTAACCCGTTGCCAGACCAGCAATCTTGAAGGTGACAGTAAAAGATGATCGTCAACATATCCTGTTTTTTTTGGGAAGTTTAAACTGATTCAACATGCTCATGCTCTCAGAAAAGCTCCTTTATTGTTCCCCAGTTGATTTCTATTCAGAATGTTAACCTACAGATAGGTGTAAAAAATATTTTGAAAATATATAATTCATTCCCCAGGAAATTTAAATTCTAATATCTAATCTGTCATTAACTCGGAGGTATAGTTACAATAGTTTGAATTTACCATTTGGAAAAAAACTGCTTACCATTTCAAAAATCGTAGATTAGCACAGCACAGGAGACCATTCAGCCCATTGTGAGCAATGGTCAGGATAATACTTAGCATCCATGCATTCAGGAGTGTGGGGAAAAATATGAAAACCATCTCATCGCCATCTACCAATTCCTGCTGGAAGTGCATGTATGCAATTGTCGAGTGAAAATAATTAGAATCAGCTGAAACGCCCATGTCTCTCTCTTCCTCTCAGTCTGATAGCTTTGTAGTACTTCATAATAAGGATTACACAGTACACATTCATTTAAATCAGATATCAAAAGTTACACAATGAAATGGAACTGTATCAGAAGGGGGTCAATGCCTTTGGGGAAGTGGGGAGGGGGCAGCAGAATTGGAGAACAATTTGTTTTAAAAGAGTGAACTTCAAGATCCACATTTTTGTACTTTTCACAATGACCTCTCATCACACCTCTGGATTTTGCTTGTGGTCAATGGGAGCATTGAATATTGACAGAGATAGTGATTTCTGCCATGAATATTCTAAGAAATATAGGCTAAGATTATTTATCTACTACCTACAGTAACTTCATTGAAGCCTACTTGTGACAATAAGCGATTATTATTTTGTGCCATTTGGTTCTTACCTGATCATTCTTTCCAAGTTCAAACTCCATAATAGCAACAGGCGTGTTTATTTGATCCAAGTGTCTGGATTGAGATTTCAGGTCAACTCTCCAACTTATGTTCCTCAGGCAGTTCTCCCACTTGCTCTGATTAATAAGACTTTCTCGGATTTTAACTTTATGAGTTTTCCAAAATTTTGTTAAAACTTCCGCCTGCTCCAGGGTAATTCCTTTTTGTTTCTTGGTCTGTGCTGTCAAGAAGGCTTCCAGTTGGTTGAAGTCCATGTCTGCAGACGCTATCGACTGTTGAGATGAAACTCATATCAGATCAAAAGTGTTAGCCATTGAGTACCAAATTCATTTGTTCAATAAATTCAGCACAAATCATCTTCTGACCAGACAGAATGGAGAGCACATTCTTCAAAGATATGCTGATCATCACATCAAGGTATTTGATATCTTTTACTCAACTGAAACCCACTGTAACTTTGTACAGGATTAGCCATGTCTCAATGGGTCGTACTCCCACCTCGGAGTCCCACTCCAGGACTGGAGCAAAAACATCAAGGCAAACACTCCAGTGCAATATCGAAGGAACTGTTAGAAGTTCTGCTCTCTGATGTATGGGACTCACCGTAGCTTTCTTGAAATCACAATGTGAACAAGCCATTCCAATTAGATATTTAATTGTTTTTAGTCAATCTTTTCCATTGTGCTGACAGCAAGGCAAGCATGTGCTTTCTCTTTGCTGCTCAATTTATACACAATTCAGTGGTCCAATTTTAAAATAAATTCAGGAAAGCAACACTTTTGAGCCACTTTGCTATATGCTGGGACAATATTACGGCTTCTAATGTTCCTGACAATTACCGATAGGGGATTCTTGTGCAGTTGTCAGCACGGACAACTATAACTAAAGACTCCAGTTCAGCTGAGGAGAGAATTACTTTGTTGTGCGGCTCAACATCAGCCTTGTACATGAATTTGAGGCTGTTCAGCAAGCTTGTAGTGTAGCATCATGCTGTAAATACACTGACACTGAACACCATATTAACCTCAGTTGATTGTGTAGGTAGGAATACCCGTTGCTGATGGTAGCAGACGGGACCAATACACACACAGAGCAGCTAGTTTTCACTTCTGAAGCTCGCCTACATACAGACAGAATCTGTGGTCTGCAACAGGTGAATGCCCAGGGAGATTCCAAGAGATCTGGATTACAAGTGATGGGTAAACTTACTTTGGAAAGATACAGTGTACAGTATGTTAATTGTGATTATATTAAATTACAAAATAGTTTTACAATTTTCAACACAGAAGCAAACAATCATCAAATTAAAGGGCAGGGAATGTTTCGCTGCTACCAATTCAGTTATTAATTTCTCAAATTATGGGCGAGATTCTCCATTTCTGAGACTATGTGTTGACACCGTCGCAGAATTCTTTGACTTTCATGACACAAAACAGGTGCAGAACCAGGATCGGTTCAGCAACTGCGGAGGGGCTAGCACCGGCACCATGTGGAACACAATTGATTCCAATGAAAAACGGTGCGGGATTCACCGGGTCAGTGATCAACACTCAGAAGGCCAACAAGCTGCAGCCGCTTATGCACATTACAATCTCCACACACACTCATCCCAGCCAACAAGATGGCATTGGTTGCGCTAGAGCATGCCCATGCAACTGATGGGTCAGCTGGGGCAGTGGACATCTGGGGGGGGGGGGGGCTTTTGGGGACACCGATATGACCCGTGGCCCTAGGTTCATAGTGGGCTGTTAGCAGCGTGTGCAGCTGCATGGCTGCCTTGCCGACTGAGTCAATGGCGTTCCGTGCCCATCCACCTCAACCCCATAGCCCACCTTCTGGCCACCCCCCGCTACTCTTCTTTCCCCCTCCCCACCCCCAGCCCCACCCAGCAACACAACTGCCAGCAAACTAGGGCGATGATGTACTCTTTCCGTACGCTCTCCTTCAGCAGCCATGACACCGGTTTCACGATTTTTAAAGGCACAAGTGAACCGCGCCGTCAGGAACTTGGCCTATCAGAGGCAGAGCACCACGGATACCCCGGAGAATACTGGGTCAGGCCCGCTAATGATATGCAAAATGTGTTTACTGTACGTGCATTCCAGACCGCATTGACGCTGCTGTCGAGGTGACGGAGAATTGCGATTTGGCGTCAAATCGGCGCCCGCCGCGATTTTAGCTTTGGAACCTATTCTCCACCCAATTGCATTTTGTGATTTCGGCGTCAGCCAATGGCGAACCCTACCCTGTGTGTTTTGGGGATTCAATGATCACCATAATGTACAGCAGAAATAATGTTGAGCAATCTAGCATCAGACAATAGAAATGCATTAAAGCACCCATGCCACAATCATAAGTAACTGAAGAACTGATTGTTAGGAATTTTCCAACTAGCCCATAGCAGCCTAAGTGACTAACATCAATAATGGGAATTATTCAAATGGAAAAATGATTGAAGATGTAATTTACAAAGTATCATGGCACATTCCAGAAAACAGCAATCATAATGTGATCACAATGTTCAAGCTTCTGAATCATCACATGGTGATGGGAATGATGTTGGCTTTAGGGCAGCATGGTAGCATTGTGGCTAGCACAATTGCTTCACAGCTCCAGGGTCCCAGGTTCGATTCCGGCTTGGGTCACTGTCTGTGCGGAGTCTGCACATTCTCCCCGTGTGTGCATGGGTTTCCTCCGGGTGCTCCGGTTTCCTCCCACAGTCCAAAGATGTGGTTAGGTGGATTGGCCATGATAAATTGCCCTTGGTGTCCAAAATTGCCCTTAGTGTTGGGTGGGGTTACTGGGTTATGGGGATAGGGTGGAGGTGTTGACCTTGGTTAGGGTGCTCTTTCTCGGAGCTAGTGCAGACTTGATGGACCAAATGGCCTCCTTCTGCACTGTAAATTCTATGATTTAGTAAAAAGATAGTGTGGAAGAGGGAAAAAACAAACAGAATGTTATTTTACGAAATAAAACCAAACAAATCGAATTAAGTGAAATTTGAAGTGTGAGCAAATTATTTCTATTTATAAATTAGAAGTTTATCACATGTATACATTCCAAACGAATGAATTATCTGCAACACAGTTATCACCAGACATTTATAACAGGAATGCTTAAATAACTACATTCTGCAATTCCTCCAACAGAAATAGTTTTCAGACAGAACGCTTCATTCCACTTAGGCTATGCAGGATGACCCTACAGGTTGCAATCCATGTGCTGACAATGTTCTACAATGTGGAAGTAGGCTTAATCGTAAAGAAGAATACTGTGGATACAAACAGAAAATGGTGAAAATAATTAATTCAAAAAGCATCTCTGAAGAGAGAAGCAGAGTTTATGTCTAAGTCAATGAATGGCCTTTCGTCAGAACTGGGAAAAGTTAGAGATATAATCGGCTTTGAGCAAGGGTGGGTAGAACAAGGACAAAATAAAGGTCTGTGAAAGGCTGGAAGATGGGAGAGATTGGATGACAGAAGCATTAGTCCTTCAGGACCAAACGGATTGGTGGTGCAGCAAGAAAAGAAACAAAAGGTGTACCCAAGTACCCGAGCTCCTGCCGCCATTGGAAGAAATGTTCCACATCTATAGGTACCAATTGCAGCACATTTTATTTGGGAGAAGGTGAGATGAGTTGAAGAGGATATTGTTCAATGGGACAAGTTCAGCCTGGCGGAAGAGGGTGGAAACTGGTTGGACCTCCTTTGAAGGAAGAAGTGGAGAGCCCTCAGACTGTCCTGATAGGGGATGGAGGTGTGGACAGATTGGACGTCCTTGGTGAAGAGGGAACACTTAGGGTCAGGAAATTGGAACCTTTTAAAGTGATGGAAGGCACAGCTGTAGTTGCGGAGAGACTGGACAAAGAGAGAAACAAAATAAGGTCAAGGTAGGAAGAAATCGGTTTAACGGGATAGGATCAGGCTGAAATGATGGATCTACCAGGGCGGTCCTGGTTTATGGATCTTGGGAAGGAGGTCAAAGCAAGCTGTACAGGATTGGGGAAACTGTGAGATGGGAAGAACACTGGAGATAACAGATTTTGCAACTGTCCTGAAAACAATGGCCTGATGTTCAGTAATGGGTCATGGTTCAGGGGAACATGCATTCAGTCAATTATTTGGAAAGAATGGATAGACTTCCCCCAAATCACAGACATCCTAATGCTGCTCTCACAAAGTCTACTTGTTATCAAATTGAGGCGCCCGGTCCCAGAGGGATAGCTGAAGATGGTTCAATGACTTCCCATTCCAGCCAGGACCCTCAAAACAACTGAAAAGGTGTTGCAGAACAAGCAGTTGAGGACAGCCATTGCACAGACAACATGGCCCTACACCCAAGGGTTCAAGGCCACAACTCGAGATCAAGTGCTTGACCACCCAACTTCAACATATTGTTACAGTTGCTCTTTCATTCAGGCAGCATAAAGATACGTGGCACGATACCCCCCAAAAATGCCTAAGTGTCATTTTGGGTGAATTTGGCAGGGTATTTCCCACAGACGTTTTGGGTGAAATCCAGACCTGGTTTCACACACACTTAGTTGTCTTTTGGGCCTTGGGGAGTTTCTCCCTGGTCTAACCCACACTTTAGAAAATGTTTTCAGCACTGGAGAGCTGAAGTCGTCGGCGAGACTGGCATCTCCGAAATTGGGGCACCTTTTTGAAAGGGTGCCTGATCTCCAAGTGAGCTTTAGGGCCTCCCACATCCACGAACAATGCAAACCAACGCCCCATCTCCGTCCCCAAAGTGAGAATACCCTGCTATGGGATCACTGAGGGATGCCCCAAAACCCCTCTCAGGACCATCCCCACTCCCTCTCAGGACCGCCCCCCACTCCCCCCCCCCCCCACTCCCTCTCAGGACCGCCCCCCTACTCCCTCTCAGGAATGCCCCCCCACTCCCTCAGGACCCCCCCCCCCCCCCCCCACTCCCTCTCAGGACCGCCCCCCCCAACTCCCTCTCAGGACCGCCCCCCTACCCCCTTTCAGGACCACCCCCCTACTCCCTCTCAGGACCAGCCCCCTACTCCCTCTCAGGACCCCGCCCCCCCCAACTCCCTCTCAGGACCACCCCCCCTACTCCCTCTCAGGACCACCCCCCCTACTCCCTCTCAGGACCTCCCCTCTACTCCCTTTCAGGACCACCCCCCTACTCCCTCTCAGGACCACCCCTCTACTCCCTTTCAGGACCACCCCCCTACTCCCTTTCGGGATTCCCCCAAATTTATGAAGCCCGTGGTCTTTGCTTGTGGAGACCAGTACTAATCGGCGTCTGGTTGAGGCCGCGCGGGTGCAGCCAGTGACTCCCGGGCAGCGAGAGAATGCAGCCTCAAATGGGCTACACATATTTAAATATTATCTGGGTCATGCCCAATGAGGGCTTGATTCAGATCGTGCCAGCCCCCGCAGGTTGTGCGACTCACGTGCAGTTTTGCGCCAGACACAAAGCCTGATTTGGGGCTCCCCGCGTGCCCAGTTCAGCATAGGGCGCAACACGGTGTGAAAATCATGGTCATAGCTTAATTTAATTTTTTTTAAATGGGACAAGCAACTTTACACGATTATTAAGGCATAAGAAACAACAACCACAAAATAATTGCAGCTTTATTCTCTTTGTGCAGGCAATATTTATCCATGAAGAGTTTAAATACATAGTTAATGCTGGGAGAAAGAAGAAAGGTGATAATTCAACTTCAATGGAGACAATATACTGCAGATTTTTGGTTTGATAATGTGTGAGAATTCTTTGAAAAACAAAGTTAGCCAGTAGTATATGTCCACTACTAATAGCAATGCTCATAGTTCAGTACCAATCAAGCTATCAGTGAATGGTTTCTTTTTTAAAACAATAAATTTAACAGTACCCAATTCTTTTTTTCCAACTAAGGGGCAATTTAGCGTGGCCAATTCACCTACTCTGCACATGTTTAGGTTGTGGGGGTGAGACCCATGCAAACATGGGGAGAATGTGCAGACTCCACAAGGACAGTGACCCGGGCCGGGATTGAATCCAGGTCCTCACTGCCATGAGGTCGCAGTGCTAACCACTGCACCACCATGCTGCCCTATCAGTGAATGGTTTTTACTAATTCCTCAGTCAATGGCACACTCATTTCACAGTCAGGAGATTACGGGTTTGAGTTCCACTCCAGAGATTCGGGCACAAGGGGCTGGTTTAGCTCACTCAGCTAAATCGCTGGCTTTTCAAGCAGGCCAGCAGCACGGTTCGATTCCCGTACCATGCTGGACAGGCGCCGGAATGTGGCGACTAGGGGCTTTTCACAGTAACTTCATTGAAGTCTACTCGTGACAATAAGCGATTTTCATCTTTCGTTTTTCACAGAATCCGGGCTGACATGAAGTGTAGTACTGGGCGGCACAGTAGCACAGTAGTTAGTACGGTTGCTTCACAGTGCTAGGGTCCCAGGTTCGATTCCCGGATTGGGTCACCAACTGTGCGGAGTCTGCACGTTCTCCCGGTGTCTGCATGGGTTTCCTCTGGGTGCTTCAGTTTCCTCCCACAAGTCCCGAAAGGCGTGCTGTTAGGCGAATTGGACATTCTGAATTCTCCCTCTGTCTACCCAAACTGGCGCTGGAATGTGGCGACAAGGAGCCTTTCACAGTAACTTCATTACAGTGTTAATGTAAGCCTTCTTGTACAATAAAGATTATTAATACAATTATTATTATGAAGGAGCAGGCAGCACGGTGGCGCAGTGGGTTAGCCCTGCTGCCTCACGGCGCCGAGGTCCCAGGTTCGATCCTGGCTCTGGGTCACTGTCCGTGCGGAGTTTGCACTTTCTCCCCGTGTTTGCGTGTGTTTGGCCCCCACAACCCAAAGATGTGCAGGGTAGGTGGATTGGCCACACTAAATTGCCCCTTAATTGGAAAAAATGAATTGGGTACTCTAAATTCTTTTTTAAATTATAATGAAGGAGCGCTGCATTTTCTGAAAGATGGCATATTTCAGATGAGATGATAAACTCTCCCAAGTGGATTTATAAGATCCGTTGGCACTATTGAAGAACAGCAGATGAGTTCCCTCCAGTATCCTGACCAACATCATTGCAACAAGGAGGAGGGTTTATAGTCTTTGTAAAAAAGCGTTTGTTCATGGAATTTGGTTAAAAAATGTATATTATGATTCATATCTTTTATATTCTTTTGTACGAAATGTTAACATTTAATAGAAATAATTTCCCAAAAAAACAATTATCTGGGTAATCTGTGTTCAGATTAGCTGCCGCATTTCCCAAATTCCAACAGGGACATCCTGAGGCTGTGAAAAGTACTACAGAAATGCAAGTTCTTCCTCATCCCACGATGTTGCGCCGAACTTTTTTCCTAGGTTAATCAAAGAATTTTGGACAATTTTTCATGGCCAATCCACCCAACCTGCACATCTTTGGACTGTGGGAGGAAACCGGAGTACCCGGAGGAAACCCACGCAGTCACGGGAATAGTCATCACCCTGTTGTATACTCAAGTCACCTTTGAGCAATTAAGTGTGCATCATGCAGTGGATGGTGACAATTTGAAAGATTTCGGCCAGGGTGCTGAGAGACATCTCAGTTGAACGGTCTAAACAATGAGCCTTCAGCCTCCCTTTGGTATGCCCCATAGTTACTCAGGTGATGGCAAAGGCCGCACTCTTATCTGCATTCTGTTGCTGTGTGGATATGTCTAATTGGGGCAACCAGTCAGGAGTCCAAAGGATAGCCTTGATCTGCCAACAGTTTGTTCTCTCTTAGAATGCCGAATGATATAGGTATCAAGAATGACGTAAACTGAAAGCATCAAACTCTTTGTCTGAGGGGAGCAAAGTAGCACAGTGATTAGCACGGCTGCTTCACAGCTCCAGGGTCCCAGGTTCAATTCCCAGCTTGGGTCACTGTCTGTGCGGAGTCTGCACATTCTCCATAGCTGCATGGGTTTCCTCCGGGTGCTCCGGTTTCCTCCCACAGTCCAAAGATGTGTAGGTTCGGTGGATTGGCCATGCTAAATTGTCCTTAGTGTCCAAAAAAAAGGTTAGGTGGGGTTGTGGGCTTAAGTAGGGTGCTCTTCCAAGAGCCGGTGCAGACTCGATGGGCCGAACGGCCTCCTTCTGCACTGTAACTGCTATGATTCTATGAATAATGGCGATTAATATGTAGGATCTCAATTGTGGTCTGAAACCATCAGCACATTTCTGGTGCTCTACCCCTTCTTTTGGATGTATGGAGATCTAATGGTTTCTTTAACATGTTGGTTTATTGGGAAACATGACAGTGGGCTAAAATTCTGTCTCTTCAGTTGGTCATTATTCCTGACGAAAAGGACATCGACCACTTATTTTATTCAAGAATTGCAGAAAGGCTTAACTGGCAGGTTAAGTATGGATGGTCTGAAAGAAAGTGTGTGTAAATCGGCCTGCAGCAAATGGTGTTGCCTACTCAGTGTATCAATAATAAAGCAGAATGGCAGAAGAGGCATGTCAGGCAAGAAGATGGGCCCTTTCTCCTAGAGTGCTGATGACAGTGGAAGTACCCCTCCCACAAATAATAACCGGATCTAAAGGTGCCGCATTGTTGGGCCTCTCCATATAATTCATGCAGTATCCTGGGAATAGCGAAACACATATCTATTAGTGATTTCCAAGATTCCAGGAAAATGGTTCAAGGAATATGGAAAACCTTTTTTTGACTTTCTGCTGATCAATAAAATCAAGCGAGAAATATATTTTCAAAAAGCATTTTGCTGCATCCAACATTCAGCAAGACATCAGCAACAAGCACTCAAACAAGCACGCAAACCACATCTGTTCCTGTATCGTGCCACTTCGGATCCAATTTGTTTAAATACACCATTTGAATGAAGTTTACATACAATTGTAGTGCACCTATAATTACCTCCAAAAATCACACATTGAAACCACAAGTCTGAGGCTTGGTTTTCCTGTCACACCCAGGCCATCTGCTCTACTGTACCAGGGGTAGGTCATTTCCCAAAAGTAGTGATTGTAAAAATTGTAAACCTAAAGAAAGCAACTTTCTGCAAAAACTTGCTTGTCTTTCGCAATTTGTCTTGTATTTGCAGAACCTCTCGCACTCATCAAAAAAGTGCAAGAGCTAGCACTAAAATCTACAGCTCTTTTCTCATTATAATATTGCTATCGACTCGTGACACCAGTTACAGACAGTTAAAGACAGGAAGTATATAACGCAAAGGAACCTCTGAATGCAAGCACATGAAACTCAGCAACGTTTCCTGATCAAAGTAATCTTTTTCTTGCAACTTTTTCCTTTCTCAATTGGTTGATTTGGAGGTTTTCCATACCTAGGGTAACTGGAAATATGATCCCACCAAAGGCAGGAACAAATGGAATTGACACACTCTGTTCAATGACACAGCAAAAAGTGGTTTACTGACAAAAATGCAGACAGTTACTAACCCGCAACCCCGCCCCACCACCACAGGTAATAAAATATATATTTAAGCAAGATCATACACACAGTTCAACAGATGTGGTCTCTAGGAATCATACCAAAACACTTTCAGAATTGCAAATCTATTCTGTGAAACATTGGGAGTTCTCAGAAATGCATATCGAATAGGCGTCACTGCACACGGCACGCAATTCCAGGAAATCATCAAGGGATGAATCAAACTTCCCACAATATCTGATTTACATACTCACTAAATTTTTTTACCAAAAAGAAACAAAGCTAAAGGTCAGAGGATCTACTTTATCATAAAAACATACCAATGACAACATAATCTGCCATGGTTTCCTCAATTGTACACCTTTTCTAAAGCTACAAATGTTACAATGAAATATAAATCTAATGATAATGTACAAAGTATTTTGGCACAAGTGACGATATGATGTTAAAATTAATGCTTTTAGGGCAGCACGGTGGCACAGTGGTTAGCACTGCTGCTTCACAGTGCCGAGGTCCCACCTCTGGGTCACTGTCTGTGGGGAGTTTGGACATTCTCCCTGTATTTGCGTGGGTTTTGCCCCCACAACCCAAAAGATGTGCAGGCTAGGTGGATTGAACACGCTAAATTGCCCCTTAATTGGAAAAAAATAATTGGTTACACAAAAAAAAATTTTTTAATTATGCTTTTATCTTTTATCCAAAACGTATCAAAAATAATTCTACATTTAAAAGTCAAGTAGTTAAAAACAGAAACTGGGCGCCAGAGAGCCCCCAAAACACCAATGAGCCATTCTATATTACTAAAGTATCTGTGGCTTGAAGAGAGCAAAATTTAAATCATTAAAAGAAAATGTCAGCTCAAAGGCAACAATTTAATTTGACTTCCCTGGAGTCATATTATGGAGCATAATAGAACTAATTAAATAAAAGCAAAATACTTTGGAAATCTAAAATAAAAAACAGAAAATGCTGAAAATGTCTCAGTAGATCTGGCAGCATCTGTGGCGAGAAAAACATGAGCGGCATGGTAGCATAGTGGTTAGCACTGTTTCTTAACAGCGCCAGGGACCCGGGTTCAACTCCCGGTTTGGGGTCACTGTCTGTACGGACTCTGCACATTTTCCCCGTGTTTGCGTGGATTTCCTCAGAGAACTCTGGTTTCCTCCCACAAGTCCCGAAAGATATGCTGTGAGGTGAATTGGACATTCTGAATTCTCCCTCTGTGTACCCGAACAGGTGCCACAGTGTGGTGACTAGGGGCTTTCACAGAACTTCATTGCAGTATTAATCTAAGCCTACTTGTGACACTAAGAAAGATTGGGGTGGATTCTCCATTGCCCGAAGCCAGTAGTGGGTTTCCCGATCCAGCGGAGGATGGAGCGTCGACCGAAAAATGGGATCTTTCTGCTGTGAAACAGAGGACGTTAAAGCACTTAGTTGCTTTCAATGCGGTATGGAACTGTCTATCACAGCAAGAGTGTTTATAAACATTGTAGTTATCAAAGCAGGATATTGGATGCCTTGAAGTGTGAATGGAAAGACAGATCCAGCATCCGTCTCTGGAGTAATAAAACTGCTACTCACTGGCTAAAGCAATGTATTGCTGTGTGAAATGGAAGATTTGCAGTTCAAAGGCTGTCAAGGGATTTGAAGTCCTTTGAAGTATACTTGGCTTTGGAGGAAGCCTCTGACACTTGTAACAGATGCTGCTTTAAATACTTTTGTCTGAGGCATCAGATGTTAGGGAAGGGTAAGCGAAAATACAGTGATAGGTGTAGCTATCTGGGATAGCCACTTCCAGAAAACAAAATGGATGATCACAATGCTGTAGGGAAATATGAACAATGTCAGGAAAGCAAGCAGGCACAGAGCCTGTATGCGTATTGAGAAGGCAACTTCCAGATGAGACTGAAACTGTTGGTCAATTAACATATTGATGGCCCATCTCCGGGAACAAAGGAATGACACTCAAGTAATCGATACTATTGCAGACATCCCGGCGCCAGAAAGACACAAACAAAGCAAGGCCAACGGCCACCTAGAACATGCCCAGCCATCAGGGCACCCACTCCTTTATTGGTAAAGATCAATACGAGTGATCAAGATAGGGCCCAATTAATCGGGGCCAAGTTCAAGGCCCGCCCAAAAGCACGCAAAGCCCCTTCAGGTATAAGGAGGAGACCCGGAGAGAGAATCGCTCTCTTGGACTCGGATCTCGAAGCGGAGAGACCCGTCCACCAGCTTCACCAGAAGCAAGTAAGTCCAGATCCAAACAACGGCCATTGTTCCTCTGACTGAGTGGGCACCCAAAGTATAGGCGTTAGCGTTAGAGATAGTTTAGTTGTGGTATTTTGTGCATGAGTAGATATTACTGTGTGTGTAAATAAATAGGATTGACTTTGAACTAACTAACTGGTGCATTGGTTCTTTGATCAGTATTCGGGTTTGAACCTTGTGGTGGTATCGAAAGATACCTGGCGACTCTAGAGCAAACATAATTAGGATTAAGGAAGACGACCATATCGACCGCTGTGTTTATAACCAGATAAATATCGTAACATTTACTGGCGACTCTGGTGGGACTCAACCTAGAAGTGGCCTAGTCACTCCGAGAGAACCCAAATTTGAATTAGAGTCCAATTGGAAAAGAAAAACCACAAGCGTAAGACCAATACTGATCAAACCATCAAGATTCGGAAGTGTGTTATTTGCATGCGTACTAACAGGGATATAAGGTAAACCTGAGAGATTTAGTTGCATAAAACTGTCGGGAATTAGCATAAGCCATACCTGTGTTTACATCACCACTTTATCACCCTGTTCCAAATTCAGTAGACCCCAGAGATAGCGAGAAAAATGACAATGAAGGCAATGGAATGACTTATGAACCCCCAAGAATTCGAGGTTGCAGCGACCAGTAGAGCAGGACAGTGTCCCGTATGGGAAGAGGAAATCAGAAAATACCTCAAAGCAAAAGGATGGCCCCTTTGGAGTGAATTCTGCACGAATGATGAAACAGGTCCCGGAAGTATAGGGCATACTTGGTGGGAGAACCAGACAGAGATTCATAAGAAGAGCTTAGGGAAAGCTCGCAAGTCGATGGCAATCGTGTCCTGCTTGGCACAATTGCGAGGCACAGAGGAGGTCGTTCGGACGCTCCATAGAGAGATCGAGGAGAGAGACAGGAATAGTGAAGGAGATGTGAGTGAATATGAGAGAGAGAACAGGGAACTGAGAGCAGTTAGCAGTGAGGGACAAAGAGGTGGCTGATGCCCAGCGGGCACACCAATCTTGTCTCACCCATTTGAGTAGTTTTCAGTCCCAATATGACAAAGCCTACCAAGACATGCAAAGCGCGGTCTTGGTAAGACAGGACACAGAACAAGTTGAGCAGTTACAAAACAGTTGTAACGTCTTAAAAACAGCCCTACGAGCACTCCACACTTCCACGACGGAACAACGGCAGAGCTCGGTAGATCATGCAAAGTGCCAGAAGCAAATTGCAGAACTGCAATCCCTGCTTTCTGTTCAGAATGGGTTCCAGAGCACGTTTGGACCCCAATTAGACCATGAAAATGGCCCCCGACTGGCAGGAGTTAAACGAGACTGCCCACAGATATGTACATGGCACATGTACACAGGACAAACCCCAGAAACGAAAAGTGCCCCAACCCCCGACTGCACAGGCAGAACACACCCCTATTTTTTTATTACTTTATCTTAGTTACACAGCCAGGGCTCAGAGTGTGGACAGAGGCGAACCCCTAATCCAGCTCCTTGCCTGCTCCAAAAACCTATTCAAATTGAATCAAATTCATGGTCTCCATAAAGACATACCAGATCTGAGCCAAAAGGCTCAATCTACGCACAATCTTAGCCAAAAGGCCGAGATTTGATCTTAGCCAAAAGGCCGAGAAGCGACAGAACACACCCCTATGAACCCTGTAACAACACAGCGCAGGGCTACAACAGACGGAGACCAGATTTCTTATACACCACCCCATTGACCGTTACTCAATTAAGGGACGCACGCGAGAAGATTACACCATTCCTACCCACATCGGACGCCCACCAGTTCTTTGCAAGAGTAAACAGCAGGCGACCATGTACGACCTGGATGAAAGAGAGCAAGTGAAGCTCACAGTTTTACCCTCGACCCTTCAGTCATGGCAGCCCTTCCCGACCCACAAAATGTAGGAGGCACACTCCAGGAAATGCACACAGCGAATCCTGGACGCGATCGGCTATAACAAAGGAGACTCCGTAGAAGGCCTGAACAAGTGTAGGCAAAGACAGAGCACCCCACAGCGTTACTGGACGCTTGTGGATACATTTTACTGCGGTGTTCGGAGAGTTAGCCACGCGCCCATTTGACCCCAGACAATATGGCCAAATGGACTCGAATCCTAGTCTCTCATGCGACAGAAGCAGGACAGAGAGCTTGCGCAAATTATGACCCCTCAGACGAATCCCACAATGAGAAATGGGTACGAAAGAGATTATCCCGAGCTTGGGAACAGTCCCTTCAGGGAAAGTCAGAATACGGAAAAGCAGATGAAGAGCAGGCAGATGCTAACATGCATCCAGTCAGGCCACATCAAAACCCCACATGGGTAAACGAGGGAAGAAACAGCCCACAGCAGCCTAAATCCCAGGAATGCTACAATTGTGGACAGATAGGACATTATGCACGAGAATGTCAAGCCCCCCTGAAACAGCAACGGAATCAGCCCACCAATGCCCCCCGAACCAGCAACGACACCAACAGCCCCAACCCCCCATCTAGGGAAACTATACCCAAGGGAGCAATACACCAGAGAGCCTGCTCTACCTCATGTGCCCCAGGGGTCATGTTTCAACTGTGGGCAGCCAGGACACTTCGCCCGAGATTGCAGGAGACCCCCACCACCAGCTAGACTCGCCCCCAGATATGAAAGAGAACATCACCCACAGCAGCTACAAGGTCCCAGCTGCCCCATGAAAACTGTGAGTGCTTACCCGCCACTTTTCATGGCAGGGAAACCTCAGCAATGCCACTTAAATTTTGTTTCACTCTTCATTCCTCACTTCTTTGGTCACACTACACTAACTCCATATGCTAGTTACACCCCAAGCCAAATGTGATTCACGGTATCCTTCTTTCTGATGGACCTGCACGATTTTGTTATGTTAATTGGTTGTTTTAAATGTTTGTTACTATCAATGTTGAATGTTGTTTGTTCACTTAATGTTTTCATGGCCCCATGCCACCACTCCTTTAACGCCCACTGACAGTTAAAGGAACAATTTTGTCCGTCGACAACCGTTCATAACTGCTCTTCTGCTTCGAAGGCAGGAGATAGCATAACTGCAACCCCACGACGACCACACTCTTACCGTTCTTGTCCGGTCACTCAGGCAGTGGAGTAACGGCACTGGTCCCCGCCCTGCCTGAGGACCCCCTAGTCAGCTACACTTGGGTAGAGCACATACAGCACTGGTCACCGTCCTACCCGGGGATTCCACCCATTCTTACCTGCCACGGCCCATACGCACCCCATTTTGGCACTTTTAGTTCAAAACTCTTATGTTGTTTATGGTGACCCTTAGGTTGCTTCCAAATGCTATTTACATCCTCAAATACTGGGATGGTACATCGCACAGGCTGTGAGACGGCTCGCACTGTCAGTTTTTTCTTGGATGTCTTGTCCCAAGATTTGGTTTTTTAAAAATGAGGGAGTCACAGATGATGACCAATTATAATGGGTAATTGGCAATAAAAGGACAGACAGAGAGACATACGAGATCTTAAATAAGATAATAACAGAAATTATGCTTGTGTCCATAGATCTCCGGAACCACAGAAGCCTCAAGAGGAAGAAAGAAGAAAAGATGAAGACAACCATCATGCTCTACAGTTGGATCTTAGCGGGATCCCTCCAGTTGCGCGCGGACGCTACCCCGTGACCCCCACCACGCAGGCCGTGAATGTTTCCCACCCCTGCCATACATTGACCCCGAGATAGTAACCGATACACGATCTGGTGTGACAAGTTCATAACTTGGTATTCCCTGTCCTATGTTGTAGAAGCACTATTAGTACTTGCGATACTCTGCATGTCGTTCAGACCCTAAGACTCAGGATATGGCGGAGGAAAGCCTCCCACACTCCGATATACACATTCAGATTCCCTATTTCGGACTTCAACAAACCCCAACCCCTTTAAGTGAATTAAAGTGCATCCGGTTTTTTTTTTTCGTGTTTGTTGCTGTAATTTAAAAAATTTAAAACTCTGTGCTTGACTGCCAAGCCAGAGAGACATGTGTTGCTGCTATTGTGCAGTTTAAAATGTTGGAAATTCTTTTCATTGATTGAGTGTAGTTTAGTTAAGGATATTTAGAGGTTCCAGTTTTTTATTTTGTAATGCATGCCTGAATGTCACAGCGCCCTGTAGAATTTTATAATGACGTATGTACATAAAGTAATTTAGGTAAAAGTTTTTAATTCATAGAACAGAGTAGTGTCGGGCCTGTCCTTACTTATGGGTGCCCAACTTACGAGGAGAACGAAGAAGATGCAATAATTTGATCCTTCACGCTTCGCGTTGAGGATCACAAGGAGGGAGTGTAGCCATCTGGGATGGCCACTTCCAGAATACAAAATGGATGATCGCAATGATTGTAGGGAAATATGGACAATGTTAGGAAGCAAGCAGGCACAGAGCCTGTATGCGTATGAAAAGGCAACACCCAGACGAGACTGAAACTGTTGGACAATTAACATATTGATGGCCCATCTCCGGGACAAAGGAAAGGACACTCAAGTAACCGATACTATTGCAGACACCCGGCGCCAGAAAGACACAAACAAAGCAAGGCCAACGGCCACCTAGAAACACGCCCAGCCATCAGGGCACCGACCCCTTTATTGTTCAAGATTAATATGAGTGATCAAGATACGGCCCAATTAATCGGGACCAAGTTCAAGGCCCGCCCAAAAATGCGCGAAGCCCCTTCAGGTATAAGAAGAAGGTTCCACGAGAGAATCGCTCTCTCGGACTCGGCTCTCGAAGCGGAGAGACCCGTCCACCAGCTGCACCAGAAGCAAGTAAGGTCCAAGGTCAACACTCGCCATCAGACAGACGACCTTAGCTGTTCTCCTGTACCTCTTCGAACCCAACAGCCTCAGATCCAAACAACGGCCATTGTTCCTCTGACTGAGTGGGCACCCGAAGTTAAGTATAGGCGTTAGCGTTAGAGATAGTTAGTTTGCAGTATTTTGTGCATGAGTAGATATTACTGTGTGTGTAAATAAATAGGATTAACTTTGAACTAGCTAACTGGTGTATTGGCTCTTTGATCAGTATTCGGGTTTGAACCTTGTGGCGGTATCGAAAGATGCCTGGCGACTCTAGAGCAAACATAATTAGGATTAAGGAAGGCAACCATATCGACCGCTGTATTTAGAACCAGATAAATATAGCAACATAGGGCAGCACGATGGCACAGTGGTTAGCACTACTGTCTCACTTCGCTGAGGACCCAGGTTTGATCCCAGCCCCGGGACACTGTTCATGTGGAGTTGCATATTTTCCCCATCCATGTGGATCTCATCCTACATCCCAAAGATGGGCCGGCTAGGTGGACTGGCATGCAAAATTGTACCTTAGATCAGGTTTTATTTGGCACTCTACTGCTTGGACTGCTCTTCAGCTTTCAGGTCACCCTCATGTGTGCATGCTGGGGGGGGGGGGGGGGGTGACCTGTTATTCCCGTGGTGGTGGGGAGGAGGAAAAGGATGCCCCCTACCCATCAGCAGCAAGGGGAGGGGTGATTGCTGCCGGTCCTCAGCGGCCAGTTACCAGAATTCCAAGGGAATCTGGCGAGTTCTCCTCCATGCATAAATTAATATGGTAAAATCGACCCCTGGGCACCATTCCTAACGGCAGCAGAGACCAGTAGTTAATCTACGCTGGTGAGAGAACTTAGTCTCCTGAACAGAGAATCCAGCCCAGTGTTAATGTTTTGCCTCTGTAAGTTGAATAAAGGGTGAAATGTGATGGATTTTATACTGTTTAGGAAGGGATGGAGCAAATCAACAGGTCTAGGATAGATGCAAGCTATGAGAAACTAGCTGAAGAGACTTGGTGAACACCATCATGAAACAATCTTCCCTCACCCCACTCTGTCAGCATTCCATACAGACTGTGCCCTCCGTGGCACCCTGGTCTACTCTTCCATTATCGCCAACTCCTAATCCCCTTCCCAAGCAAACACAGAAGGTGCAACACCTGCTCCTTTACTTCCCCACTGTTGAACCGTTAACATCTCTCCACAGATGCTGCCAGACATGCTGATTTTTTCCAATATTTTCTGTTTTTATTTCATATTAGAGCTAATTAACCCTTCCCTCAGAAGTGCTGATGTTGTTAGGAAGCCAGTAAACTTGGACATCCGGTAGTGGTCGACATTTGCTGGCTCCCACTCTCGAGGTGTATTTTGTTCGTCCTTCTCCACCCGTTTGGGAGGCTTTTTGAGTACAAAAGGTGTGCGAGTGCCAAGGGAAGGTAATACTCCTCTGGTGAGATCAGTGTATGATCAGAGGACAAGTAGTACCAAGGAAAAGAGAGAGCAGCTGGAGAAGGACAGTTTCGTGGTACGCTACACGATTGAGATGGCAGAGGGCAAGCGGGCATCGCTGCCCACCCAGTGGTTGATATGGTAGCTGGAGGAGTTTTTAAATAACAAATTCCAGCAGCAGAGGAAGGAGCCTTGGAAGACCTGGCTAAGTTGGTGGAGCCGCGCAGAGCAACAATTGAGAAAGTGGGACAGAGGCTGGCGTTTCGGAAGGTGGTGAATGGGATGTGGGAGCATGAAGAACGGATGGCCTCACTAAAGGTGGAGTTGGGGGTGGCCGTGGTCAGCTAGAAGAGGTTGAGAAAGAAATTGGAGGACCTGGAGAATCTTTCCAGGTGACAGAATTTGAGGATTGTGGGGATGCCCAAGGGCATCGAGGGAGTGGAGGCCGCCAAGTATGTGTGTGGTGAGTATGCTGGAGTAGTCGATTGGGAAGGAGAGGTGGATTGGGCAAACAGGGCCCTGAGAAGATGCCGCAGGTGGGTCAGCCGCCGAGAGTAATGGTGGTGTACCTGCACTGTTTCTTGAACAAGGAAAAGATTTTGACGTGTGCGAGGCAGACCAGGAGGTGCACCTGGGAAGGGAATGAGCTGCGGGTGTTCCAAGAACTGGGTGCGGACTGGCAAAAAGGAGAGTCGGGTTCAACTGGGCAAAGGCTGCCCTCTACAAGAATGGAGTGAACTTTGGGGTTTTGCATCCTGCCCGCTTTGGGTGACCCACCAGAAGGAGTTTTATTTTGACTCGCCAGAGGAGGCAATGGATTTTATGAGGGACCATGGACTGGGAGAAGTGTGAGGACACTGAACTTGAGAGGAGCTGTGTAGTACTTGGTAGAATGTTTGGAATGGGTAGTTCGGAGTGGACTTCATGGATTTCAACAAGGGAGTGATGATGGCGAGTGTGCCTTTTGTTCTTCTTTGTTCATTGGTGGACCGGGGGGGATGGGGTGGTGGAGTGGGAGTATTTGTTTGGGGTACTGGGACAGTTAGGGTTCAGACAGGGGCTTATGGATTGGCTCCGGCTGCTGTAAGGCACCAGTGGTGAGTGTGCGGATTAACTAAGTGAGTTTGGGGTGCTGTAGACTACACCATGGGACAAGACAGGGTGTCCACTCTTCCTGTTGCTTTTCGCCTTGGTGATTAAGCCATTGGCAATGGCGCTTAGGGCATTTAGGGATTGAGCGGGGGCGGGGGGTGGTTTGCCAAGCATAGAGTTATGTTGTACATGGATGACCTGTTATTGTATATTTTGGAGCTGCATTGGGGGGATTATGCCGATTTTAGGGGAATTCGGCCAGTTTTCAGGATCTACATTAAACATGGGAAAGAGTGAGGTGTTCCCGATCAATGCTAGAGGGCAGGAAAGGAGGTTAGGGGAGTTGCCATTTAGGGTGCCATGGACGAGATATAGATACCTTGGTATGCAGGTGGCGCAGAGCTGGACCCAGCTGCACAGGCTGAACCTGGCCAGATTGGGAGGGATAAAAGTGGATTTTAAGAGGTGGAACGTTTTGCTGTTGTCAGTGGTGGAGCGGGTGCAGACAGTAAAAATGATCGTGCTGCCGAGGTTTTGTTCGTATTTCAGAATCTCCCTATCTTTGTCCCCAAGCCGTTTTCATGGAAAATCAATGGGCTGATCTCAGGGCTGGCATTGCCAAATTTGATTATTATTGGACTTCAAACTTTGTGATGGTGAGGAATGCCCCGTGAGGAGAGATTGGAGGTCGGTATGGGGATCGGTGGAACATCGGGTAGGGGAATGAGTTTGATAACTTTGTTGTTGACACCTTTGCCATTCTCACCAGCCAGGTACTCCGTAAGCCCAGTGGTGGTGTCGGCTTTAATGGTGTGGGGGCAGTAGGCAGCACTTGGGGTTAGAGGGAATGTCGTTATGTGCACCTATTTGCGGTAACCATAGGTTTTGTGCCGGCGAGACTGGATGCGAGGTTTGGGGGTGGCGGCAAGTGGGAATTGAGTATTAAGGGACTTGTTTATAGGGGGCAAATTTGTGAGGCTGGAGGATTTCGAGAAATTGTACAAGTTGCAAAAAGGGAATGGTTGTAGGCACCTGCAGTTTGAGGTTTTGTGAGGAGACAGGTGCCATCCTTCTCGGGGCTGCCACCTTAGTGCTGCAGGATAAGCTCCTGCAGGATAAGCTTAAGCCTTATCCAGTTTACAGTGGGGCATCAGGCCCACATGACGGTGATGAGGATGTGTAGGTTCTTTTCATGGGTGGAAGACAGGTGTGGGTGGTACATGGGGGGACCTGCAAATCATGTCCACATGTTCTGGGTGTGTTCAAGACTGAGGAAGTACTGGCAGGGATGCTTAAGATGTTATGTCCGAGGTTCTGGGGGTAAGGGTGGCCCGAGTCTGGAGATGGCGATATTTGGTGTGTGGAAATACTCGGGGGTTGATGTGATGTTCTTCTGATAGTCTGTATATTTATATTGTGTTGTAAGCATTGGATAAAAAGATTTTTTTTTTTTTTACAGTAATAGCACTAAAATTCATTAGTCAGAAAAAAGGACTTCCTTTTAAAAATGCACGCCACACTTTTACTTAGAACTTGATATGTTCATAATGGTCCTCTTATTAGGAGATACATAGATTGAATAAGGAGATGTAACAACTTAGCAAACTTTCACCAAAGTTCACGAGTGAGGACAGTGGCTTCATCCAGAACATGTATGCCTTCTGATGAGCAAATACTCAAAATTTGTAAACTAGTTGAGTTGGGTCACAGTTTCACATAGCCTTTTTGAGAAATCCAGACACTCCCCAGTAAGCAATCAGACAATCTGCAGATTGACCAACTTCCAAACAACTGTCTCACCCAAATCAGATGTTTCTAAGCATACTTTTAGGAGGGTGGGGAAAATGACTAGTTTCATTTTTTTCCTCCCATTGTGCAGAGTTGTTTAATCAGATCTTCCTACTTTTCTAGTCTCAATGGATGACGCAGGTTTTCACCCACATTCAAGTAACAGTGTTCACAAACAAAGAACCTTCTTTGGTTGATGTCTTTGGTTATCAATCACTGACTGATGTCCACACAGGACGATTGTCCTGATATCAAAGCTATGGCACGTCTCCATGGGGAAGGGGAAGAATGAACTCAACAACTTGAGGCCTTCAATATCTGCAGATGTGTCCCAATGCAATAGGTCACTGCCTCGGAATATGTTCCCACTAGCTTCTTCATCTCGGCCTTGACTGTAATTGATAACCTTACCCTATCTAGAGGGGAGAATTGGTAACATCTGGCACCATTCAGCATCTTTATAGATAAACGAGCTAAGTCGTACTGGATGTACAGCACAGAAAGAGGCCATTTAGCCATTTCAAAAAATGTTACCTTCCCCACTGTAATATGGCAAGTTTACTTGCCGGACCATGAGGTTGGCGCCGTCAACTCAAGCCATAAAAATAAAACTAGATTCATTATAATTCAAATTTATGGAGGCACCCATCGTTGCCCAGTATCCATTAATGCCTTTCGTCAACTCAGTTTTAAACTGAACAATCGCCATTTGTGGAAGAGTTCCAAATGCCTACTATCCTTAGTGTAGAAAGATTTCCTAATTTTACTCCCAAAGGGACTGGCTCTAATATTTAGACTATACCCCTTGTCCTCGACTCCTCAACCTGTTTCCCTTCAAGTCCCTGAAAATCAAGTTACCAATTAAGCTTCTAAAACCAGAGTATACAACCCTGCATATTAACGCTTGAAGGGAATGTAGCGTAGATTTACCAGAATGAGACCTGAACTCCGAGGTCAATACAAGTGTGGTGCCCAGAACTGTTCTGAGCGACTCCAGGTGCGGTCTAAACCAGTGTTCGTTGTAGTTGGCATAGTGAAGTATGACTTCTGCTGCATTGTATTCTTTTCCTTCAGATATAAAGGCCTGCATTTCAGTTATTTTTTATTTTTAAACCTGTTCATGACATTTTAGGGATCCATGCACCTGCGTCCCCATTCTCTTTGGCCCACTACTGTTTATAACTTCTCACCATTTGCAGCGCTCATTGGCTTATTCTCATATATTACACAGCCCCGAATATTTGGAGAGGTGATAAATCTTCTTTCAAATCAACTTTCATTTCTAGGCTCAGTTCCAAGTTGTGCTTTGGGAACATTTTGATGGAGACACATTTTAAAGGATGAAGTGAACAGGTCTTCAACAGACTTTTTTTTTAACTTCAACAACTTGCATTAACATAGCACCTTTAAGGTGGCAAAACCCCCCCGCCAGTGCTTCACTAAATCATTATCAAAGATATTTGACATCGAAACGCATAGCAGGTAGAGATTTAGGAAGGGGAATTTGATCACTTCGGGTTGATGCAGCGGAAGGCAAGGCCAGAATTGAAGGAGTGTGGATATTTGGAGAATTGTCGGACTTGACGAGGTCAGAGGCAGATGCAGTGATATTTGTTTTTCCATATACGTTTATTAGAAGATGGGATTCTTTACTGAAATGGCTATAAAGCAGAAATTATCACATGATTAGAACGGATGTGATACTCAAGTGTTTGGAAAGGAAAAATATCAACAAGAGAGTACATAGAACATGAGAACAGTACAGCACAGAAACAGGCCCTTCGGCCCGCAATGTTGTGCCGAGCCATGATCACCCTACTCAAACCCACGTATCCACCCTATCCCCGTAACCCAACAACCTCCCCTAACCTTACTTTTATTAGGACACTACGGGCAATTTAGCATGGCCAATCCACCTAACCCGCACATCTTTGGACTGTGGGAGGAAACCGGAGCACCCGGAGGAAACCCACGCACACAGGGGGAGGACGTGCAGACTCCACACAGACAGTGACCCAGCCGGGAATCGAACCTGGGACCCTGGAGCTGTGAAGCATTTATGCTAACCACCATGCTACCCTGCTGCCCCTACAGTACAGAATTGGAAATGTATCTAAAATCTGATCCAAGGTTGAAAATAGCTCCTTTGTGCCATCACTTCTGTCAGACACTACATGCCAAAGAAATCTACTAACAATCTTCTGGGCTAATTTCTACTCTGAGGATTTTGGAAAATAATTGTCATTACTTTCTCACAGTATAGCACAGAGCGGATGGAGGCAGCCTCTTGTAAGGGCACTAGTTTGGGACCGTCAATTTAAGGTAGTCCATAGGGCACATGTGACGGTGGTTACATGTGTAGGTTCATTGAGGGGGTGCAGGATAGGTGTGGATGATGCGTGGGGCCCGCAAACCATGTCCACATGTTTTGGGCCCGCCTGAAGTTGCAGGAATTTTGCGGGTGTTTGCTGATGTGATGTCGGAGGTACTGGGGGTTGTGAAGGTGGTCCCAAGTCCAGAATTGGCAGTGTTTGGAGTATCAGAAGACCTGGGAGTCCAGGGATGAGAGAGGCCGAGTCTGGCCTTTCCTCTCTGGTAGCCTGGAGTCGGATCCAGTGGAGGGACACAGTCTCCGAAGCCAGGCGGGCGGCGGGGGGTGGGGGGGGGGGGTATTGGTGAGCAAACTCGTGAATTTCCTTAGGTTGGAGAAAATGAAGTTCGCCTGAAGGGGGTCGATGGAAGAGTTGGCGCAGAGATGGAAAACGTTCATTGACTCCTTCCAGGTCAGTTCTGTCAGCAGGGAGAGGGGTTCAGGGTTAACAAGCAAAAGTGGAGGCAGAGGGTCGGGGTATGGTAGGGAGGGCGAGCAGCAAGTTGTTGACTATTATTGAGTTATGCTGTGAGCTCCTGTTGATTTCAGTTGGTTATCTTTTTTATCTTGGTTGTTGTTTTATTTGATGTTGTATTATAAATGCCTTAATAAATTTTTTCAAGGGTGCACAGAAGGAGGCAAAGATGGGCGGAGCAAGGCCTGGGCCAAACGTGTTACAAAATCAATGAAATTAGTTCCACGACCCCCCCCCCCCCACCCCCCAATCACCTCCACTCTTTCCTCATAGTGCTGCAATTATTTTCCCTTCAATGCATTCAGATCCTAGGGAGCAGTGGCTGGAAAAGCATTGGTGCTCATGCGGCCCTCAGCAGAGATAAAGTAATATGCAAAAAGCAGTCAGAACAGGTTCATTAAAATTAATTTGTAAGCAAGATATGTGCAAGTTAGCAATACTAAAATATTGCATTAGGCACTGGCAACCTGAGTTAAATCATTTGCAGCTTCTTCAATCAATTAGTCACCATGTTATAAAAGTATGTAGTAATATACATTGCAAAAGAAGCTACATCGTTCAATTTGTAAGTAAAGGAACATATTTCTTGCAGCCCAGTACAGTTTGTCACTAAAATTCAAATCTTCATGTGGAGTCCCTTCATAGCACTGTCTTCCATTTCTCTGGAACCTCCTCCAGCTTTCCACCCCACCTCAATGCTTCATTCTGCTGACTCCATTTATTGTGTATTTCCACTCCCTCATACATTACAAGTGGTTCCTTCTGGCAATGCCCCCACAGCCTTCGGCATGAACAAATTTTTTTCCTAACCCCGCTCTGTAGCCCTGGGAATCTTGGGAAATCCTGTACCCACCTCACTTCTCTACTTCCCACTCTTTTCAAGGCCCCCCTTCACCCCCAACTCTCAGACCAACCTTTTGATCACCCACTTCATCGCCCCTTCAATTTGGCGTACTGTATTTTGATGAAATCTTCCTGAAGTGCTTGGGATGTTCTATGTGACAGATGTTATATAATGCCAGCATCTGTTTTTTTTGAAGAGAGCACCAAGAGGTTAGAGCAGGATGAGAGTACTGAAGCCAAAGAATTGTCATTGATTCTAGCAATATAGCAAACGCTCAAGGGTCGCATGTTAAGTGAGACACTCAAATTTATCAACATTCCACGCACATACAAATGTATATAATTATGGGTAAAGCCCAATCTGCACTCCTGGCATTCAACATTCTACCACACGAAAAGCAATCTATACCCATTCAATAGAGAAATTACAACAATAGGGCAAACTAATCCAGATGTAGGACAGACTTCTAGAATTAGTCATAAAAATTGTGTTCTGATTAATATAGGCTGGATAATAGCAAGATGCCGGTGGCGGGATGGCGACAATGGAAAAATCCATTGACCTCGGGTGAATGCAGCCTGGATTCCCACCCAATGTGTTAAATTCATTACCCTGAATATGATGCAACAAAAGCACAGCAATAGCTGGGGAGAAAACGGTTGAAAAAGTTGCTTGAATGAGCAATTATGAAAACATGTTCCACTTTCTTCATTTAACTTTGACCACAAGACACAGCTGTTGTTGTTAAGATTGATAACACAGGATGTGGGGAGCAGCCCAGTGCCAATCATTTATTGGAATTCATACGTGAACCACAGCCACACAAACTAGAGAAAAGAACATTTAGGAATGGTATTTCGCCTCGCATTCCCCTTTTATCTTTTAGACCTCTTCATTCACCCGAGGAAGGAGCAGTGCTCCAAAAGCTAGTGTTTGAAACATGTTGGACTTTAACCTGGTATTGTAAGACTTCTTTCTGTGCTCACCCCAGTCCAACACTGGCATCTCCACATCATGCCTAAATAGAAAAGGAAGAGAATGGCTCACGGTGGCGCAGTGGATAGCACTGCTGCCTCATGGCACCGAGGTCCCAGGTTAAATCCCAGCTCAGGGTCACTGTCCGTGTGGAGTTTGCCATTCTCCCTGTATTTGCGTGGGTTTTGCCCCCACAACAAAAAAGATAAGCAGGGTAGGTGGAGTGGGCAAACACCAAATTGCCCCTCCTGTACAATGCCCCCAAGGTGAGCGTTCGAACCAACACCACCAGCTCAGAATACTTCCAGTTGCACAGAGGCACCAAGCAGGATGCCCGCTGTCCCCGCTCAGCTGTTCGCCCTGGCAATTGAACCCCAGGCGATGGCCCTGCGAGACGAGAAGTGGGAAGGGTATCCAAAGAAGAGGCAGAGAGCACAGAGTCTCACTCTGTGCAGATGATCTGCTCCTCTACATCTCGGACCTGCAAACCGCATAAACAAAATCACACAAGCTTTCTGGAAGAGTTTGGGGCCTTCTTGCGCTACAAACTCAACCTGGGCAAAAGTAAGGTTTGCCCGTGAACCGAACAGGGGATAGGCAAAGCTGGAAGGTCTTCAATTTAAAATAGCCTGGCCCACAGATGGACACCGATCCACAGTGGAATCTGACCAGTCTGGCGGAGGAAGTTAAAAACGACCGACAGAGATGGGACACACTCACTTTCCCTGGCAGGAAGGATACAGATGATCAAGAAGCCAGGGAGAAGTATCCAGGAACCCCCAAGACAACACTGCGAAGGAATGAAACATGGGAGGCCTGGCCCTCCCGAACTTGCAATACTACCACTGGACAGTCACTGCCAAGAGACTGAGGAGATGGGTGAAGAAACCAAACATGGAATGGGCGAGGATGGAGTAGTCGTTCTGCCCAAGGAATGACCCTCCGGGCCCACGCCATGACAGCGCCCCCATCCCTGCCAGCAAAACACTCAACCAGCCCAGTGGTAGTAGCAACACTGAGAACCTGGAATCCAGATGAGAACAGAACTTCAGTTTAACCGAGGTGTCCACCATGGTCCCTACCTGCAGCAACCACAGATTTCCACCAACCATGCTAAAACGCCACCTTAAGAGGTGGAGACAGGACAGGGGGACAATAGCGGTTAGGGACTTTTACATGGGGACAGACTCGCGACCTTCGAAAAGCTGACGGACAGACTGGAATTACCGAACTGACACGACATTTACAAATCAAAAACTTTTCCGTAAGGAGATGACAAGGTACCAGAGGGTCCCGAGAGACCACATGTTGGAAGAGTTACTGGATGCGGACAGTCTGGAAAAAGTAAACTATGGGGACATATATGGACGACTTTTAGAAAGGACACGCTCCACTGGACACAACAAGGGATTAGGATACGTGGTCGGCACAACATCGTGGCCGAAGGGTCTGTACTGTGCTGTACTGCTCTATGTCTAAATGGGAGAAAGAATTTGGGATGAAGGTAGGGTGGGGACTCTGGAGCAAGCACTGAACAGGGCCAAATCCACCTCCTCCTGCACAAGGCTAAACCTCAGGCAGCTAAAAGTGGTGCACAGAGCACACCTGACAAGAACCTGAATGAGCAGGTTCTTCCCAGAGGTGGAAGGCAAATGTGAACAGTGCCAGGGAACCCAGCCACACCATGTCACAAATCATCTGGGCTGTCCTCAGACTTATTCGGGTTCTGGACATCCTTCTTCAGCGTTTGTGGGGTGAGGTTGGGAGCCATTCCCGAGGTATCGGACCAGCCAGAACTTTCAATATGGGGAAGAGGGCCACAACCCTTGCATTTGCTTTCCTAATCGCCCACTGGGAATCTGGCTGGCGGCTGGCGATCAGCAGCACCACCCACAGTGTGCAGACTGGTTTGTCCTGAAAAGATTAGTACTTCCTAGATATTTAATGCTGAGCAGAGACTTTCATTTTTGTTCCTGAAAAGGGTTCTCAATCTCCAAAGACTCTGCACAGAGCAAAGCAAGTAAAACCATAGTTTTTAACTTATTCATCAGTGGTATTTAATATATATATTGAGTTTGCTTAATTGGAATATAGTGGCCAGGTTTAGAAAGCAAGATAAGGGCTGGGTTCTCCGTGGCCCGACACAGAAATCGTGTTTCGCCCCATCGGGCGGAGAATGGATTTTCACGCCAAAATCAGGGCCGGCAATGGTTTGACATGCTCCGCCCCCTCCAAACTACCGCCATCATGACGTCATCATCGGCCAGTCCACCCGGGATGCTCCACTCAGGTGGGCTGAGTTCCCAACGGCGCAGGACACGTGTGGTATCAGTCGTGCAGGAACCCGACATGATGGCTGCGGACTGTGTCCGGTGCCGCCCCACTCGGCCAGGATCCGAGCCGCTGGCCGGGGGAAGACTGGTGAGGGTGGCCAGGGGGTGGGCTGTGGGGTCATGGTCGGCGGGTTGCGGTTACACATGGCCGGAGCCATGTTGTACGGCGTGACCGTTGCAGGTCGTAGCAACTGTGCGCATGTGCGGCCCGGGATCAGGCCATTCTCCGGCCTTTTTCAGCGCGATCCGCAGGCGTTTCACATGCCGATTTGCCGGTCGTGAAACACCACGGGTCCTATGCTGGCGTCAGCACTTCACTACTGAAACTGAGAATCCAGCCCAAGGTTTCTTCTTTTACTTAAGGACCGTTGTAACTGTTAATCGTAAAGCTATTTCTTGTTGTCACGTGGTTAATTATGTGATTAATTAAAATTTGTTTTGACATAAAAGATACCTGTTGGTCAGGGAGACCATTCCTATGGTGCAGTAACATTTCCTCACAGACTTACAAATTGAGAAAAATTGGGTTCACATTTGGGATCCTAACAAACCCCATGACATATTTTTACACGCAGCTGAGAAAAACATACCCAACCGAATTCTGGGCATGACTCCACCAAGATTGAAGATTTCAGAAAACAATAAAATGACAACTGCCATGACTTTTGTAAGATGAGCAATAGACGTGATTTTAGAAAATCTGGAAAAGGGAAGCAATTTACATACTTAAGAGGGCGGACGTGGCGCAGTGGTCAGCACTGGGACTACGGCGCTGAGGACCCGGGTTCAAATCCCTGCCCTAGGTCACTGTCCGTGTGGAGTTTGCACATTCTCCCAGTGTCTGCATGGGTTTCACCCCCACAACCCAAAGATGTGCAGGTTAGGATGGATTGGCCACACTAAATTGCTCCTTAATTGGGAAAAAAAAAATTATTGGTCCTCAAAAAACTTTACATTCTTAAGTATAAAAGATATTATGGGCATCCTAGATTATTGTTTCAAAGTTCTAAACAAACTAGGACTACAGCAGTTCCGAAAATGAATGAAAAGTAAATCTAAAATAATCAAGAAAAAGATTTTGTTTTAATAAATTCTCAGCCAAAACATTTAGGATTTCTAAAATACAGTAATAAGATCATGTTCATGAATGTCAAGCTTCAATGGGCCAGCCCTGTTTTTTATGCTGCTCCACAATTTTCAAAACACAGAGAACCTCTGGTGGCAATAAGATAGATTGCACAAAGTACCTCATGAAATTACAGTAACCGGGCAGCACGGTAGCACAAGTGGATAGCTCTGTGGTTTCACAGTGCCAGGGTCCCAGGTTCGCTTCCCCGCTGGGTCACTGTCTGTGCGGAGATGTACGTTCTCCCCGTGTCTGTGTGGGTTTCCTCTGGGTGCTCCGGTTTCCTCCCACAGTTCAAAGATGTGCAGGTTAGGTAGTTTGGCCATGCTAAATTGCCCTTAGTGTCCAAAAAGGTTAGATGGGGTTATTGGTTACGGGAATAGGGTGGAAGTGAGGACTTAAGTGGGTTGGTGCAGTCTTGATGGGCCGAATGGCCTCCATCTGCACTGTATGTTCTATGATCTATGAGACACGCTTCTCAACAAGCCAGCTTGCCACCAGCCTCGCCACTGTTTCTCAATATCATTCTGCTGCGGTCAGAGTTGACGAGCGACTTGACGAGGACAGACAGAAAGGTGGTCAGAGGACGAGGACAGACAAGAAGTTGTTTGGTGGAGAGAATAGGAAGAGCTAGAAATGGTCAAAGAATCAGGTTCATTACAAATTTAACAATCCTTTTTTATAAAAACACAATCAAGATATCCCTATTGTCATAAATCAGAGGCCCCAATAACATATATATTATACAGCTCCTCCTTTAACTGAACAGAAAATTAATGCATCAAAAAGCCAGCCCAGGCACAATGGGTCAAATGGTCTCCTTCTGTGTTGTTTTCATTCTACGATAAACTTAGCAACAAGTATGCTTCTGTCTGACTGGTCTGTATATCAGCAAATATTGTCAAATTTGCATTTTGATTACTCAAAACTGATTCTCATATATCAGCTGGTCACAACCAAACTGGCCAATAGCATACCACTGAGACACAAGAACAAGATGAGAAACTATTAAGGAGACAAGAAAACAACAGAAGGAACAACTTATTTTCTGCATTGTTTTCCCCAGTCTTTATACTTCTCCACTAAGCTGAGAAACAGCTTTTGGAAATAAGGTTCAAAATTATTAAAACAATTTAAAAATGCTCAAAAAGAGTTTTGTCAGTTGTACTTTTAACTGCGACTTTTGTGGCTGAGCTGCTTGTGGAATATTTTCCATAGAAAATCTGTTCGTGAAGAATGTCTGAGCCTTAGATTTTGATTGTTTCCTATTGGAACAGCAATAGGCCCACATTCAGCCCCTTGAGCTGTCCCACCATTTAATGAGTTCATGGCTCACCTGTGATAACTCCATTTACCTGCTTTTGGTCCACATCCCTCAATATTTTGCTGAACAAAACTCTATTTCTGATTTAATTTAACAACTGTTTGAGCTTCAATTGCTGTTGGTGGGAGAGAGTTCCAAACCTCTACCACCCTTTGAGTGAGAAAGTGTTTCCTAACATCACTCCTGAACGGTTCTAGCCCTAATATTTAGACTATGTTTTAGAATCTCCAGCCAGTAGAAAAAGTTTATCTTTATCTCCCCTGGCTTTCCCTGCTAATGTCTTGAATAGTTCGATCAGATCACCCCTTAGCCTTCTAAATTCTAGTGAAAGCGGGTCTAATTTGAGTAATCTCTCCTCGTAACTCAACCCCTGTAATCCAGTATCATTTTGGAAACATAAGTTGCACTCCCTCCAAGGCCGAAATATCCTTTTTTTTTTAAATATAAATTTTGCATACCCAATTCGTTTTTTTCCAATTAAAGGGAATATTTAGCGCGGCCAATTCACCCCATGCTGCACATCTTTTTGGGCTGTGGGGTTGAGACCCACAGACAAGGAGAGAACGTGCAAATTCCAAACGAATAGTGACCCACGGCTGGGCCATGAGGCAGCAGTGCTAACCACTGCTCCACCGTGCTGCTCTAAAATATCCTTCCTCAAGTGGTGCCCAGAACTGCTCACATTACTTCAAGTGCACTCTAACCAGGGTTTTGTACAGCTGCAGCATAACTCATAGAACAGTACAGCACAGAACAGGCCCTTCGGCCCTCAATGTTGTGCCGAGCCATGATCACCCTACTCAAACCCACGTATCCACCCTATACCCGTAACCCAACAACCCCCCCTAACCTTACTTTTATTAGGACACTACGGGCAATTTAGCATGTCCAATCCACCTAACCCGCACGTCTTTGGACTGTGGGAGGAAACCGGAGCACCCGGAGGAAACCCACGCACACAGGGGGAACGTGCAGACTCCACACAGACAGTGACCCAGCCGGGAATCGAACCTGGGACCCTGGAGCTGTGAAGCATTTATGCTAACCACTATGATACCCTGCTGCCCCTAATATAAACCTGTGTCTTTATATTCCAATCCTCTAGTTATAAAGGCTAGCATTCTATTAGCCTTTCTGTTAGCCCTCAGAGGGTAGTACACTGCTTACTTGATGCATCAGCTTGCACAACCTTGGGTCATAATGTTTAGACATTGCCTTGATGCCTTGACTAACAGCAAGATTGACCATTCACAGAGCACCAAGAACATAGTTTTCATAACCCCTGCGCCACCAAAGGTCTTGAAGTTTACTTTAACACCTCTACCACCAAACAAAATACAGTAATAACAGGAAACACCATCACCTCCACATTTCCCATCAAGTTGAATTGAGCATTGATGACCAGTGTTTCAGTCTCTGAAATTCTCCATCATTATTTTGGGAACGCCATTTCCAAACTGGTTGTAGCAACGCAAGGAAAGAGCCCGAATTCAATATTTCACCAGTGGTTACTTTGAAACCACAAACCTATGTGCTGTATATGAGTCGGTCTTCCACAATTACAGTCACCGAGAACCGAGAAGAGAGAAACACTTTAGGCACAATCAACTCAACCGGAGTCTTCACAATTTGTAATTCTGCGAGTGGTTGTAGTAGGTGCAGGTATTTTATTTCCGTACTTTGTCTTGACGTTGGCAGAGTTGTTGGGGGAGGGAGAGGAACCCGTACTATATACATATATGTATATATATGTTGTTCTGACTTACTTCGTGCTGTCATAGAGGTTGTTTTATTGTTGTTCTTTGTAGAAACATTTTTTTTCCTGAGATGGGTATGTTTGATTGTTTTTCCTGAGACTGGTTGGGAGAGGAGGGAAGGCCTGGGCAGGGGCCCCCACACTAGCGAACTTAAGTTGGCTAGTGAACGGAGGTGTGGTGGGGGGAGGGGCTATGGACATTGGAACATTTGAACGAGCAGGTTTCAATGGGCTTAGGAGGTGTGAATGGGTGGGGGGGGGGGGGGGGAATCGATACTGGGTGAGGCTTTTCGAGGAAGTGTGGGGGGGATTCTGGGATAGGGGATGGGGTTTGATAACAATAGATAGGGACGGGTCAGGGTCATTGGGCAGGGCCTTTGGCAGGAGTTATGATGATAGTGGATGGGGGTTGGGGATGAGAGATCCCGTTTGGATAGTTACCCAAGGGTGGCATGTGGCGCAGTGGTTAGCATTGGGACTACGGTGAGGGGAACATGGGTTTGAATCCCAGCCCTGGTTCACTGTCCGTGTGGAGTTTGCACATTCTCCCAGTGTCTGCATGGGTTTCACACCGACAACCCAAAGATGTGCAGGTTAGGTGGATTGGCCACACTAAATTGCCCCTTACTTGGAGAAAAGTTATAATAATTTGGTACTCTGAATTTATTTTTTAAAAGGATAGTTACGTGGAACGTGAGGGGGTTGGGAGGCCCAGTGAAGAGGTTGAGGATGCGAGCGCACCTGAAAAGTTTGAAGGCTGATGTGGCAATGTGGCGATGCTGCAGGAGACCCACTCGAGGGTGAAGGATCAGGTGAGGCTGAGGAAGGGCTGGGTTAGTCAGGTGTTTCACTCGGGTTTTGATGGCAAGGGCAGGGGTTGCAGTCCTGGTTTGTAAGAGTGCGGTTCCAAATGGAGAAAATAGTGTCGGATCAGGGGGGTAGATATGAGATAGCGACAGGGGCATTGGAGGGGAGGCTGGTGGCGTTGGTAATAATAATAATAATAGCTTGTCACAAGACGGCTTCAATGAAGTTACTGTGAAAAGCCCCTAGTCGCCACATTTCAGCACCTGTTCAGGGAGGCCAGTTCGGGAATTGAACCCGCGCTGCTGGCCTTGTCCTGTATTACAAGCCAGCTGTTTAGCCCAGTGCTAAGCCAGCCCCAACTGGGATGATGTAGGGTTTGCAAAGAAGGTGTGTGGGGCCATCCCTGATTTGGATTCACATGAATTGATAGTGGGTAGAGACTGAAACTTGATGCAGGAGCTAAAATCGGACAAGTCACGACCGCGATACGTTTGCCCAGTCAGGGGTGTCGAAGGCGTTGGCTGGACGAATGGTGGAAATGGGAGGAGTGGATCCTTGGGAGGTTTTTGCACCCGGGGGAGTGGGAGTGCTTGTTTTTCTCTTTGGTTCATAAGGTCTATTCGTGGGTAGACGCTGATTGTGTCGGGGTCAAGGGGTCGGAATATTCGGCAATTGAGATATCGGACCATGCACTGCACTGGGTGGACATGGTGTTGGAGAAGAAGGCAGTGCAGAGGCGGGGTTGGAAATTGAATGTGGGGCTGTTGGGGTACCAAGGGTTTTGTGATAAGATTGGGAAAGTAATTGAAGAATACATGGGGTTTAATTGTACAGAGCAGGTTTCGCAGGCAGTGGTATGGGAAGCTTTGAAGGCGGTGGTGAGGGAGGAGGTGATATCGTTTAAGGCAAAGATGTAAGGAGATGAGGGTGGAGTGGCAAAGGTTAAAAGACAAGATGTTGGAGGTAGTCAGGGGGTATGCAGAGGATGTGGATTTGGCACTGGTGGGAAAGAGTAAGGAGTTGCAGGCGAGCTTTGATTGGCTGTCCACAGGAAGGCAGTGCGCCAATTGAGGCGGGCGAGGGGAGCAGTCTACGAGTATGGAGAGACGGGAGGACGCATGTTGGCAGGCCAACATCGGAGGGAGGCAGCGGCGAGGGAAATTGTTCAGGTGCTGGATAGGGCAGGAAGTTGGTGGTGGCGCCGGACCAGATCTATAGGGTGTTTAAGGAATTTTATGAGAGGTTGTATAGGTCAGAACCATCGGGGGAATGTAGGAATGCCTGGAATGTCTGAGGATGGGGGAGGAGGATAGGGTCACATTGGAGGGGGCGATATGGGAGCACGAGATAAAGAGTGCGATTGGGAGGATGTAGTCAGAGAAGGTAGCAGGGCCAGATGGGTTTCTATAAGCAAGTTAAGAACTATAAGAAATTTAGGGATAGGTTGGCGCAACTGATGGTGGGGATGTTTGAGGAGGTGATAGGGAAGGGGGTGTTGCCACAGACTTTGAGGTAGGCATGATCTCCCTGTTGCTCAAGAAGGATAAGGATCCGACAGAATGTAGGATGTATAGGTCCATATCACTCTTGAATGTGGACGCAAAGGGTTTGGCGAAGATATTGGCGGGTAGGTTGGAGGAGTGCCTCCCGAAGGTGATAGGCAAAGATCAGACAGGGTTTGTGAAGGGGAGCCGATCTTTTCGAACATTAGGAGGGTATTGAATGTGGTTAATTTTGTGGTGTCCTGACCAGGGATGGGGGTCTGCCATTCCATAGGGTGGCAACCCACTTTAGATACATGGGCGTGCAGGCAGCAAGGGATGGGGGGGGGGGGTGCTCCATTGGTATAATATTACTAGTTTGGTGGGAAGGGTGAAAGCGTATTTGACAAGGTGGGATGGTCTTCCTCTGTCACTGGCTGGTCGGGTACAGGCAATTAAGATTAATGTGTTGCCGTGGTTTTTTGTTCATTTTTCAGTGCCTGCGGATCTTTTTGCCCAAACCTTTTTTTAAGGAAGTAGAAAAGATGATTACCTTATTTATTGGGGGGTGGGGATATGTGGCGAGGATTTGCTGTTGCAGAGAAGGTAGCAGTCAGGGAGGGGTTGGTTCTCCCAAATGTACTGTATTATTACTGGGCGGCGAATGCGGAGAAGGTGAGGAGCTGGGTTAGAAGGGGAAATCCCAGTAGGTTAGAATGGAGAGGAGTCTGTGCAGGGGGTCGGGGTTGAGGGCGTTGGCAACAGCGCCACTCCCGGTGGCGGTGTTGACGATCTGAATGCAGTTGCGCCAGCACTTTAGGTTGTGGGCGGGGTCAAAGGAGATGCCATAGGTTTGAGCCAGGAAAGTGGGATAAGAGTTTTCAGAGATGGGAGGAGAGGGGAGTTAGGGAGTTATTAAATGATTTGTTTCTGGGGGACCAGTTTGCGAGGCTGGAGGAGCTGGGGGAGAAATATGGGTTCTGTCAGGAGGAGATGTTTAGAAAAATGCAGGTCCGAGATTTTGCTAGGAAGGAGGTACAGAGCTTTCCAGTGTGCCGGCCCCCACACTGTTGGAAGAGGTACTGACGACAGGGGGAAAATGGAGAAAGGGGTGGTGTTGGCGATTTATAGGGTAATTCTGGGGAAAGATAATGTATCACTGGAGGAGATTAAGGCAAAGTGGGAGTAAGAGTTGGGGAAGGGTATGGAGGATGGGTTGTGGTGAGGTGCTCCGGAGGGTGAATGCCTCAATCCTGTGCGAGAGGTTGGGGCTGATCCAGTTGAAGGTGGCGTATAGGGCACAAGTCACATGGACGTAGATGAGCCGACTCTGAGGGGGTAGAGGATGTTTGTGAATGCTGTGGGGGGGTCCCGCAAATCACGTTCATATGTTTTGGTCTTGTCCAAAACTGGAGGGTGGTCTTCAGGGTAATCTCAAATGTGGTGCATGTGAAACTTGAACCAGGTCCCCTAGAAGCCATATTCAGGGTGTCGGATCAGCTGGGGTTAGAAACGGGTGCGGTGGCAGATGTCTTAGCCTTCACCTCGCTGATTAGCCAGAGGGTCCTGTTGGTGTGGAGGTCGGCTTCTCCGCCTATGCCTCGGCGTGGCGGGGGAACCTGCTGGAGTACTTAACGCTCGAAAAAGTGAAATTCGGTTGAGAAGGATGGAATGGTTCTACAAATCATCGGCTTTATCATGCATTTTAAAGAATTGGATGACATCGAACATTAGGGGGCCGTTTTGGAATGTATAAGTTATTGATGATGTCAGGGTTGATAGTGGATTCCAGATTCTTTTTCTTTGGTGTTTTGCATTTAAAATGTTGGGGGATGCTTGGGGTGGGTGGGATGAAGGGAAATGTTGACCAGGGGATTGTCGTTGGCCAGGGGATTGTCATTGTATTTGTTATTGTTGATTGTTTGTTGGTGGGTGCAATTTGATGAAAATGTGAAAAAGAATAATAAAAATATTTTTTTTGAAAAGTCTATTCCTTACATTTGGAAAAAATTCCAAATAAGAGCTGTGAATTTAAACCTAAATAAATATAATGTTTTATGAATATCAAGTGCTGCTGCAGAGATAAGTACCTATGCGTGTATAATTTTTACTTGAATTTGATAAATTTATCCCCATCACAATTAAAATCCTGACCCTTAACAAATCCGGCAGAGAATTATTTGTTCTTGATGCCTGCAATAAATTAGAATTAATCCACTTGTATACACTGCACCGGTGCAGAAAAAAACACTCAAATTGTCTCAGGATCAATCCTCTCAAAACCTTCATCACTTACATTCCACGTTCCACAAGTCTAACTGTTAGCTTACACTTCAGAATGTTTCCGAAAAACAATTTACTGAATTCCTTGTGGCGACTTTGCTTTACCTTTCAGATTTTATGGTGTACACATGCTCACGTTACTGCAAATCAGAGAATCCCTACAGTGCCATTCTGCCCATTGCATCTGCACCACCCTTCGAAAGACCACCCTACCCAGGCCCAATCCCTATTCCTGCAACCGAACCATCAGGGGTAATTTAGCATGACCAATCCACCTAACCTATACATATTTGGACTGAGAGGGGAAACCAGAGCACCCGGAGAAATCTCAAGCAGACATGGGGAGAACGTGCAGACTCCACACAGTCACTCAAGGTCAGAATCACAACCAAGATCCTGACGCTGTGAGGCAGCAGTGCTAACCACTGTGCCACCGTGCTTCAAACAGTTGAAAGCAGATCATAGCACAGTTTTCAGCATGTCCTTACAACTTTGGTGAGGATCTCTTGCTAAACCTGCTAAAATCTGGATTTGCCCTTGCAAAATCCACAAAAGCTCTGGAATTCAAGACTTAACAAATCATTCTCAGTTTCATTTTCTGCTTTTCGTTCAAATCCTTTGATACCTTAATTCAAAATAACACTAATAATTGCAGTCTTCAAAATGTAGGCCCAATATTCACAGCCTTTTGCAGAATAGGATCCAGATTTCCACTTCCCCTTGTGTGAAAAGATAATTCCTGATTTCACTCTGAAATGGCCTCACCTTGCATGGTGGCGCAATGGTTAGCATTGCAGTCTCATAGCACCGAGGACCCGGGTTCAATCTCAGCCACGGGTTAGTGTCCATGTGGAGTTTGCACATTCTCCCCATATTCGTGTGGGTCTCACCCCCACAACCCAAACGTCGTGCAGTCTAGGTAGATCGGCCATGCTAAATTGCCCCTTCATTGGAAAAAATAATTGGCTACTTTACATTTATAAGACAATTAAATAAAATAGCCTCACTAATTGACACCTTGTCTAATACACCAAGCAGAGAAAATAATTTCTCCCCACCTACCCTCTCATATACATCTATCATTTAAAACTTTTAATCATCACCTCTCAACTTCCCAAACTAAAGGCCATATTTATGAAATCTGTTCTGACAATTAAGCCCTTCAATGCTAGCATCACATTGCGAGCCTGCACTTATCGCCTCCAAGATCAATGCACGTGTTCCTGCATTTCAGTACCTAAACTGAACACAGTACACAAGATGGAGTCTAAACAAGACTTTGCACAACTGAACAATCAGCTCACTTTTGAATCCCAATCATTTGAAACAAAGGCCAAATTGCATTACTTTTTATACCTGGACACAGCTTTTAGTGATTTGTGTTCAGGGACACCCAAATCCCTTTGCTCCTCCAGATTATTGAGCTTCATACAAGAAGGTATTCTGACTGGTCTTCCTCAGGTCCAGAATGCCTCACATTTTAACACCATAAAGACATTGTTGAAATGTTGTTGAAGCTTTTTGTCTTGCACTCGAGGACAAAAGCCACATTTCAAACAATCAAAACAATTCTTACTGATGGAGGGAAAGGTGTGGATTGGATAACAATTTGACTTGTTATGGTTTTAAACCAGACCCCCAAGCTGTTGGTAAGATCCTATTAGGGGCTTATAAAACACTTGCTCAATAAAGCCACAAGATCCACAGGTTTTGAACAAACAAAAATAAACTTTATTATGCAAGATCAGACAGATAAAAGAATTTATAACATCTATCTTAGATTCTAACATTCAAGTGTGAGGTACATGTGAATTAACAAGCCAAGTGTGGTCGAACACACCACAAGTAAATGGCAAATGCGACAAGATAGAGTCCATGGATTTCTCAACCCAGACATCAGGAACACGGAGAGTCAATAAGTCTCGTGAGGAATTCCAATATTCACTTCAAAGATCTTGGCTTGGAATTTGCCAAGTCATTCCAACTCCGACGACATCAAAAATGGTCCACCTTGCAGGGTTTCAATTGCATCTCCCAATATTCTGTTCAACTGGATTCCCAAGTCTGCACCCATGCACCAACTTGCAAGTACAACTTCAGTTCTTCACGTGAAGTCTGCAATCCACAGCCCTTTTCCTATTTGGAACCTCTTTTCAGTGCTCCTCTTTTTAACTGACTGGTGACCTCTTCCTGCCCTTGTCCCTCTCTCTGGGATTTTTCTTTTGAGACCTCTCCTTCTCCCCTCCCCTTTTTGATATTTGTCTTCAGAAGCTTTATACATATGGGCATTCAGTTCATTTCACAATGTTTAACGGGCAAAAGCCAAATTTCAAACAATCACAACCTCTCCCTGTTCCCTCCCCTTAGGGATCTTTGTCTTCAGTAGCCTTATACAAGTTAAACAACGTCATATGGGCATTCGGTTCATTTTGTAATGCTTCTTCCATTGTCATGGACTGCTCTCCCCTTTACAATCTCTTCCTGCCCTCCTCTCTGTCCCTGCCTGGGACTCTTCTTCTCGGTGGTGCACCATTTCCAATCATCTGACCCGGGTTTTAGCGTGCACAGGCATACTGGGCCAAATACAAACTCCCCATGTGTTATTCACTCCTGGTCTGCAGATGTGCAAAAATTCCAAGACCTGTCGGGACTGGAGGTTCCTAACGTTTGGGTAAGTTTGATTTTCATAACACTTGGCCCCTTGGAAGGGAGAACTTTACTACAGTGAAGGTTTCTTTACAATGGCTTTTTACAAGAAGCTATCATAACCTTCAAAAAATAGCTTATTACATACTATACAGGTAACCTCTTCATTTTTCTCTATTGCTCCACAATTACACATTGTATTATAAAGTTACAAAGATTGAACAAAACAAAAGCCAGTATGTGTCAACTTAACTGCAGAAGGACATGTTTTTTATTTCTTACTCTTCTCCTGTTAACATGCCTTCTCTGGCTCCTTTTAAGTTTGCTACAGAAACCATGCATGCCTGATTGACAATCAGCTTCAACAGTATGTTCTTCATTCAATTTCCATTGTTTTGATCAACACTCAAAAGTTTATCGACGAGATATACTGGTCTTCTGCACGTGTTCATATTCTTCGAGTTGACAACTGGAAAAAAAGCAACTTCATCTTCATTTCTTTCACAATTTTACCCAATAACTTGTTTACTCTCTTCTTTTCCAATTTTTTTTCAAGCTTTATTAATCTTTTCATTCAGCTTTGAGCCCCAAGACAGGAGCAAAATTAGGTCATTCAGCCTATTGAGTCTGCTCCACAATTCAATCATGGCTGATATGTTTCCCATCCCCATTCTCCTCTCTTATCCCCATAATCCATGATCTCTTTATTAAATCAAGAACCTATCCATCTCTGTCTTAGCAACTACTCAGTACGACTTCAGTTGGCTTTGTATCAGAGCCATCTTTGGAACCCTTATACAAATTTATAAACCCCATATGGCATTCAGTTCATTTCAGAATATTTCATTCATGGCCACTGACTCTCATTAGACTTTTCTAATTCACTTGTTAGAATCTCAATCTGTTATTTGAGATTCACCTTAAATGCTTTGAAAGTCTGGATTTGCCCTTCCATACCATACATCTCACCTATCAAGTTCTCCAGATTGCATCAACAAGAACACCATAACTCTTTTCATGATGAACTTTCAGCAGTTAATCAGTTTTGTTTCTTAATTCTGCATTGAACCAACTCTTTTTATTCATCAGCAATTTATTTCCCTCTTCCAGGCATTTTTCACAACACTGACACTTGAAATTGATAAAGTTTTAAGTGAAGATCTACCTTTATTGAATTTTCTTCAACGTTTATCATTTAGACGTTTCAAGTCCTTATTCAAGTGTTCTACCTCCTTTGACCGAAACTGGTGTTCTCACCAGATCTCATTTTTTTATTCACAAACTCATCCACAAACTGATCTTCCATTTGTGAAAGTTGGTTCTCTACACCAACTAGTTTTTCCTGAACAGTGCCTAATTCTTCATGCAAGTTTTGACATTCTTGGATTTCTGTTACTAACTTTTCTTGGTTCTAGGCTTTACCCTGTTTAACCTTACAAACTCAGGCTCTAGCTACTGTACAATTGGCAAATTGTCCCATGATATTCCTCCTGCGGAATCACTGTTTCTCTCCCCTCAACTGGCTCTCTCGAAACTCTCAGGATGGTAAAAATTTCAAACCTGCCAAATCATTGCCAAGTACAACATCCTTTCCATAGGTAAATTAGGAAAAATTCCCACTGAACAATCCTGCCTACTTTGTCACTTTGTAAATTGACTTTACCTAAGGGAGCAAGTTCATAAATTTTACAACGCTCTGCTATTAATACTTTTTCTTTCAACAAGCCATCTGCAACACAAATTGCATCGCTGAACAGCCCCAGTGCCTCTCAAAATGTTAATTTATTCACTTGTTTTGTTGGAGGAGCAGGGGCACATTTTCCCTTTGAGACAAAACATTCAGGAAGAATCATTTCAACTATCTTTGCCACGTGGAGTCAGAGTTTTACAGTACAGAAAGAGGTCCTTTGGCCCATTGTGTCTGCACCGGCCATCAAGCACCTATCTATTCTGACCACATTTTCCAGCACTCGGTCCGCAGCCTTATATACTAAGGTGTTTCAAGTGCTCATCCAAATGTTTCTTAAATATTGTGAGGGTTCCCACCTCTATCACCCTTTCAAGCAGTGAGTTCCAGTTTCCCACCACTCTCTGGGTGGGAAAACGCTTCCTCAAATCCCCTCTGAATCTTCTTTTCCGTACCTTAAATTTATGCCACCTATTTATTGGCCACAGTAAGGGGAAAGATTTCTTACTACCTGCTCTCTGAACATCTCAATCAAATCCCCCCCCCCCCCCCTCAGCAATCTCTGTTCTGAGGAAACCAGCCCTAGCCTAACTAGATTCTTCTCATAGCTGAAATGCGCGAACCCAGGCAACATCCTGATGAATCTCCTCTGCACCCTTTCTCGTGCAATCACAGCCTTCCTCGTTTGGAGACCAGAACTGCACACAGTACTCTAGCTGTGGCCTAATGAACGCTTTGTACAGCTCCATCACAGCTTCCCTGCTCTTATATTCTATGCCTCGGTTAACAAAAGTATCCCATTTACCTTCTTGATCACCTTATCTATCTGTCCTGCTACCTTCAGAGATCTTTGGACATGCATCGCAACATCACTCTGCACTTCCGAGCATCTGACCGTTCATTGTGTATTCCCTTGCCTAGTTAGTCCTCCTAAAATGCATTACCTCACACTTTTCAGGGTTAAATCCATTTGCCATTGTTCTGCCTATCTGACCAGCCCACCTATATTGTTCTGTAATCTGGCTTTCCTCCTCGCTATTTACCGCACCATGAAATACTCGCTCTTGCCTAAATTCAATTCATTCGCAGAGTATGTCCCAAATCTTTGGAGCAGCTCCAAAAGAGCTCCCACCACCTGGCTCATTTCCAGGATATACAGTAACAGATCATCAGCATATAAAGACACACTATGCTCAACCCCACTCCCGTTTCACAACGCCGAGTTCCTTAGCGCGATGGCCATGGGCTCTCTAACCAATGCAAACAACAAGAGGGGGAAATAGGGACCCCTGTCTCATGCCCCGGTGCAGTGCAAAGTACCCACAGTTCATGTTGTTAGTGCGAACACTCACCATCGTCTCCTTTTTTGTTTAAATAATTTTTATTGAAAAATTTTGAATTTATACAACATCAAACCATACTAAAATACCAACAATAATAATGACAACAATCATGAACCTCCGCCCCTCCTCAATGAACAACCCAACATATTAACAACAGCTTAAATTAACACAATGTTAAGTTACATAACCGTAGCGAGAAAAAAAAATAGAAACTATAGTAAGGAACAGCCCCCCTTGCCCCCCCCCCCCCCCCCCCCCCCGGGTTCCTGCTGCTATTGACCAAGATACCCATCTTTGAGCCAGGAAGTCCAGAAAAGGCTGCCACCGTTTATAGAACCCTTGTACTGATCCTCTCAGGGCAAATTTGACCCTTTCCAACTTTATAAATCCCGCCATGTCATTGACCCAGGTCTCCACACTTGGGGGCCTCGCATCCTTCCACTGCAGCAAAATCCTCCGCCGGGCTACTAGGGACGCAAAGGCCAGGACACTGGCCTCTTTCGCCTCCTGCACTCCCGGCTCCACCGCAACTCCGAAAATCGCGAGTCCCCACCCTGGTTTGACCCTGGATCCAACCACCCTCAACAGTGTCCCCGCCACCCCCTTCCAGAATTCTTCCAGTGCTGGGCATGCACAGAACATATGGGCATGCACAGAACATATGGGCATGATTCGCTGGACTCCCCCCAACATCTGGTGCACCTGTCCTCACCCCCAAAGAACCTACTCATCCTAGTCCCGGACACGTGGGCCCGGTGCAGCACCTTAAATTGGATGAGACTAAGCCTCGCACATGAAGAGGAAGAGTTGACTCTTTCCAAGGCATCCGCCCAAGTCCCGTCCTCTATCTGCTCCCCAAGTTCCCCCTCCCATTTAGCCTTCAGTTCCTCCACTGACGACTCCTCCACCTCCTGCATTACCTTATAGATGTCAGACACCTTCCCCTCTCCGACACACACCCCCGAAAGCACTCTGTCCATCGTCCCCCGCGAGGGCAGCAAAGGGAATCCCTCTACCTGTCGCCTAGCAAATGCCTTTACCTGCAAGTATCTGAACATGTTCCCTTGGGGAAGCCCAAATTTATCTTCCAGTTCCCCCAGGCCCGCAAATCTCCCGCCAATAAACAGGTCCCTCAATTTACTGATGCCCACCCTTTGCCACCCCCTAAATCCCCCATCCTTGCTCCCCGGAATGAACCGATGATTGCCACCCAATGGAGCCTCCATCGAGCCCCGTTTCCCCCCCCGATGCCGTCTCCACTGTCCCCAGATTCTTAGGGTCGCTGCCACCACCGGGCTCGTGGTATACCTCTTAGGGGAGAGCGGCAACGGCGCCGTTACCATGGCACCCAGGCTCGTACCTCTACATGACGCCATCTCCATTCTTTTCCACGCCGCCCCTCCATCACCCATTTACGCACCATTGACACATTGGCCGCCCAATAGTTCCCCAAAAGATTGGGCAGCACCAGCCCGCCTCTATCCCTCCCTCGCTCCAGGAAAACCCTATTCACTCTCGGAGTCCCATGTGCCCACACAAAGCTCAAGATACTGCTAGTCACTCTCCTAAAGAAGGCCCTGGGGGTGAAGATGGGCAGGCACTGAAAGAGGAACAAGAACCTCGGAAGCACCGTCATTTTGATGGACTGCACCCTCCCCGCCAACGACAATGGCAGCATGTCCCACCTCTTGAACTCCTCCTCCATCTGATCTACAAGCCTGGTGAAATTATGTTTGTGAAGAGTCCCCCAGTCCCTGGCCACCTGCACCCCCAGGTACCTAAAACTCTCCACTGCCTGCCTAAGCGGGAGCCTACCAATTCCTTCCTCCTGGTCTCCAGGGAGCACCACAAACACCTCACCCTTGGCTAAATTTAGTTTATAACCTGAAAAGGTCCCAAACTCAGCTAGCAGCTCCATCACCCCCGGCATCCCTCCCACCGGGTCCGCCACATACAGTAACAGGTCATCGGCATACAACGACACCCTATGTTCCTCCCCACCTCGCACCCAACCTCTCCACCTCTCTGAATCCCTCAACGCCATCGCCAGCGGCTCGATTGCCAATGCAAACAACAAGGGGGACGGGGCAACCCTGCCTGGTCCCTCGGTAAAGCCGGAAGTACTCCGACCTCCTCCCATTCATGGCCACGCACGCCATCGGGGCCTCATATAGCAGCCTCACCCATCTAATAAACCCTTCACCAAATCCAAACCTCCCCAACACCTCCCATAAGTACCCCCACTCCACTCTATCAAAGGCCTTCTCCGCATCCAGCGCCACCACTATCTCTGCCTCCCCCTCAATCGCCGGCATCATGATGACATTCAACAATCTCCACACATTCGTGTTCAGCTGCCTTCCCTTCACAAACCCTGTCTGGTCCTCGTGTACAACCCTGGCACACAGTCCTCTATCCTGGTGGCCAGGATTTTTGCCAGCACCTTGGCATCTACGTTGAGGAGAGATATGGGCCTGTATGAACCACACTGCTGGGGGTCCTTGTCCCTCTTTAAGATTAACGATATCAGCGCCCGCGACATCGTCGGGGGCAAAGTCCCCCCTTCCCACGCTTCATTAAGTGTCCGCACCAGCAAGGGGCCCACTAGGTCCACAAACTTTTTATAAAATTCCACCGGGAACCCATCCGGCCCCGGTGCCTTCCCTGACTGCATCTGCCCGATCCCCTTAACTAGCTCCTCCAGCTCAATCGGCGCACCCAACCCCTCCACCTGCTCCTCCTGCACCTTCGGGAAAGATAGCCCGTCGAGAAACCTCTCCATTCCCCTCCTCTCCACCGTTGGCTCCGACCGGTACAGTTCCCCGTAAAACTCCTTGAAGACCTCATTCACCTCTACCCCCTTCCGCACCACATTCCCACTCTTGTCTCTCACTCCAGCAATTTCCTTTCACCATCATCTCCTTATATAACAGCTGCACCCACACCACAAACTTCGGCCCAATTCCAAATCTTTCCAATACCACCATCAAGTAACCCGACTCAAGCCAATCAAAAGCCCTCTCTGCGTCCAGCGCCACCAGCGCCTTCTACCCCGTTGGAGACAGGATCACAATCAGCAACCTCTTTACATTCGAGAACAGCTGCCTTCCCTTCACAATCCCAATCTGATCCTCCCCAAGTTCCTTTGGAAGACATCCCTCCAACCTTGACCCTGGTACCTAGGCCTCGATATCAGGCAAGGGAGGAGTTTGCAGGGGCGCTGATAATAACTTTCAAATCCGCTGAGACAAGGTGCCAGCAGACTGGAGGATAGCTAGAGTGGTACCATTATTCCAGAAGGGAAGCAGGGAAAAAGCAATTGCAGGTGAGTCTAACTTGGTACAGGTATCAGAGCCCCTGCAAACTCCTCCTTTGCCTCATATAGAGATATAGAGGCCTAGGTGCCGGCGTCAATGTTCTCAATTGTGAGGAGGTTGCTGAATGTGATCCTGTCTCCAATGGAGAAGGAGACAGAGGTGGTGGTGGCACTGGATGCAAAGAGGTCTTTTGATCTGGTTGAGTAGGGTTACTTGCCAATATCTTGGCATCTACATTCAGTCGGGACATCAGTCTCTACGACCCACACTCCACAAGATTCTTATCCTTCTTTAGCAGCAACAAAAACAGACCAGAGAATTGGGGGGGGGGGGGGGGGGGGGGGGGGGGGGGGTAGCAGCCCAGAGGGGACGGAAGGGGCAGGTTAGCAGCCCAGAGGGGACGGAAGGGGCAGGTTAGCAGCCCAGAGGGGACGGAAGGGGCAGGCCAGCAGCCCAGAGGGGACGGAAGGGGCAGGCCAGCAGCCCAGAGGGGACGGAAGGGGCAGGCCAGCAGCCCAGAGGGGACGGAAGGGGCAGGCCAGCAGCCCAGAGGGGACGGAAGGGGCAGGCCAGCAGCCCAGAGGGGACGGAAGGGGCAGGCCAGCAGCCCAGAGGGGACGGAAGGGGCAGGCCAGCAGCCCAGAGGGGACGGAAGGGGCAGGTCAGCAGCCCAGAGGGGACGGAAGGGGCAGGTCAGCAGCCCAGAGGGGACGGAAGGGGCAGGTCAGCAGCCCAGAGGGGACGGAAGGGGCAGGTCAGCAGCCCAGAGGGGACGGAAGGGGCAGGTCAGCAGCCCAGAGGGGACGGAAGGGGCAGGTCAGCAGCCCAGAGGGGACGGAAGGGGCAGGTCAGCAGCCCAGAGGGGACGGAAGGGGCAGGTCAGCAGCCCAGAGGGGACGGAAGGGGCAGGTCAGCAGCCCAGAGGGGACGGAAGGGGCAGGTCAGCAGCCCAGAGGGGACGGAAGGGGGAGGTCAGCAGCCCAGAGGGGACGGAAGGGGCAGGTTAGCAGCCCAGAGGGGACGGAAGGGGCAGGTTAGCAGCCCAGTGGTGGTGGGGGGTTTAGCAGCCCAGAGGGGGGGGGGGGGGGGGGGGGGGGGGGGGGAGGTGGTTAGCAGCCCCGAGGGTGGGGGGGGGGGGTGGTTAGCAGCCCAGAGGGTGGGGGGTGGTTAGCAGCCCAGAGGGTTGGGGGGGGGGGGTTTAGCAGCCCAGAGAGGGAGTGGGGTTAGCAGCCCAGGTGGGGGGGGGGGGGTTAGTAGCCCAGAGGGGGGGGGGGGGGTTAGCAGCCCAGGGGGTGGGGGTGGGGGGGTTAGCAGCCCAGGGGGTGGGGGTGGGGGGGTTAGCAGCCCAGGGGTGGGGGGTGGGGGGGGTTAGCAGCCCAGGGGGTGGGGGTGGGGGGGTAGCAGCCCAGGGGGTGGGGGTGGGGGGGTTAGCAGCCCAGGGGGTGGGGGGGTTAGCAGCCCTGGGGGTGGGGGGGTTAGCAGCCCAGGGGGTGGGGGTGGGGGGGTTAGCAGCCCAGGGGGTGGGGGGGGGGGTAGCAGCCCAGGGGGGAGGGGTGGTTAGCACCCCGGGGGGGTGGTTAGCAGCCCAGAGTGGACGGGGAATCGCGACGCTTCCGTACCTACCCGCAGGATTCCGACCATTTTCTCGTGCAGGATTTTAAAGTCTTGTTGCGGCAAGTCAGGGTAGAGCTGCTCTTTGAGCATTTGTTCGGTGATGCCCGGGCTCTGATAGTATGTGATCTGGGCCAAGCCGCCCAACAGGCCATTGAGAGATTTGGAACACTGCTCCGCCATGACATCCCAGCCTGATCCGTACTGACCCGCCGACCTTTCACCCCTGCTGGTCACGTGTGTCCTGCGGCAAGCTGCCTGCAGCTCCCCCCTCCAGTTCAGAGCTGGAACTGCAGAGACTCAGTCAACAGTAAAATGGGCAAAACACTTCCCAAAACATGTTCTTATTCCTGATGCTCCCTTTTGTGACTCAGGGATCACATTTTTTTCTTAAAAAAATATCACATATAAATAAATTCGGTCCAACCTCTTACATATGAACTAGCTGACCTCCCTTAGTAATGCTGAAACTTTCGGGCGGGATTGTCTCAGCCCAGGGCCAGGCCGGAGAATCCCACGACACGCGCAAAGAATCCCCGCGACGGGCGCGAATTGCACCACGCTGCCCCGACACAATTCTCCGCAGTGCCATTGGCCAATGGCGCCGGCGTGGTTGGCACAGCGCCAGTCAGGGCCCACTCTACGCGGCCAGGCTGCCGATTCTCGGCCTGGGATGGGCCAAGCGGGCATCGTGAAAATGCCGGGTCCCACCGGCGCCGTCCACACCTGCTCTCAGCTGGAGGGACCTCAGCATGGAAGAATCGGGGGTAGCCTGTGGGGGGGAGGGGGGTCTGACCCCGGGGGGGGGGGGGGGGGGGGGCCTCCGATGTGGCCTGGTCCGCAATCGGAGCCCACTGGTCGGCAGGCCGGCCTCCCTGGCTGGGGGCTTTGTTTCTTCCGCGCTGGCCCCTGTAGTCCTGCGCCATGTTGCATCTTGGCCGGCCTGTTGAATGAAGCCACTGCACATGCGCCCATTGGCACCTGTGCCACTGTGCATGTGCGTGTTGGCGCTGGTGCCACTGCACATGCGCGGATCCCACTGCGCCCAGTTCATGCCGGGATTAGCAGCTGGAGCGGCGTGAACCGCTCCAGTGCCTTGCTGGCCCCTTTTGCGGGCCACAAATAGTCATCGGGTCAGCCTGTTCACACCGTCGTGGACACTCTGCCACGGGATTAGAGAATCCCGCCCTTCATGTTAGCATTTTTTAAGCAGCAAGTGTCATGTGAGAGTACCTTTAAGAAATGGGTGTTTATAAATGGGTGTGTGTATAAATATCTGTAGTGAGGGTACCATTAAGAAATGGGTGTTTATTACTGCAGTGTTGTCAGAGTAGGAGTGGAGCCGGGCTGTCTGTCAGCTTTTTACTTTCGTTTTAGCTGTTTGCTGCAGGGTGTGTTTTAGTTTCATTTTTCAGTGTTGGAGCTGAAGCCAGACAAAGCAGGTTCTGTTGACCTCTCTGCCATGAAAAGACTATCTCTTGATCATTTGGTGAATTCAGAATTATGAATGTTTTCAGCAGTGAATGTAAACCTGATGTGCTTCTGTTAAAAGGTATTTCTTTAGTCTTCTGGATGTTGTTTGGGAAGTTATTAAGAATGATTTAATGTTGTATTCTTTGGGGTTTGTATTTGAATTGATGGTTGCTAAGATGTTCACTGTATGTTTTAAAAAGGTTAACTTCAGTTCATAGAATAAACATTGTTTTGTTTTAAAAATACTTTTCCATTTCTGCTGTACCACACCTGTAGAGTGGGCCGTGTGCTCCCCATACAACAATCTAGCAAAAGTTGTGGGTCAGGTGAACTCCATGATACACTTTGGGGTTCTATAAACCCTGGCCCATAACATGAGTTGATCTGGGCCTGAATTTGCCATGTCCCACCTCTGACAGCGAGAATCGCAATTGGGCAGAGAATAGCGCACGAGGAAAAAATTTTGATTTGCGTCCAGCGCCCATTCCATCACCATGCTCCAGTCCCTCACTGGCAGCATGATCGAAGTTTGAATCCGCGCTGGCAGGTCCATGCAAAACCGTCATTTACATGGATTTAAATATCATTAACGGGCTGGACACCTCTGCAATGCTCTTAAGCAGAAGTTTTGCTGGCGCGAATTGGATTGGATTGGATTGGATTTGTTTATTGTCACGTGTACCGAGGTACAGTGAAAAGTATTTTTCTGCAAGCAGCTCAACAGATCATTCAGTACATGGGAAGAAAAGGGAATTAAACAGAATTCAAGAAAATACATGAGAATACATAATAGGGCAACACAATATATACAATTGGTGTAAGTATTTACAAGGCAAGCCTGGGCTGTTGAGGGGGAACAGGAGGCTAAAAAACCTCAAAAATTGTCAGGCTGCCAGGGCCAGGGACAGCAGCAGGGCAAACTTTCTGCTAAGTCCATGGACTTCAGGTGTCCTCCTCAGGATCAGGATGGACTAGCTCAGACCGCCATTGCTGCAGTATGTTGATTTATATGCACCACTTTGGTGCTATTTACAGGTTCCTGACTGCTCACTGTGTCCTGTAAATGTTCAGAGAGCCTCTGGTGATGTGGGAGCCCACCCAGGCCACCCCTCTAGAAACCCCTATACCCCAGCAATATCAACAGGGAAGTGGGCATGGCCAAACTTAAACAGGGGCCCACCAGGTTTTTGCACTCCTTAGAAATGCTGCCGCACTGCAGAGGAAACAGGGGATTAGCGAACCTCACCCCAAACAAAGGACACCTGCACCTCAGCCTTTGGAACCCTCCCTGGTACTGTGCCCCTCTCAGAACAGAGGTTTCACCTGTGACACCCACCCCTTAGGATCACAAGCTGTCTCTGCAATGATATGTATATTGACTGGGATGTAAAGAGTTAACAAGTTAATGATAATGCTTCTTACCAGTAGAGAGACCACTGAACAGTCATGTATATATCATGTGGCTTTGGAGATTCTGGGAGTTAGAAAGTAGTAGAAGATGGTGAAGCGTTGGAGCAGTTGGACTTGAGAGTTCTGTAGTTAGAGATAGCATAGTTTAATATCGAAACTTTCTTAGTTAGTAGTGTAAATACATTTATAGTTCTGTTTGTTAACAAAGCTTTGTGTTCTTTATTCAACACTACGCTTCCAACCCATCCAGGTAAAGCAAAGTCGGGAACACAACAGTCTCCTCCTGGTGAGGCTGGCAGCACTGACTGTCTCTGCCACTTCCTCTCAGGCACAAATCGCAATTTATGCGCCATTCAGTCCTGGCGGGAACACTTAGTCTCCCAAACGGAGAATCCAACCCCTGGAATGCAGTGTCTAACACAACTGTGGAAGCAGGATCTTAATTGGAAAAAAAGAATTGGGTATACTCAAAATTTATTTTTTTTAAACTTCAAATTCTGTCGGGATCAATTAGATGGGACATACAGGACAGGAACAGACCATTCAGCCCCACCAGTCCATGCTAGCGTTTACATTTTTTAAAAAATCTCAGCAGATGCAAATTGTCCCATCTTGCTTCATTGCAGGCACAGTAGGGATTTCCCAGTCACTGGTAGTGACGGGTTCTAAGACTCCTGTATCCATGAGTCTCATTAGTTTAGATTCTACTTTTGGACATATAGTGTAGGGTACTGTTCTAGCCTTGAGACACTTCGGCTGACTGTTTTGCTTGATCTTTAATGACACTTGTACTCCTTTCATGGACTGTGTCCTTAATTACTCTGATATATTTTCTAGGATGGTCTGTGAATCAGTCTTTGAATAAACTAAGCTATTTACTGCATTCCAGTTTAATTTGATCTTTTCCAGCAAAGAGCTGCTAAAGAGAGTTAGAAAACAAACTTGGACCACATGAAATGGCAGCTCTCCACAGTTGACTTGATGCATCTTGGCTGTGATGCATCCTCATAGAGGCACTATTTCCTCAGTGTAGGTCCTCAGCATGACATTTGCTGGCTTCAATGGTAGGTGTGGAATGGTGAGACAGTAGTTAGCAGTGCTGCCTCACAAAGCTACGGACCTGGGTTCAATTTTGACCTTGGGTGACTGTGTGGAGTTTGCATGTTCTCCCCATGTCTGTGTGGGTTTCCTCCGGGTGCTCCGGTTTCCTCCCACAGTCCAAAGATGTGCAGGTTAGATGGATTGGCCATCCTAAATTTCCCCTTGGTGTCCAAGGTTGTGCAAGTTAGGTGGAGTTATGGGGTGTAGCCACCTGGGGTGGCCACTGCCCAACACAAAATGGAAGATTGCAAGGAATGCAGGGAAAATGGACATGTTGTAAAGCAAGCAGCTTGCAAAGCGCTTGTATATTTGGACTGCTGCAGGAACCAGTTTTGACTGCTGCAGAAACCAGACAGCACTGTGAAAAGAAACCAGTTAAAATACTAATGAGGCGATACCGGGCGATCCCCAGATACAATGGAAACACGTTAAACACAGATCAATACTTTGAATGGAAGGCCAGACCTTTCGGCGCCAGAGAAGCCCAAAACAATAAGTCCCAAGAACCGCCCCAGTGACCGAGGAACTGCCCCATTATTGGGGGATTCAAACATAATCGATTGGGAAGAGACCCAATCGATTCCAAGCAGGTAAGGGAGTCCGCCCAAAGGGGCGCGGATCCCCTGGGACCTATAAAAGACAGGTCCCACACATGGTTCAGTCTTCTGATCCAGCCCTCCAGCCCTTCTCTCTCTTTGACCAACACTCCTCCGTGGACCAGCACATCGACCAGCTTTTGCCAAGAAGATCTTGAACAAGAGAGAGGAGAGGGTTCGGACAGCAGCCGCCAACAAGTAAGTGCCTCACAACGATCGCTACCAGAGATAGGCACTCCTGACCCCTTTTAACTTATACCAACCTGAAGTCTGCAGACCAGAGCAGAGCAAGAGGCCTTGTTCCCTGACCCAGCAGTTCCTTCGAGATAAGTATTAGTTTATTTAGCGGTAGGAATAAGTTTAATCCTTTTAGCGTGTGCATGGGTAGTTATTATAATTGTATTATACTAAACTCAGTTGTTTGGACTTACTAATTGGTGTATGATTTTATTGCTTTGAACTTCACCTTGACCTTGTGGCGGTGTCTTAACGACACCTGGCGACTCCAGAGCTAAGTAAAGAAACAGAGCCAAATTGAGTGTTAAGCACGCTCACCCAGAACGACCAACATTTAGTGGCAGACTCCGCCGGGACTCGATTAGAAGTGGCCCCCCCACTCCGAGAGAACCCAGAAATTTGAATTGGAAATCCAATTGGGCAAAGGAAAAACCACAAGTGTTCAAGGAGTTCAAATCAATAATCATAATTCGGAAGTGTGTTTTTGCATGCGTAACTAACAGGGTTGTAAGGTTAAACCGAGAGAATTTTGTTGCGTCAAACTGTCGGGAGTTTTATAATCGGTACATAGCGAAAGCCGTACCCGTATTTTAAAAGCATTACCTTATCATCCCTTGTTCCAAATTAAAGAGAGAAAGAGGAAATGGCCATGCAGGCAATGGAACGCCTCATGAACCCAGAGCAGTTCGTGGTCGCAGCGACCAACAGTAGCAGAGTAGGTCAGTGTCCCGTGTGGGAGCTGGAACTCAGGAAATATCCCAAAGGGAAAGAATAGTCCCTTTGGAGTGAGTTTTGTTTGAATGAGGAGACAGGTCCCGGGAGTATGGGACATACTTGGTGGGAGAACCTTTCTCAAATTCACAAGAAAAGTTTAGGAAAAGCACGCAAGCCGATGGCAATTGTGTCCTGCTTGGCACAATTGCGAGGCACAGAGGAGGTCATTCGGACGCTCCGCAAAGAATTAGAGGAAAGGAATAGGATGAGCAAAGTGGATGTCAGGGACATCGAAAAGGAAAACCTAGAGTTAAGAAGGAAGCTGGCAGAGAAGGATAGAGAGGTGGATGATGCCAAGAGGGCACATCAGTCTTGTCTAGCCCATCTGAGCAGTTCCCAATCCCAGTATGAGAAAGCCTATCAGGATGTGCAGGGCGCAGTTCTGATAAGGGAACATTCAGAGAAGCAGGTAGAGACACTGCAAAGGCAATGCTCTGACCTAAAGGCAGCTTTAAGAGCACTCCATGCTGCCACCACTGAGCAAAGGCAAAGCACAGTGGATCACGCAAAGTGTAGGAAGCAGATTGCGCAGCTGCAATCTCTGCTTTCTGTACAGCATGGGTTCCAAAGCACCTTTGGAACACAGTTAGATGAGGAAAATGCCCCAGATTGGCAAGAATTGAGCGAGACAGCGCAGCGCTATGTTCAGGGAACATGTGCACCAGCAGCGCAACAGAAAAGGAAAGCACCCCAACCCCCCACAGATCAGATAGCACCCGCACCTATGAACCCAAAGAAAGGCAACCACAGAAGGCGCACCCGACATCACCTACACCACCCCCTTAACTGTAACACAACTAAGGGACGCGTGTGAGAAAATCACCCCGTTCCTCCCCACTGCAGACCCCCACCAATTTTTCTCAAAAGTAAAACAGCAGGCGACCATGCACGGCCTGGATGAGCGAGAGCAAGTGAAGCTCACAGTTTTGAGTTTAGACTCATCGGTTGTAGCAGCCCTCCCCGACCCACAGAACGTTGGAGAAGGCACACTAGAGGAGATGCATACATCTATTTTAGACGTGATAGGGTACAATAGAGGAGACCCAGTCGAAGGCCTAAATAAGTGTAGGCAGAAAAGGATAGAGCATCCCACAGCATTCGCAGGAATGCTGTGGATTCATTTCACTGCCGTTTTTGGTGATTTAGACCGCGCACATTTAACCCGAGATAATATGGTTAAATGGACCCGCACCATAATCTCCCATGCCACAGATGCAGGACAGAATGTCTGCAGCAATTATGACCCCTCAGAAGAGGCCCATAATGAAAAATGGGTCTTGAAAAGATTGTCCCGCGCTTGGCAGCAATCCGTCCACAATAAAACAGCATTTATAAATCCCGAGGAAGAGCAGGCAGATGCAGACATGCATCCAGTTAAAACACATCAAAACCCCACATGTGTAAATGAGGGAAGGAACAGCCCACAACAGACCAAGTCACAGGAATGTTTTAACTGTGGACAGTTAGGACATTACGCTCGAGAATGTCAAGCCCCCCCCCCGAAACAGCAACAGAATCAGCCCACCAATGCCCCCCGAAACAGCAACGAAACCAACAGCCTCGACCCCCCCACTCAGGGAACAATACCCAAGGGAACAATGCACCAGAGTGCCTGTTCCACCTTATGTGCCTCAGGGGTCATGTTACAACTGTAGGCAGCCAGGACACTTCATCCGAGATTGCAGGAGATCCCCAGCACCAGCTAGACCCGCCCCCAGATATGAAAGAGAACACCACCCACAGCAGCTACAAGGTCCCAGCTGCCCCATGCAAACTATCAGCGCTTGCCCACCACTTCTCATGGCAGGAGTACCTCAGCAATGCCAATTAATTTTTGTTTCTCTCCTTCCCCTCTTCTTCGGTTACACTGCACTGACTCCATATGCTAGTTACACCCCCAGCCAAATGTGATTTACAGTATCCTTCGTTCTGATGGAACCTGTACGATATTTGTTGCATGTTTGTTTGTATGTGTTTGTTAAATGTTCAGTGTTTACATTTAAACAACTTTTCACAGCCCCATGCCACCACTGATGGAACCTGCACGTATGTATGTTTGTTTGTATGTTAAATGTTTGATTTGGAGATCGGCCACTTGCTTTTCAGCCGGAAAACTTGTGACCAACTCACATGCATGTTAGTTTATCTGCAGATATTTATGAGAACTTGACACATCTGAAATGTCTGGAGCCCAGCTCAACTTTTCACAAGGAGCATCTTGGCTCCTCCCCTTTTTTTAAGGTGCCCCTCTATTCTGGGAATAGAGGCTTCAATTCCATATGACTACATTCCTGCCCGTTCACTTCAGGTTGCTCAGACAGTGGAGAAACGGCATTGAGGATCCGCCCTGTCTGAGGACCCCCCTTTGGTCAGCTAAGCTCGGGTACAGCACAGCACGCCCTACCCGGGGATCCCATACAACTCTTACCCGTCGCGGCCCATACGCAACTCATTCGACCTTTTCGTTTCTAAACTTTGGTTTCATTTTTGTTTAAGGTAGCCCTTCGGCTGCCATTCTATATGCTATTTACATCCAGGAACATTCGGATGGTAAATCGCAAAACCTGCGAGACGGCTCGCAGTGGCACAGTTGTTAGGTGTATGTCTGGTCCTAAATTCGCTTTTGAAAAAAAAATGAGGGGAGTCACAGGGTGTGACTTGGCCATTCATTTAAGGGACAATTGGAATGAGAGGACAGATACACTAACATTACAGGTATTAAACGAATTATTGACAGATACTGTGCTTGATCCCATAGCTTTCGAACGTTCGAAGGAAGGATCAGAGCAAGATCAGCAATACAAAAGGACAGAAGGAAGAGAAGGAAGAAGACCACGATGAAGAACTACATGCTTTTAGTTACTGTTTTTGTATTTTTGCGCGCGGACGCAAACTATTTTTCCTCTATGACCCCCGCCGTTAATGTTTCCCACACACCGACTTCTCAAAGCCCAGTAATGAACAGCAAGGACCAGACCTGGTGCACAAAATTCATGAACTGGTACTCACTTTCGTACGTCATTGAATCACTTTTGGTGATTGCAGTTCTCTGCATCATAGTGCAGACCCTCCGGTTAAGAAAATGGAGAAGGAGAGCCTCCCGCTCTTGCGCCTCAACCATTTATAGAGTACAATCCCCTATTTTCGGATTCCACCAATCCCCCCAATCCCTTGATGTGTAATAAAGGATTTAATTAGATTTGATACGATCTGTAAATAAAGATTATTGCGGATGTATTATAATGTTCTGCGCTCGACTGCCGAGCCAGAAAACGATATGTAAAGATACTGTTGTATGAATGAGTAAGGGTTTAGAATGTTATAGGATGTTTTAAATGTGAGATGAGAATAGTTTATTGAGATAGTTAGAGGTTCCCGATTCGAATTGGTAATGCATGCCCCTTTGACTATAGTGCCAATCAGAAACTGGTAGTTAAATTTTTTTGCCATAGTTGAGGAAAGAATAGAAGCCATGGAACTCGCTGAGGTCAGGGAACACAAAGACACCGTACTTAGGTGATCCTTCATGATTTCTCATGAGGATCACAAGGAGGGAGTGTAGCCACCTGGGGTGGCCACTGCCCAACACAAAATGGAAGATTGCAAGGAATGCAGGGAAAATGGACATGCTGTAAAGCAAGCAGCTTGCAAAGCGCTTGTATATTTGGACTGCTGCAGGAACCAGTTTTGACTGCTGCAGGAACCAGACAGCACTGTGAAAAGAAACCAGTTAACATACTAATGAGGCGATACCGGGCGATCCCCAGATACAATGGAAACAAGTTAAACACAGATCGGTACATTGAATGGAAGGCCAGACCTTTCGGCGCCAGAGAAGCCCAAAACAATAAGTCCCAAGAACCGCCCCAGTGACCGAGAAACTGCCCCATTATTGGGGGAAGAGACCCAATCGATTGCAAGCAGGTAAGGGAGTCCGCCCAAAGGGGCGCAGATCCCCTGGGACCTATAAAAGACAGGTCTCACACATGGTTCAGTCTTCTGATCCAGCCCTCCAGCCCTTCTCTCTCTTTGACCAACACTCCTCCGTGGACCAGCACATCAACCAGCTTTTGCCAAGAAGATCTTGAACAAGAGAGAGGAGAGGGTTCGGACAGCAGCCGCCAACAAGTAAGTGCCTCACAACGATCGCTACCAGAGATAGGCACTCCTGACCCCTTTTAACTTATACCAACCTGAAGTCTGCAGACCAGAGCAGAGCAAGAGGCCTTGTTCCCTGACCCAGCAGTTCCTTCGAGATAAGTATTAGTTTATTTAGCGGTAGGAATAAGTTTAATCCTTTTAGCGTGTGCATGGGTAGTTATTATAATTGTATTATACTAAACTCAGTTGTTTGGACTTACTAATTGGTGTATGATTTTATTGCTTTGAACTTCACCTTGACCTTGTGGCGGTGTCTTAACGACACCTGGCGACTCCAGAGCTAAGTAAAGAAACAGAGCCAAATTGAGTGTTAAGCACGCTCACCCAGAACGACCAACATTTAGTGGCAGACTCCGCCGGGACTCGATTAGAAGTGGCCCCCCCCACTCCGAGAGAACCCAGAAATTTGAATTGGAAATCCAATTGGGCAAAGGAAAAACCACAAGTGTTCAAGGAGTTCAAATCAATAGTCATAATTCGGAAGTGTGTTTTTGCATGCGTAACTAACAGGGTTGTAAGGTTAAACCGAGAGAGGGTGGAGAGGGATGCTTTTTGGAGCTGGGTGGGTTGGTTAGATGAATATTTGAAGGGGAGAGGGAGGGGTGGGGACGGAGGAGGGTTCTTGGATAGGATGTCGAGGGGGTGTGGGGTGGGAGGGAGGGTAGAGTGCTGGTGATGAAGGTTTATTTGTTTATGGGTTTGCGTGAGGGTAGTGACAGCGGCCATTTTGGTGGGCCTGGATTTGGAGTAGGTTTGGGCCCTACTGGATTTCCTCATGGGTGGAGTATGGCTGATTCTAGTAGGATGGTTACGTGGAATGTGAGTGGGTTAAACAGTCCAGTTAAAAGATCCTGGGTGTTGGCCCATTTGAAGACAGATGTAGTCTTCTCGCAGGACACGCATTTGAGGATGAGGGATCAGATGAGGCTAAGGAAGGTATGGACGTTGGGACAATTGATCATGGGGGGAGATTTCAATTGTGTATATGACCCATGGATGGATAGGTCGAGTCCTAAGTCTTTTGTAACTTCGGGGATAGCAAAGGAGCTGGCAGTTCATAGAGCAGATGGGGGGGGGGGGGGGATCCATGGAGGTGCACTGGGACTGCTGTCATGGAAGTGTCCCTTTTAGAAAGGTTTTTATCTTATCACATAGCTTCAGTGATGTCATTTTGTGGGTGGAGTTGGGCTGTGGCTGTGTGAGGTTTTTAGTTTTGCTTTCAGGTTTTGACTGTTGTGGATACAGAAAGGAGAAATAAGTGTTTTGGTCTGTCTCTCTCTCTATTTTCATGTTCCAGAAGTAAATAGGTTGTGGCGACCGGCTTTGGTAACTTATAAGAGATATTCAGGGAAAGCCAGTCTCATTCAAATGAGAATGGCCTTGAATAGGGGTTTTTGGTTTAGTGGATTTTGGTTTTGAATTGGAACAGTTAAGGGAGAATTCATTAAGTGTTATACATAGATTGCTGTTACTGGGTGGTGTCTTTATGTTTGTAACTGATAAAAATTCTTGCTGTGTGTTTGTATAAATGCTGACTAATTTCCAGGAATAAACCTTGTTTTGATTAAAGTGTCTGGGAAGACTGATGAATTGCACCTGAAGGGAAGGCTCTTGTACTCATCCTAACCAAATTCAACATAAAGGTTTAAAAGCAAATTATTGCGGATACTGGAATCTGAAACGAAAGGGAAAATGCTGGAAAATCTCAGCAAGTCTGGCAGCATCTGTAGGGAGAGAAAAGAGCTACGTTTCGAGTCCGATAACTCAGCTTTGTCACTGCTTTGACAAAGAGTCATCGGACTCGAAACGTTAGCTCTTTTCTCTCCCTACAGATGCTGCCAGACTTGCTGAGATTTTCCAGCATTTTCCCTTTCATTTCAACATAAAGGTTGTAAGTCACGTGAACTCCACAATACACTTTGGAGTTTCTAAGCCCTGGCCCATAACACTACTCGCAAATAGAATTCTTTGTGGTAGGGAAATTGTTACTCCCCGGGATTGTGGCGGCTGGGTACTCTACGATTGTAATATCGGACCACACTCCACATTGTGTGGATATGCGGTTGGAGACCAACAGAGCACAGTGCCCCCCGTGGACGTGGGACACGCTCCTTGCAGATGAAGAGTTTGTGAAAAGGTGGCTTCTGCCATTGGGAACTATGTGAGTTTTAACAAGAATGGGGAGGTCTCACCCTCCATGCTCTGGGAGGTACTGAAGGCAGGGGTCTGGTGAGATCATTTTTTATAAGGCTCACAGGGATAAGGTTGGAAGGGTGGAAAAGCAGAGATTGGTTGACTCCATTCTGGAAGTGGACCGACAATACTTCATGGCTCTGATTGTGGAGTTGTTAGCGGAGAGAAAAGGCTACATGTGGAGCTCGAGCTTCAATCAGCGGGTAAGGTGGTGAGCCAGCTTTGCCGTTTGCTTGGGGTGTTTTATGAGCATGGTGGGAAGGCCAGCTGTTTATTGGCTTACCAGCTGAGGTGGCAGGCCATGCGGCAGATAGCCCAGGTTAAGGACGAGGGAAGAAGGTTGGCTACTGTTTTACATAGATTAATGGGGCACTTGAGGCTTTCTACTGGGGGCTGTATAATATAATAATAATAATCTTTATTGTCACAAGTAGGGCTTACATTAACACTGCAATGAAGTTACTGTGAGAAGCCCATAGTCGCCACATTCCAACGCCTGTTCGGATACATGGAGGGTAGTTCAGAATGTCCACTTCACTTGACAGCACATCTTTCGGAACTTGTGGGAGGAAACTGGAGCACCTGGAGGAAACCCACGCAGGCTCAGAGAGAACGTGCAGACTCTGCGCAGACAGTGACCCAAGCCAGGAATTGAACCTGGGACCCTGGTGCTGTGAAGCAACAGTGCTAACCACTGTGCTACCATGCCGCCCCTGAGCCTCCGGAGGATGACTTGGGGATGGAGCAGTTCTTGGATGGGTTGGACATCCCGGTAGTGAAAGAGGAGAAGAGGCAGGGATTGGAGAAGATTATGGATTGTATTTATTCCATGCATTCAGGGAAGGCATAGGGCCAGATGATTTCCCGGTTTTATAAACAGTTGCGGCCTTGTTGGCATCATACTTATTGAGGATGTTTAATGACTTTGTCTAGGTCTCTGCCGGCCACTCTGGCGAATGCATCAATCTCTTTGATCCTGAAGAAGGTCAAGGATCCTGTGGTGTGTGGGTCTTACAAGCCTTTTTCACTGTTGAATACCGATCCAAAGGTGGTGGTGACGCGCCTGGGGGGGGTGCTTGCCTAGGTTCATCTCTGAGGACCAGACAGGATTTGTTAAGGGCCAACAGTTGTTGGCCAACATCAGGAGACATTTAAATGTGGTCCTGTTGCCCTCCTTGGGCAGTGTTTCGGAGGTAGTCATCTCCATGGACGTGGAGAAGGCATTTGATCGGGTGGAGTAGAGGTTTTTTGAGACTTTGAGGCGGTTTGGGTTTGGGACAATTTTTATCTCCTGGGTGAGACTCCTGTACAGTGCCCCCAGTGCCATACCAAAATGGTGAGTTCAGGGTGTTTCCGGTTTTACAAGGACACAAGGCAAGGATGTCCGCTGTCTTGTCCTTGACGAGGAGAGTGCAGAGGGTCAAAATGAACATTCTACCGAGGTTCTTATTTGTGTTCCAGTGTCTCTCGATCTTCTTCCCCAAATCATTTCTCATTAGTGTTGATAAATTAATCTCTGCCTTTATCTGCGCAGGCAACACTCCCAGGACTCAAAGAGCTTTCCTGCTGATTGAGTGGCAATCTGAAGGGCTGGTGCCACCAAATTTAATGTACTATTACTGGGTGGCGAACATCGAGAAAGTGCAAGGGTGGATGAAGGAGCTGGGTCCGAGATGGGGGTGGATGGAAGAGGCTTCCTGTGTAGGTTTGTGTCTAAGGGTGTTGGTTACGGCATCTCTTCTGTTCTCTCTGGCTAGGTTCTCTATGTGCCCGGTAGCGGTGGCGTCTTTAAGAATTTGGAACCAATTTAGGCAGCATTTTAAATTTGGAGCAATGTCACTATTGGCACCAATCTGTGGAAACCGTAGGTTTGAGCTGCCCGAGATGAATGCAATGTGGATTTGGAGGAGGGAGGGGGTCAAGAGGATGCGAGATTTGTTTGTGGAGTGCAGTTTTGCGGATTGGAGAAGGTAGTGGAAAAATTTCAACTCCTGAGGGGGAGTTTGTTTAGGTATATGTAGGTGCAAAACGTTGTTCATAAGGAACTGTCTTCATTCCCTCAGTCACCGGAGATACATTTATGGACAGGATGCTGTCTCGAGATGGGGAAGGGAAGATATCCAATATAAATGGATGGTTGTTGGAGACAAGGAGAGCACCGTTGGAGGAAGTAAAGGGGAAATGGGAGGACGAACTGGGCCTGGGGCTGAATGAAGGGGTATGGAGTGAGGGGTGTACAGGGTGAATTCCACCTTGTCATGTGCCAGGCTGAGCCTGATACAATTTAAAGGATTTCACAGAGCGCACTTGGCTAGAGTGGGCTCTTCCCTGGAATAGACGACAGGTGTGAACGTTGCCTGAGGGGGTTGGTGAACCATTCACACATGTTCTGGCCGTGCCCTAAGTTGTTTGAGTTTTGGTCTCCTTTTTTGAGACTATCCCGGAGATTGTGGAGGTCAGGCTGGAGCTGTGTCCATCGGTGGCGATCTTTGAGGTGTCGGACTCGCCGGCGCTCCTGGTAGGAAAGAAGGCTGATGTCCTGGCCTTTGCCTCTCTGAAAGCACAGAGACGAGTCCTACTTGGGTGGAGATCGTTGGCACCGGCTAGGTCTCGGTGTGGTTGGGGACTTGTTAGAGTTCCTGAGAGGGCAGAACGGCGGCGCAGTGGTTAGCACTGCGGCCTCACAGCACCGAGGTCCCAGGTTTGATCTCGGCTCTGCACATTTTCCCCGTGTTTGTGTGGGTTTCACCTCCACAACCCCCAAAAAAGAGATGTGCAGGGTAGGCCACGCTAAATTGCCCCTAAATTGGAAAAAAATTGTGTACTCTAAATGTTTTTTTTAAATTTCTGAGACTGGAAAAGATTACGTTTGTCATTAGAATGTCGGAGGAAGGGTTCAATTCCAGGTGGAAGCCGTTCGTCACCTTCTTTAAGGGCTTGTTCCTGGCCAACAACTGGGGAGGAGGGTTGGTTAGGAGGGGTGGGGGCAAGTTTACGGTTATTGTTATTATTTTACAATAAATAACAAATTATTTGTATTCTATTGGATTGTTTTGTAATTTGAAATTTTTTTGGAATAAAAATACTTGGTTTCACGAATTAAGGAGGCAGCAGCTCCCGTATTGACCTCCATTTTTACAGGTTGGAATTACCCAGAACCGATGTGATTCAGCTTGTCCAGATAGTACATTCAACTTTGGTTCCTCATCAAAACCATCTGCTGTATTTTCATTGTTTTTATTCTTATTTTCTTCCACATTGTAAATTTTCTTAATTGAATTTATGTTGTTTCTTCTTTTAGAAGTGTTCTGTGTTTTTCCTTGAATGGTCTTCGCTAGAGAAACAGTTTTACTCCAGTGCGTGGCCAGTTCTACCCCAATTTTTGCATTGGCTATCTTTGTTCCAGCTATCAGCCTGTGAATGGCCTGGTGACGATATGCCTGTTGCTGGGTCAACTTTTTCTGGGTGGCAGCAAGTTTATGGATCCTCGTTAAAAGCAAATTACTGCGGATGTTGGAATCTGAAACCAAAAGAGAAAATGCTGAAAAATCTCAGTCTGTCTGGCAGCATCTGTAAGGAGAGAAAAGAGCTAATGTTTCAAGTCCAGATGACCCTTTGTCAAAGCTAAAAGGCATAGAAAGTGGGAGATATTTATACTGTGGGGTGAGGAAATTAAAGATGAGTCATAGCCACAGAAACTAAAATCAGAGGGTAAGCTGTGAGAGATGTATATGTGTGTGTGTGTGTGTGTGTGTGGGGGGGGGGTGGGGGTGGGGGTGGGGGGGGGAGAACAGGACATGGGTGGAGAAAAGTAAAATGAGAAAAAGGGGGGGGTAAGGGGGAAGCATAGGGGGGAAAAGGTAAGGAAAGTAAGGCCTTATGCCCACATGTCTGTCCTTAGCCTGCTGCAATGTTCCAGTGAAGCTCAACACACGTGCGGAGTCTACACGTCATCCCCGTGTGTGCGTGGGTTTCCTCCGGGTGCTCCGGTTTCCTCCCACAGTCCAAAGATGTGCGGGTTAGGTGGATTGGCCATGATAAATTGCCCGTAGTGTCCTAAAAGTAAGGTTAAGGGGGGGGGGGGGGGGGGTATAGGGTGGATTTGTGGGTTTGAGTAGGGTGATCATTGCTCGGCACAACATCGAGGGCCGAAGAGCCTGTTCTGTGCTGTACTGTTCTATAAACTGGAGGAACAGCATCTCATCTTCCGGTTAGGCACGCTACAGCCTTCCGGTCTCAACATCAAATTCAACAACTTCAGATGATTAGCTCTACCCCACCTCGACCCCCTTGTTTTCATTCCATTTCATTTTAACTGTCTTTTACCTCTTTCTTGTCTTTATTTATATATACTTCCTCCCACACACTTTTCCCCCCTATCTTATCCCCCCTTTCTTTGCCTTTTGGATTTGATTTTTTTTACCTTGAGTTGATTTGGCACGGCATGGGCACGATCGCAGAGGTGTTCCATGTGCCAGTTGGATTCCTGGCTCTGTGCACGCAGAGTATAAGAAACAGGCCCTGACTGGCATGCTGTACACTGAAATGTCGGACTCCGACTCAGATTGTAGTTCCAGCCATGATGTGGAGATGCCGGCGTTGGATTAGGGTGAGCACAGTAAGAAGTCCTACAACACCAGGTTAAAGTCCAACATGTTTGTTTCAAATACTAGCTTTCGGAGCACTGCTCCTTCCTCAGGTGAATGAAGAGGTATGTTCCAGAAACATATATATAGACAAATTCAAAGATTCAAAGATGCCAGACAATGCTTAAAATGCGAGCATCTCCAACGAACCTCTCAAGGTGAATTTAATTTTTTTGAGTCTGAGAAACCCAACCATGTCGCTAACTCACACCCCCGACTTCGGGGGTTCCGAGTCCCTCCAACCTAGTAGGGTCGGTCTCCGGGCCACCAGGGAGGCAAAGGCCAGGACATCGGCCTCTCACACCTCCTGGGCTCTTCCGACACACCAAAGATCAGCACCTCTGGACTTGGCACCACCGTCACTTTTAAAACCTCTGTCATGGCGTCAGTAAATCCCTGCCAGAAACCTCTCAGCCTTGGACATGCCCAAAACATATGGACATGGTTCACAGGGCCCCCCGCATAGCGCCCGCACCTATCCTCCACCCCCTCAAAGAACCTGCTCATCTGGGCCACAGTCATGTGTGCCCTGTGGACCACCTTAAACTGCATCAGGCTGAGCCTGGCACACAACGAGGATGCATTAACTCTCCTCAGGGCCTCCTCCCATAACCCAGCCTCCAACTGGGTTAGGCAGCACGGTAGCATTGTGGATAGCATAATTGCTTCACAGCTCCAGGGTCCCAGGTTCGATTCCGGCTTGGGTCACTGTCTGTGCGGAGTCTGCACATCCACCCCGTGTGTGCGTGGGTTTCCTCCGGGTGCTCCGGTTTCCTCCCACAGTCCAAAGATGTGTAGGTTAGGTGCATTGGCCATGATAAATTGCCCTTAGTGTCCAAAATTGCCCTTAGTGTTAAGTGGGGTTACTGGGTTATGGGGTTAGGGTGGAGGTGTTGACCTTGGTTAGGGTGCTCTTTCCAAGAGCCGGTGCAGACTCGATGGGCCGAATGGCCTCCTTCTGCACTGTAAATTCTATGTTAATCTATGTAACTCCCCACCCAACTCTTCTTCCCACTTTCTCATCACCTCCCATATCGGGGCACCCTCCCACTCCATCAGCTCCTTATAGATCTCTGAGACCTTCCCCTCTCCTACCCTTGTTCTCAACACTACCATATCCTGTAGCCCCAGGGCAGCAAGTGCTGGAAAATCGAAACCTGCCTCCGCACAAAATCCCTCACCTGCAGATACTGGTACCCATTCCCCCCTGGCAACTCAAACTCCTCCTACAGCTCCTCCAGGCCCGGGAAACCCTCATCAATAAAGAGATCCCCAAATCTCTCGATCTCTACCCGTAAGAAGCATTATCTTTAACTTGTTCACTCTTTACATCCTGGTCAATGTACATATAATTACAAGTCTCTGGGGAGAACTCATGGCAACTGTCAGGGCCTCTTTGCCAGTGGGCAGCTTCCCTATAGGATCGGCCCCACCGTCAGGGGGTCATTTCTTCCAGCCTTGGGCCACCACAATGGCGGTCAGATAGGCAACCAAAATTCATCATAGCCAGGCTCTGTAGTTCCTGGACGCCATGCTCAGTGCTCCCACGTGAGATGGCGATTTCAATCACTCAGTGTAGGTCCAGTGAATCTCTACCAAGTGGTTGCGCTTGGTCACCGGGTCCCGAAGGCCGCAGCCAAAATCGTCTCACAGAGTCTCGTTCAAGATGGCGCTGAACTTGCAGATTCCTGCCAGTTTCCGCAAGCGGGCCAGGAAATCGCTGACTGACTAGCCCTGAGCTTGGGTGGCAGCATGGAAGTGAAAATGGCGAACGATGAGCAGGGGTTTCAGGTGGAAATGATTCCCCATGAAGGCTACCAAGCTGTCAAAAGACCAGGTATCAGGCGCATCTGGGTGAGTCAGACTCTTAATTGTGCCAAATGTCAGACCGTCACAAGCCGTGAGCAAGACCACTGGCTGTCGTTCGTCCCATATGATCACGTTCGTCCGAAAAAAGTATTGCATCCATTCAATGTACTGTTCTGTTAACCGTACCAGCCTCGAATGGTTCAAGCATCCCAATGTGGGGCATTGCTGCAGGCGGGTTGGAGGCCTAAATGAGGTGGTCTGGCTTCGCAGCACTCGGTGCCGATGGCACCTCCACTTTACCCTCGTCACCAGTGTACTTTTCACACCAAGTGAATACGCACCTCCCCTAAGTGGGCTGCAAACCTATACTCATTTATTATAATACACAAATCACCTCCCACCAAGAATCTCCGGTCTGGTTTTTCTCTGTGAGGTTTCCCTTTGTTAAAGGGGAAGCCCCGCCCCATTACCAGGGGAGTTAGTATTTATTGGAGGTGGAAACGAATGGTACCGCCTGTGGTCTTCTGTAGGGGTGGGGGGTTATAACTATATTAGTCATGATGTGGCGATGCCGGTTTACTAGGGTGGGCACAGTAAGAAGTCTTACAACACCCGATGAAGGAACTGTGTTCTGAAAGCGAGTGGTTTGAAACAATATTAGTGACAGTCCTTGTTCAGGGGACAAGAAGTGTTTGAAAATTAGGCTCAGAGCACCAGATAACAGCACCCCTCTTGGCAGCGGGTTTGCCTTTTGCTCCACCTGAGCCTCCCCCTTTTCAACAAGAATCCAACACATCCCATTTCTACCTCTTCAACTCTGAATGAGACACTATTAACTGCAACTCTGTTTCTCTCTCCATAGCTGATGCAAGACCTGCCGAGTTTTCCTGATTTTTATTTCGGATTCACATCATTTTCCTTTCGCTTTAGTTTCTGAACTATTAGTTTGGATTCAAAATTAATCAAAATAATCTTTGAGAATTCCCGCCGGCTTCTGTTTGGACAGCCGCTGACGTCACAGGGGCAGGCCGGGTCCTGACGCTTTCTGGAAGCTTCTGCGCCTCAGAAGCACCGGTTCCGAGGCCCAGGGGGAGATCCACCGCCATCGGCCCGCGATCCACCGCCATCGGCCCTCCCTAACCTTCCACACTCTCATCCGCCATCCTCCCAGCCCACCGTTCCGGCGCGATGCCCGAGAAAGGCTCCAGTAAAGGCCCGAATACCGGGGGCAAGGGCGTTTACCAGGACCGGGACAAACCGGCTCAGATTCGCTTCAGTAACATCTCGGCCGCTAAAGGTATGGGGGTGGGGTAGGAATGTTGGGGGTGGGGTAGGAATGTTGGGGGTGGGGTGGTAACGTTGGGGGTGGGGTGGTAACGGTGGGAATGTTGGGGGTGGGGTGGTAACGGTGGGAATGTTGGGGGGGGTCGGGTGGGAATGTTGGGGGGGGTCGGGTGGGAATGTTGGGGGGGGGGATCGGGTGGGAATGTTGGGGGGGGGGGGGTCGGGTGGGAATGTTGGGGGGGGGGTCGGGTGGGAATGTTGGGGGGGGGGTCGGGTGGGAATGTTGGGGGGGGGGGTCGGGTGGGAATGTTGGGGGGGGGGTCGGGTGGGAATGTTGGGGGGGGGGGATCGGGTGGGAATGTTGGGGGGGGGATCGGGTGGGAATGTTGGGGGGGGGGATCGGGTGGGAATGTTTGGGGGGGGTCGGGTGGGAATGTTGGGGGGGGTGGGAATGTTGGGGGGGGTCGGGTGGTAACGGTGGGAATGTTGGGGGTGGGGTGGTAACGGTGGGAATGTTGGGGGTGGGGTTGAATATTGTCAAGAGGGATAAGCTATTAAGTTTTACGAAACATGTTTCTTTTTCAGCTGTTGCAGATGCCATAAGGACAAGTCTTGGCCCAAAGGGCATGGATAAAATGGTACAGTTTTGGTGTATTTATAATTGAAACTTGTACGTTGTCATACACTATGCCATTTTCACTTAAAATTAACTGACACAAAGCACACTTTTCCCCCATAGATCCAGGATGGAAAAGGTGATGTGACGATTACCAATGATGGAGCAACTATTTTGAAGCAAATGCAGGTTTTGCACCCAGCAGCAAAAATGGTAAATGTTGTTAAGCTACTTACTATGTTACAGTATAAGATTTACTCGATTTTTGTAAATTGGATCAATTAACTGGAAAGCTCCCGGAGGTGGAAGACAGATGTGAGCGGTGCCAAAGAGGCCCGGCCAACCACGCCCACATGTTCTGGTCTTGCCCCAGACTTGTGGAGTACTGGACAGCCTTCTTCGAGGCTATGTCCAAAGTGGTGGGGGTGAGGGTGGAGCCATGCCCGATAGTGGCGGTCTTCGGGGTTTCAGACCAGCCAGATCTATTCCTGGGGAGGAGGGCGGACGCCCTTGCCTTTGCCTCCCTGATCGCCCGCCGTAGAATCCTGTTTGGCTGGCGGTCAGCAGCACCGCCCAGAGCTGCGGACTGGCTGTCCGACCTCTCGGAATCTCTCCAAATGGAGAAAATCAAATTTGCCATCCGAGGGTCGGACGACGGCTTCCACAGAACGTGGGAGCCATTCATGCAACTGTTCCGGGACCTATTTGTGGCCAATGTACAAGAGGAAGAATAGTCGGGGGAAGGTAGCGGGAGGGGGGGGGGGGGCTACAGGTTCGTTACGGGGGTTCGATGGCTAGCTAAGGCCCAAAACCAAGCTAAATAAACATGTTGGGGGGGGGGGGGGGGCGCAGTTACTACTACGAAGATGCTTACCTGTAAATATGTATGTTAATTTTTGCGTGTTTGTTTTTGTTTGTTTTTTTTTTGTTTCTCTCTCCTAACAATTTGTAATTTGTTCAATATAAAATACGAAAACTGAATAAAAACATTTATAAAAAAAAAAATTTAACTGGAAAGCATTTTTATAATCCAATAGCAGCTCCAATGTTTGATTTTTCATCAATTTGATCTTAAATATGAATTTGCCTCGCCTTCAATAAATAGTTGCCATTCCAAACTTGTGGCAATTCCATGCTTGTAATCTAAAGGCAATTTCTTTTATTTGACTTAAGTTGGTGGAGTTGTCAAAGGCTCAGGACGTGGAAGCTGGTGATGGGACCACTTCTGTTGTGGTAATTGCAGGAGCTTTGCTCGACAACTGTGCTAAACTGCTTCAAAAAGGTTTGTACTACAATTAATACATCAGAACTGACTTTTAATATGGACTTAAATGTTGAGGTGAAGTGTTCACTTAGATTTAACGCATGGGCTATATGGCACAAGAACAGGCCATTGACGCAACCAGTTCATAATGGTGTTTATGGTCCACTTGTATCTCCTCCCATCTTTCCGCTTCTAAATCCTACCATCTTAATCCTCTTCTCTTCTCCTTTGTCTAGTGCCCCCTTAAATGCATCTGTAATATTTGCTTGAACCATTCTTCGGTATCTCGTTCCATGCACTTGCCACTTTTTGGATAAAGAAGTTTCTTCTGAATTTCCGTTGGTGGTGACTATCTTGAATTGATTTATTATGCTCCAACAAGAGCACAAGAGGAAATAAAAATATTCTCTCTCTATCCTCTTTTCAAAATCTTTTACAATTTTGAAGACTGCTTTATAAAAATTTAGAGTAACCAATTATTTTTTTTTCCAATTAAGGGGCAATTTAGCGTGGAAATCCACCTAACCTGCACATCTTTGGGTTTTGGGGGTGAGACCCACGCAGACACGGGGAACATAAGAACATAAGAACTAGGAGCAGGAGTAGGCCATCTGGCCCCTCGAGCCTGCTCCGCCATTCAATGAGATCATGGCTGATCTTTTGTGGACTCAGCTCCACTTTCCGGCCCGAACACCATAACCCTTAATCCCTTTATTCTTCAAAAAACTATCTATCTTTACCTTAAAAACATGTAATGAAGGAGCCTCAACTGCTTCACTGGGCAAGGAATTCCATAGATTCACAACCCTTTGGGTGAAGAAGTTCCTCCTAAACTCAGTTCTAAATCTACTTCCCCTTATTTTGAGGCTATGCCCCCTAGTTCTGCTGTCACCCGCCAGTGGAAACAACCTGCCCGCATCTATCCTATCTATTCCCTTCATAATTTTAAATGTTTCTATAAGATCCCCCCTCATCCTTCTAAATTCCAATGAGTACAGTCCCAGTCTACTCAACCTCTCCTCATAATCCAACCCCTTCAGCTCTGGGATTAACCTAGTGAATCTCCTCTGCACACCCTCCAGCGCCAGTACGTCCTTTCTCAAGTAAGGAGACCAAAACTGAACACAATACTCCAGGTGTGGCCGCACTAACACCTTATACAATTGCAACATAACCTCCCTAGTCTTAAACTCCATCCCTCTAGCAATGAAGGACAAAATTCCATTTGCCTTCTTAATCACCTGTTGCACTTGTAAACCAACCTTCTGTGACTCATGCACTAGCACACCCAAGTCTCTCTGAACAGCGGCATGCTTTAATATTTTATCGTTTAAATAATAATCCCGTTTGCTGTTATTCCTACCAAAATGGATAACCTCACATTTGTCAACATTGTATTCCATCTGCCAGACCCGAGCCCATTCACTTAACCTATCCAAATCCCTCTGCAGACTTCCAGTATCCTCTGCACTTTTTGCTTTACCACTCATCTTAGTGTCATCTGCAAACTTGGACACATTGCCCTTGGTCCCCAACTCCAAATCATCAATGTAAATTGTGAACAATTGTGGGCCCAACACGGATCCCTGAGGGACACCACTAGCTACTGATTGCCAACCAGAGAAACACCCATTTATCCCAACTCTTTGCTTTCTATTAATTAACCAATCCTCTATCCATGCTACTACTTTACCCTTAATGCCATGCATCTTTATCTTATGCAGCAACCTTTTGTGTGGCACCTTGTCAAAGGCTTTCTGGAAATCCAGATATACCACATCCATCGGCTCCCCGTTATCTACTGCACTGGTAATGTCCTCAAAAAATTCCACTAAATTAGTTAGGCACGACCTGCCTTTTACGAACCCATGCTGCGTCTGCCCAATGGGACAATTTCTATCCAGATGCCTCGCAATTTCTTCCTTGATGATAGATTCCAGCATCTTCCCTATTACCGAAGTTAAACTCACTGGCCTATAATTTCCTGCTTTCTGCCTACCTCCTTTTTTAAACAGTGGCGTCACGTTTGCTAATTTCCAATCCACCGGGACCACCCCAGAGTCTAGTGAATTTCGGTAAATTATCACTAGTGCATCTGCAATTTCCCTAGCCATCTCTTTTAGCACTCTGGGATGCATTCCATCAGGGCCAGGAGACTTGTCTACCTTTAGCCCCATTAGCTTGCCCATCACTCCCTCCTTAGTGATAACAATCGTCTCAAGGTCCTCACCTGTCATAGCCTCATTTCTAACAGTCATTGGCATGTTATTTGTGTCTTCCACTGTGAAGACCGACCCAAAAAACCTGTTCAGTTCCTCAGCCATTTCCTCATTTCCCATTATTAAAACTCCCTTCTCATCCTCTAAAGGACCAATATTTACCTTAGCCACTCTTTTTTGTCTTATATATTTGTAAAAACTTTTACTGTCTGTTTTTATATTCTGAGCAAGTTTACTCTCATACTCTATCTTACTCTTCTTTATAGCTTTTTTAGTAGCTTTCTGTTGCCCCCTAAAGATTTCCCAGTCCTCTAATCTCCCAGCAATCTTTGCCACTTTATATGCTTTTTCCTTCAATTTGATACTCTCCCTTATTTCCTTAGATATCCACGGTCGATTTTCCCTCTTTCTTCCGTCCTTCCTTTTTGTTGGGAGAATGTGCAAACTCCACACAGTGACCTGGAGTTGGGATTTTGAAGACGTCTTATGTTGCCTCTTAGCTTCCTTTTTTTTGAGTTACAAGAGACCCTGCCTGTAAACCCTATCCTGATATGTATGCCTCCTGCATTTCTTTTATAAAATGGTAACCAGAGCTCCACGGAGCACTCGGTTTGGTCCAACTAACAATTGAGGCAGGTTTAACATTCATGATCCTTTTTATAGAGAAAGATTGAGACTTCTGTAGTCATTGCTATTCTTATTGAGGCAAGATCTGGTTTTACAGCCATATCTTTTCTGAGCACTTGCCTTGAGATCAACTTCACTCTATCTGGATTAAATTTTACTCTTCCACCTTTGGATCCACTTGGACTTCTTGCATGTTCACAGCCTCTCCCTAACAGCATTGACTCAGTCTTTATCCTGGCTTTACTGGTCCAGGGAAGTGTTCTTTCAACTGACTGATCAATCCTAGCTGTGCTTCTTTACCAGCAAAGCCTTGGTCTCATTCCCTCCTTAGCCCAACCATGGTGTGTTCCAAACTCAACATGTTTTTTTTTTTGTAAATAATTTTTATTGGAATTTTTGAAAAATGAATATCAACAGAACAATAATAGCAATAACAATAATAAACACTCCCCGGCACACGTAACAATGCATATAACAACCCCCCCCCCCCCCCCCCCCCCCCCCCCCCCCCCAAGCCCAATAGACAACAAAATAAATTAACAATAGCCAAATTAACTTAAACACTATCCCCCTAAAACCCTTCCCCCCCCCCCCCCCCCCCCCCCCCCCCGGGTTGCTGCTGCTGCTGACCTAGTTCCTTATTGTTGAGGCAGAAAGTCGAGGAGAGGCTGCCACCTCCTAAAGAACCCTTGTATCGACCCCCGCAGGGCGAACTTGACCCTCTCCAGCTTAATGAATCCCACCATGTCATTAATCCAGGTCTCCACACTCTGAGGTCTCGCATCTTTCCACTGCAGCAAGATCCTCCGCCGGGCTACTAGGGACGCAAAGGCCAAAACATCGGCCTCTTTTGCCTCCTGCACTCCCGACTCCACCCCAACCCCAAATATCGAGGGTCCCCAGCCTGGCTTGACCCTGGATCCTACCACCCTCGACACCGTCCTCGCCACCCCCTTCCAGAACTCCTCCAGTGCCGTGCATGCCCAGAACATATGGGCATGGTTCGCTGGACTCCCCGAACACCTGACACACCTGTCTTCGCCTCCAAAGAACCTACTCATCCTAGACCCGGACATGTGGGCCCGGTGCAGCACCTTAAACTGGATAAGGCTAAGCCTCGCACATGAAGAGGAGGAGTTCGCCCATGTCCCCTCCTCAATCTGCTCCCCCAGCTCCACCTCCCACTTAGCCTTCAGCTCCTCTACCGACGCCTCCTCCACCTCCTGCATCACCTGGTAGATGTCAGACACCTTCCCATCCCCGACCCATACCCCCGAAAGTACCCTATCCCTTACCCCCCGCAGGGGCAGCAAAGGGAATCCCTCCACCTGCCGCCTAGCAAACGCCTTGACCTGAAGGTACCTGAACATATTCCCGGGGGAGCTCAAACTTCTCCAGTTCACCAAGGCTCGCAAACCTCCTGTCAATGAACAGGTCCCCCAACTTCCTAATGCCCGCCCTGTGCCACCCCAGGAACCCGCCATCCATGTTCCCTGGGACAAACCAGTCGTTCCCCCACAGCGGGGCCTCCACCGAGCCCCCCACTTCCCCCCCCCGTGTCGCCTCCACTGCCCCTAAATTTTGAGGGTAGCTGCCACCACCGGGCTCGTAGTGTACCTTGTTGGAGGGAGCGGCAGCGGCGCCGTTACCAGTGCCTTCAGGCTCGTGCCTCCACAGGACGCCATCTCCATCCGTTTCCATGCTGCCCCCTCCCCATCCATTACCCACTTACGTACCATCGAGACGTTAGCCGCCCAATAGTACCCAGAGAGGTTGGGCAGCACCAACCCCCCTCTATCCCTGCCCCGCTCCAAAAAGACACTCCTTACCTTACCCTCGGAGTCCCGTTCGCCCAAACAAATCCCAGAATGTTCACCCTCCTAAAAAAGGCCCTCGGAATGAAAATGGGGAGGCACTGAAACAAAAACAAGAACGACAACGGCAGCATGTCCCACCGTTTAAATTCCTCCTCCATCTGCTCCACCAACCTAGTAAACTTGAGCTTGTGCAGAGTCCCCCAGCTCCTAGCCACCTGAACCCCCAGGTACCTAAAACTCCTCACTGCCCTCTTTAGCGGGAGCCTACCAATCCCCTCCTCCTGATCTCCCGGGTGTACAACAAACAGGTCACTCTTGCCCAGGTTCAATTAATAGCCCGAGAAACTCCCAAACTCAGCAAGAATCTCCATCACCTCCGGCATTCCCCCCACCGGGTCTGCTATATGCAGCAGCAAGTCGTCCGCATACAGCGACACTCGGTGCTCCTCCCCACCTCGCACCAAACCCCTCCACCTCCCCGACTCCCTGAGAGCCATGGCAAGAGGCTCAATTGCCAACGCAAAAAGCAAGGGGGGCAGGGGGCACCCCTGCCTCGTCCCACGGTGGAGCCTGAAGTACTTGGACCTCCTCCCATTTGTCGCTACACTCGCCATCGGGGCCTCGTACAGCAACCTCGCCCATTTAATAAACCCCACCCCAAACCCGGACCTCTCCAACACCTCCCACAAGTACCCCCACTCAACCCTGTCAACGGTCTTCTCCGCATCCAATGCCACCACAATCTCCGCCTCTCCTTCTGCTGCCGGCATCATTATCACATTTAGCAGCCTTCGCACGTTAGTGTTCAGCTGCCTCCCCTTCACAAAACCCGCCTGATCTTCATGTACCACCCCCCGGCACCCAGTCCTCTATTCTAGTGGCCAAGATCTTCGCCAGTAACTTGGTGTCTACATTCAGCAGTGAAATCGGCCTGTATGATCCGCACTGCAAGGGGTCCTTATCACGCTTTAGGATCAGGGAAATTAGCTCCCGAGACATCGTCGGGGGCAAAACACCCCCCTCCCATGCCTCGTTGAAGGTCCTAACCAACAGGGGGCCCAACAGGTCCGCGTATTTCTTATAAAATTCATCCGGGAACCCATCCGGTCCCGACGCCTTCCCCGACTGCATGTGGCCAATCCCACTGACCAGCTCCTCCAGCTCGATCGGCGCCCCCAGTCCCTCCACCTGCTCCTCCTGCACCCTTGGAAATCGCTCTTGAAAAAACTCTCCATTCCCCCTCCCACCGCCGGCGGCTCCGACCGGTACAGTTCCCTGTAAAAGTCCCTAAAGACCTCATTGACCTCTGCCCCCTGCTGCACCACATTCCCACCCCTATCCTTCACTCCACCAATCTCCCTAGCCGCATCCCGCTTACGAAGCTGATGCGCCAGCATCCTGCTCGCCTTCTCTCCATACTCATAGACTGCTCCCTGCGCCTTCCTCCACTGTGTCTCCGCCTTTCTGGTGGTCAATAAATCAAACTTGGCCTGCAAGCTACGCCGCTCCCCCAGCAATCCCTCCTCCGGGGCCTCCGCGTACCTCCTATCCACACTCAACAGCTCCCCCACCAGTCTCTCCCTCCTCTCCCCCCTCTCCCTATGGGCTCGAATGGAGATCAGCTCCCCCCTAATCACTGCCTTCAGAGCCTCCCACACCATCCCCACCTGGACCTCCCCAGTATCATTGACCTCGAGGTACCTCTCGATGCATCCCCGAACCCTCCTACACACCTTCTCCTCAGCCAACAACCCCACGACCAGATGCCAAAGCGGGCGCTGGTCCCGCACCTCCCCCATCTCCAGATCCACCCAATGCGGAGCATGGTCCAAAATCGCAATAGCCGAATACTCGACCTCCTCCACCCTCGGGACCAGTCCGCTACTCAAAACAAAGAAATCAATGCGGGAATAAACCCTGTGCAAACTCAACATGTTACTGAACTCTTATGCCATGCCACACAGACAGTGACCCAGGGCTGGTATTGAATCCGGGTCCTCGGCGCCATGAAGCAGCAGTATTAACCACTGCGCCACCCTGCTGTCCCTTCTTCCCTAACTTAACAAGACTGTTTCTACCTTTTGTCCAAAATAATAAAACCAGACTCTGTTTTCTGACTCTGTCTATGTGGGCCTTTTTGCACGTTCTCTAGTGTCTCCACCGCATTGTCGACCCTTTATATAGCCACAACAATATTTTATTTAGCAGCTCATGGGTAGTCCAGCAAATATTTCTTTCTCTGTGAAAAGAGTATCTGCTACCTCCACATCCTTTTTGTTTCTTTCACTATTAAATGTTGCGTGCCCTTTAGTTTTCATGTTTTAAGAGAATACTTTTCTTCCTTCATGGGATGTGGGCGTCGCTGGCAAGGCCAGCATTTGTTGCTCATCCCTAGACTATTTCAGAGGAGATGCAAGAGCCAGCCCCTTTCCAGTGGGGCTGGAGTCACATGTATGCCAAACCAGGTAAGGGTGGCAGATTTTTTTAGAATCCCAACAGTGCAGAAGGAATCTGCACTGACCCTCTGAAAGAGTACTGCCACTCCCCACCCTATCCCCGTAACCCCACCTAACCTGACATCCCTGGACATTAAGGGGCAACATTATCATGGCCAATCCACCTAACCTGCACATCTTTGGATTGTGGGAGCGCCCGGAGGAAACCCACGCAGACACGGAGAGAAAGTGCAAACGCCACACAGTCACCCAGGGCCTGAATTTAACCTGGGTCCCTGACACTGAGGCAGCAGCGCTAACAGGCACAGTGGTTTTCTTCCCCAAAGGACATTGGCGAACCAGATGGGTTTTTTACGTAAATCGACATTAGCTTCATTGTCACCATTGGCTTTTAATTCCAGATTTTTAAAAAATTCAAATCAAATTCCCCATTCCCCTATTTTTTTTGTGGTGGGTTTCAAACCTGTGCTCTGTCTGGAGCATTACCCTGGGTCTCTGGATTACTTTGCATTTCTAGTTTGAAATGCTGCCCTGTTTATTTCCTGCGTTTTCTGTATATCATTGTTGATATTGATTAATTACATTTAAAAAACAATTGTTCTGCAAGAAGTTTTAATGAATTGTTGTTTCATTTTTGCAATATTAATCGATCAATTATTTGTTAAAGGAATCCATCCCACAATCATATCTGAGTCTTTCCAAAAGGCAGTAGAAAAGGGAATTGAGGTTTTGACTGGCATTGCCCAGCCTGTGGAACTAAGTGACCGGGAATCTCTCCTGAATAGTGCTACCACTGCTCTCAGCTCCAAAGTAAGGGTTCTTTCAATTGTGTAATTCATATTGTTCACTTCTACATTATTAATGGGTGTAGCTATATAGTATAATAATATTGTATATATCACAGGCCATTACACCATTTCCGTAACGTTTCGTTGCACTTAAAGCATGGGAGCGATTTTTTCCATCGCTTTGTGTCTGACACCAATCCTGCTGTGCTGAGAGCATCACAGGAGAGGGCCAAAATGGGTTTCGCGTCGAGTCACCTGACCTGCAGCAACTGGCGTGATCAGGATCACGCCCTTGCTGGGCATGATCCAGAGAATCGTATTCAAATGAGCCATTGGGCTCCTAAATATTTGTAGCTGGTTTGAGGCCCCGGCGTCTGGGCGTCAACAGTTGCAACGGCAATTCACAATCGGAGACCGACATGATGGCTACCAGGGGGGCCAAAACATTGGCCTCTTTTGCCCCATGGACACTCGGGTCTTCTGGCACTCCGAAAAGCGCAACTTCTGGATTTGAGACCACCTTCGCCGTCAGCACCTTGGACATTACATCTGTGCACCCCCGCCAGAACCCCCTCTGCTTCGGACAAGCCCAAAACATAGTTCGCCCCCGTGCACTGTCCACACTTGTCGTCCTCCCCCTCAATGAACTTGCTCATTCTGGCCACCGTCATATGCGCCCAATGGACTACTTTGAATTGAATAAGGCTAAGCCTAGCACACGAGGAGAATGCATTCACTCTCGTCAGAACCTCCTCCCACACCCCAGCCTCCATTTCCCTCCCCAGCTGCTTCTCCCTCTTCTATCGGGGCTCCCTCCCAATCCATTAACTCCATATAGCTCTCCGACACCTTACCTTCGCCTACCCCTGTTTTCAGTGCCCCACCCCCGGAAGCAAATCTATGATTCCCACAAATCGGTGTCCAGACCAAGGCACCCTTCAATCTCAGATGCTGCCGTCATTGTCCCCACAACCTCCGGGCCACGCTACCGCTGGGCTCGTGGAGTACCTGGCTGGCGAGAATGGCAGAGGTGCTGCCAAAGAGCGCCACATTCATTTGTGGTGAACCTCCTGGGCCACTGTGGAATCTTATTCCCTCCATTCAGAATATCTTTTACATCCCTGCTTCTCTCCAGGTTTATTCCTTAACATGGAAGTTTGCTGATCTCTGACAGTTGGCAAAGTAAATAGTGATCAGTAGAAGGTTTCCTTGGGATTGTTTATTATACTGTGAGACTTTGCAGTTGAGGGTTCCGAGAGTAGGCCCCATCTGATTGTATATCAGTGTGCCCATCTCTGGTGGGTCTGTCCCACTGCTGGTGGAGAGTACACCCAAGGTTGGTAACGGTGAATATGGAATATTAATAGCCATACTGAAGAATCTCCTATTTGTCAAGCTGTTGTTTGACCAGTCTTGAGGACATTCCTAAAAGAACCTGGGAACCAATGATTAAATGTTAGAGAAGAGCATTTGGCAGAGCTTGACTGGACTAGAGGTATGTAAGTATTGCTTTGCTACAATGCTTTGTTGCTGAGACGTGTGTCTGAATTTAAGATATTTTTCAATCCGACAGTGAAGATTTCAGGTGTGTGATAAAGGAGAGACAGACTAGAGAGCCAGGTTATAGTTCAGCGACAAAGTTAGACAGATAGAGAGGGAAATTAAAAAAATAACACGTAATACGCATGTTTCCAAAAAGGAAGCTATAAAGGATAGGATTCCCAGGCATGTGAAAGTACTGAGGGAAAACATCAATGTTAATAAAATGCTATCCCTATTTTCCAGCACTGATAAACTTGATCAGTCTTTTCTACTCTAGACAAATACTGCTATCACAAAGCACTGACTCAAAATTAATCTGTGCTTTTATTTTGTAGGTTGTTTCTCAGTATGCCAGTCTCCTTGCTCCAATGAGTGTTAATGCAGTCATGAATGTAATTGATCCTGCAACTGCCACTAGTGTGGATCTCCGAGATATCAAAATTGTCAAGAAACTAGGGTAAGAATGAATATCCATGGATGTGTTAATAATTCATATCTTGATTCTCATAACTTTAAAATTATCGCATGTATTTGGTGTACATAATAAGGAAATCTGTTTTCAATCATGATTTCATTGAGCAGCTTCATTGATTGTTGTGATTTTGATTGACTCCATCCAGTTTGTTTGAGAATGGATACTGTTACCGACCGGTGGGGGGGTGGGGGGGACCGAACTACTTTATTTTTCTCACCGTCTGTCCATTAGCAGAGGTGTTTTAATTTTGAAATAGGCTGAGGCATGTTTCCCCAAGCCCTCTGTTCTGTGAGATCAATTTTTAAAAGTGACTCACAGCGAACTCTCTTTTGGGTTAAATTCGAAGTATTGTTCATTTATACATTGAAACCTGGGGAATGGATGCATTCCAAACCATTCCCATGAACTTTGGAACGTCTGTAGATAGAAAAGGTTCACCCGCCCAGAAAAGCAGGCAGAATGGAGGATGCGAGAAGTCCTCCTGCAGCCAAAAGAAGAACTCCTGCGCACCAATGTATTCCCATTGTAACAAAATAGGTCGTTCCAGACCTGTCTGCAGGAAATTGGGGAAAGCCTGTAGGTCTAATAGGGCTCCATATGAGTAGCCTCCCGAAGGGTGCCCCAAAGGCAGAGCAGGCATAGAATGGTGCGACAGAAACCTACCCTTTCTGAGTGTGTGTCTGAGCTGGACAGATGTCCAGAGAGCTTCCAGAGTTTTCTCCTTTTGGGAACCGTGACTCCCTATTTGTCCCAAAATGTGAGCAAGTCTGTTGTACTGCTCTGGTACGTGGGCCACTCAGTCCTTAATGTTGGAGGAAAACCTAAACCAACCCCTCTAGTACTTCCTGATCAGTAGAGTGGGAGGTGGATCCGTGTTTTCACCCCTCCACAGTGTCCACCTAGAGTGTGACCTTATTTCAGGCCCAGTCATGGTAAGAATTGTCCCTGAACTAGCAATAGCAGGAATCTGTTTCCTCCCCAAAAGATTTGACTGGCAGCAAAGTGATCGGCAGCAACCAAAATGAAGCCAATGTCAGCCAGCAAAATCTGCAGTGCAGAAGACTGGGGAATGTTTCGAGGCCCAAAAGGGTGAAATAAAGTCTATAACCATTGAGCAATAGATGGGTGAATTCCAAAATTAGGTCAAGAGGTCCAGGAAGGAACAATATAGTTTAAAATAAACTCAAGATATACCAGAGCAGGGAAAGAGTAAGGGAGATGCCCCAATTAAGTTGAAATGCCTGAAGGAAGCCAAGTTATTAAACAAGGTTAAGGAATTGACTGGCATATGGCTGGCAGAAGCCTTTCCAAATTTAAATGTTGATCAAGGGTGACCCCCAAACTGTGAGATAGCGAGTGAGATGAAATGCCACAAAGAAGTGGAACTGAAGCTGTATCTCCACTTGAGGGCAGCGGTGTTCCAGGGGACAGGGAGATAAACGCACTGGCTAAGAAGCAATTGATTGGTCTCGCTGGAAAGCTTATGGCACGTTTAAGTAGGGACCAGGAATGTTCCCAAATTGGCCCAGAAAGAATGGGGGTGATGCCTTAGTTACTTGAAACGCCACAGGGTGGTGTAGTGAGAGCTCACTGGCCACTAGAGGGCAATTGTGTTGTGAAAGACAAGGTACCTACAATTTAACTGACCAGCAGAGAAATTCCAACCAAACTGGATCACGTACTCTCCCACTTTAGTGTAGAATCGCATGGTAACCAGACTGAGCTGCTCACGATATTTTAAATGATTTATAACAACCCACTAGGTCAGTGTTCTCCTTGGTAACCCACGCCGTCTGACCTTTTTGCATACCTTTAATGTGACAGGTGAGCCTGCTTTGTCCTCACAGTCTCACTCCAATCAGGTTCACAGGCAGAAAGGACAATGCGCATATCAAGTGCAGAGTTCAGCCGGTTTCTTCATGCTGTCTTCATCTTTATGAGGACTGAAAATCCAACCTCGCACATGTAGGTTGTGAAGAGCAATAGCAAAAAAATGCTTGTTTTACTCAGCGCTGGCACTCCCCTGAGACGCTACTCCAGAATGCTGACAGCCTCATGGACTTGTGTGTTTCTAATGTGGTGTCACAAGTGAGGCGCAGAAATTAAGTCTTTTCATTTGTAGTCAGCTGTATGTTAATAATTGACTCAAAGGGATTTTTCACTCAAAATCTGAAAGTTGAGGGCAGCACAGCAGTTAGCACTGCTGCCTCACAGTGGCGAGAACCTGGGTTCAATTGCAGCCCTGGGTCACTGTCCATGTGGGGTTTGCACATTCTCCCCGTGTCTGCGTCGGTCTCACCCCCATGACCCAAAGTTGTGCCTGGTAGGTGAATTGGACACGGTAAATTGCCTCTTAATTGTAGGAAAAAAATTGTGTACTCTAAATTTATTTTTTTTAAGTCTGAAACTTCTCTGAAAAATAGCAACAAAAGCTGTTGATCAGCGCAGCCAGATGCGACTGAATAAGGCTTGCCTGTCTATTGAGACTTAGTAACACTGTTTTCAATGTGTCGTAGCAGTGTGGAGAGCATGTAGTAGTTGTAGTTTGATACTCACACTTGCCAAACTTTCAATGACTTTTGGAAAGCATCTATTCTTCAAAGTGCCGAAAGCAATCATCATCCTTCCCTTGCAATTTAAGCTTCAGTTTGTTTAGAATTGCAAAGATGTTTGGAAGGTAATAGTTAGCATCCAGCTCTCATTTGTCAGTACTTCACCACATACAACACAGAAGGGAGTTGCATCCTGATTTCCATTGGCATAATTAACAAAGCCATACTGAAGGAATCATCTTTATACTACTTTGTTCCCGATTTCACTTTCTTGGTAGTTTGTTCACCAGAGGCCTGGAGTTATGTACATAGCTCACTCTAGCACTTCTTTGTCCTGCTAATGACTCTCCTGTGCAGCTCTCCTTATTCAGTTGTGAGATGCTGTGTTGAGGGGCGGTCAGTCCCAGCGTTCCAGATCACAGGATAAGCGCCAACAGCTGCGACCAGCGTTCAAGTCAAAATCTCAGCTGCAACTGGGTTTTAAATGTGAATAACGCAATCGTCCTGCCAGAAGTGGCAGCAGAGAGCAGGTCATGCTCCCGGCACATATATTGATGTCACGCGCCCTGTAAGTCCATGCTGTTTGTGTCTCTAGTCCACTCTTCCTTATAACAAAATGATCCATCTATCTCTCCCCTGTGATTTTGCACCAGAAGCATGGACTTACAGGGCGCGTGACATCAATATATGTGCCGGGAGCATGACACTGCTCTCTGCTACCGCTTCTGGCAGGACTATTGCGTTATTCACATTTAAAACCCAGTCGCAGCTGGGATTTTGACTTGAACGCTGGTCGCGGCTGTTGGCGCTTCTCCTGTAACCTGGAACGCTGGGACTGACCACCCCATAACACCATGGGTTGCAACTCACAATTTGACAAATCTGTTCTTGGCAACAGAATTGTAGCCCTACCCAGTCTGAATGCAGGTGGAGCCCCTTACAGAAATCAGTCTTCCTATCAGCCGGTCCTGGAAAAGTTGGTGCAGGTTCAGAGTAGATTGCCTGCCTGTTGTTATGCAAATCCATCGCAGCCAGTAACAGTAACTGGAGAATCCCGGTGATGCTCGTGCCCGAGCCAGACACTAAACCAGAATCCCTGACACAGGCCATGTCCTATTAAAACACCCCAATTTTCTGACATTCAGCCTAACCACAGTCCCTGAGTTTGAACATTTGAACCCCAGATTACCAAGGTGGACAGGGAGGAACTCTGCTGAATCAGAGCCACTTAGCCCCAAGATCAAAAGACCAGATGCTCGCTGTGAGATAATTGGCATTCCCTACAGATAGCCTGGGCAGCAGGGCCATTACTCGTCCTTGTGTGCTAAGCACACTATCAAAACCCCAGACCCTTTAGAGTACACATAATCAAGAGTTGGGCAGGCAGTGTTCTAAAACCACTGGCTTTGCTTATGCCTGATCTGCAGCAGAGGAAAATTCAGAACTCTTGCCACCTATTCGTTCCCCATTCCAGGCAGGACAAGATCCTTGCTGATGCACTAACTCTGATTTCAACCCACAAATTGCAGCAGGGTGCTGCCATTGCCTTTGCTAGTTTTGTGTTTGACATGGCAGTGTAAATGAGAGAATAAATGCATACTTTCTTAATTCCTGTCTTCATGAGAAGACATGGATTTAAAAAAAAATAAGTAACTTTTTCTCCGAGGACAGTGAGGGACTAAAATCCCACACTGTATACTTTTGTGACATCTCTACAGATAAGCTCATCGCAATTTCTAAAATATAAAAACTGAAGAAAGATCTTATCACCGTTTCAAATCCTAATGGCCGAGACATTTAACAGTCTTTGGAATGCAGACCATGGTTACACATCCTTTGCCGAAGACGAGGTATAGTGGTTGAAATCGTGTGACTCAGGCCTCCCTGGCTTGTGGAACAAGCAATATTGCCGTGCCAAACTGTACAGCTCAATCTGCTGTTTATCATCAAACTCGTAGCTTCACAGGTGAGTTCAGCCCAGGTTGACATCTGGCCCAATCTACACTGTTTCTGCTGAAAATTCTTCTTTATGTACAAGGCTGATTCATCTCTGCATGTAATCGCTCATCGTATGATGCCAACACCACAGGAAAAGTGAATTATCTAGCATTGTTCTTCAACCCACCAACCTCCATGAAGGAATACCTCATAGGACTTGATTCTGAACTCTGGAACCCATGTGAAACAATATTCCTTTTCTCTGTGGTCTGCTGTAAATCTTTTCTCATTCTTTATTATCCATGCAAGGGGGCATTACAAACTCTATTTTCATGATTGTGCAAACAAACGAACCCTTTGAGTTCATCCTATCTCAAATTTGCTGTGGGATTATTGATGGCAAATTCCGTTGCACCTAAAATGAGGGGTTGGGAATTACAATATTGCTTACAAAGAGGGAAACTAATTGCAACACTTTTCTGTTTACAGACAGGTGGTGAGAGGAAAAATCAAGTGTTTTTGAAGTTTAAACCCCCCCTCCCCATCTTTCTATAACAGATGTTTCAATTGTCTATGGACTGTGTGATTGGAACGTTCATGCTTCAAGCCACCCATTGGAGTACTAGAGATTAGCCAGCTGAAACCGCGAGGCATTTTTCATCAGCTAGTCAATGAACAACAGTTCCTTTGAACACTAGTCCAGTCTAGCTTCATTAGTGATTACTGAATTGCCATAGTGGTTTACTTGTTTTGGATTTTGTCATTGAATATGTTGCGGGAATCACCTTGATCCCAAAGATTGTTTTTTGACCTGCAATCAGAAAGTTGTACATTAAAACTCTGGTGAGTATGGATTTGCATTAGTCAGCAGACAACAATTAACAGGATATCAGTCTTGTGTGATATATCAGTCTTGTAAGATATTTTCATAACTTTTTATAAAAAATGAATTTTAATGTAAGTAATCTAAATCTGTTTTGCAGTGGAACCATTGATGACTGTGAATTAGTGAATGGTCTGGTTCTGACTCAGAAAGTGGTTAATGCAGGTGTAAGCCGAGTGGAAAAGGTTAAGATTGGACTCATCCAGTTCTGTTTGTCTGCTCCAAAGACTGATGTAAGTACTTCTTGTTGCATGCAGGGAAACTCTTACATGCAGCTGCATTGTCAGATATTATACGGTTAATCAAACCAGGCAAGTAGACTCTGGTCAAGGCATTGCCATGGGTTCACGCTTTGCACCGTACCATGGCTCTCGCAAAAAACCTTTTTCGGCTTCCACAAGAAATGTGCCTTTGATGGAAAGACACCAAACCTACTTCTTGCATATTTCTGCTATGCACTTGATATATTTGAAACTGCAGCTGCACTTAAGAGTTTCCTTACATGCAGCTGCAGTTACATATATTAATTATAACTCATGAATGTGAACTGGTTTTGTCCTTTATGAACTGATTGTTGTCTGCAGCTTTAAATACTAATACAACACTCCCTGCAAGCTCCTTGAACTACAACTTCTGATTGCCTTTCTCTCCAGTACTCCCTGCCGTACAACTTATAAGAGTCTCGAACCGTATCCAAGGGTGATGCACAGGAACGTCCTGGAACACAATTTCACATCAAGGCACATAGATTGCTAAATTGCCCCTTAATTGGAAAAAATAATTGGATACTCTGAAAATTTAAAAAAAAGAATTGATACTGCCAAAACTTCTGACAATAAAATAGTTGGTATACTCGGTTAAGGTTTTATCCAGTAAGCACCTATTAAGTATTAAATTTGGTATGTGGCAGATGCATTTTATTGAAACATGTTTCGTAGTACTGCTCTGGGGTGTCAGTTGATATTTTGTGTTCAGGTTTTTGAAGTGGGATTTGAACCATACAAACTAATGCATAAATTAGGAACAAGTGTAGGCCCTGAAACCTGCTCTTCTACTCACTAAGATTGTAGCTGATCTGATTGTGGTCTCCATGTTTCTATCTTACCTACCCCAAATATTCTTTGATATTCTTGTTAAGAATCTACTTACCCCGCCATAAAAATGTTCAAGACCCTGCATCTATCACTATTTGGGGAAGCGAGTTCCATAGACACACAAACCCTCAAGAGAAGCAAGTTAGGGCAGCATGGTGGCACAGTGGGTTAGCCCTGCTGCCTCACGGCGCCGAGGTCCCAGGTTCGATTCCGGCTCTGGGGCACTGTCCGTGTGGAGTTTGCACATTCTCCCCGTGTTTGGGCGGGTTTCGCCCCCACAACCAAAAAAAATTGCAAACTAGGTGGATTGGCAACGCTAAATTGCCCCTTAATTGGAAAAAATAAATTGGGTACTCTTAAATTTATTTTTTAAAAAGAGAAGCAAGTTATCTTTGCTTCCATCTTAAGTGGAAGACGGGCTTATTTTTAAACTATGTACCCTAGTTCTAGTCTCTCCCATAAGGAGAAACATCATTTAGCATCCACACTCTTGAGCCCTCTCAGAATCTTGCATCTTTCAATAAGATCTCCTGTTAATTTGAACTCCAATGGATACAGGCCCATCCTGCCCAACCTTTCGTCATAAAATAATCCCATCATCCCAGGAATCAGTGGAGTAAACCTTGTCTAAACTGCTAATGCAGTTATGTGCTTTGTTGCATAAAGAGACCAAAATGTACACACTACTCCAGACGTGGTCTCACCAATACCCTGCATAACAAACAAAATATTTCTAATTTCATGTTCCATTCCCCTGCACTAAACTACAGCATTCCATTTGCTTTCCTAATGACTTGCTTTACCTGCATTTCAACTTTTTGTGACGAGTGTGTGGGGCACTCGGTTCCTTTTGTACTGCAGAATTCTGAAATATCTCCATTTAGATAATGTGCCGTTTTTTCTGTTCCTCTGCCACAGTGGACGAGTTCACATTTTTCCCACATTCAACTCCATTTGCCAAATATTTGCTCATCTATGGACCTTTACAGACCCCGTATGTCCTCTTCACACCGTACTTTCTTACATATCTATGTGTAATCGGCAAATTTAGCAACTACACATTTGGTCCCTTAATTCAAATCATTGCTATAGATTGGAAATAGTTGAAACCCCAGCACCGATCTCTGTGGCACTCTACTTGTTATAACTTGTCAACCCAAAAATGACCCATTTATGCTTACTTTTATTTCCTGTTAGATGACCAGTCCTCTACCAATACTCCATACACCATGAGCTCTTTTTGTAGTAACCTTTGATGTGGCACCTTGTCAAATACCTTCTGGAAATCTAAGTACACCACATCTACAGGCTCCCTTTTGTCCACGTTTCCAGTTAGTTCTTCAAAGCACTCAAATTAGTCAAAACAGATTCCCTTTCTCAAAATCGTGTTGACTCTGCCTGAATGCACAGAGATTTCTAAATGTGTGTGTAGCGCTCTGTGTGTGTGTGTGTGTGTGTCGCTCTGTGTGTGTATGTGTGTGTGTCGCTCTGTGTGTGTGTATGTGTGTGTCGCTCTGTGTGTGTGTGTCGCTCTGTGTGTGTGTGTCGCTGTGTGTGTGTGTGTCGCTGTGTGTGTGTGTGTCGCTGTGTGTGTGTGTCGCTCTGTGTGTGTGTGTCGCTCTGTGTGTGTGTGTCGCTCTGTGTGTGTGTGTCGCTCTGTGTGTGTGTGTCGCTCTGTGTGTGTGTGTCGCTCTGTGTGTGTGTGTGTGTGTGTGTGTGTGTCGCTCTGTGTGTGTGTGTCGCTCTGTGTGTGTGTGTCGCTCTGTGTGTGTGTGTCGCTCTGTGTGTGTGTGTCGCTCTGTGTGTGTGTGTCGCTCTGTGTGTGTGTGTCGCTCTGTGTGTGTGTGTCGCTCTGTGTGTGTGTGTCGCTCTGTGTGTGTGTGTCGCTCTGTGTGTGTGTGTCGCTCTGTGTGTGTGTGTGTCGCTCTGTGTGCGTGTCGCTCTGTGTGCGTGTCGCTCTGTGTGTGTGTGTCGCTCTGTGTGTGTGTGTCGCTCTGTGTGTGCGTGTCGCTCTGTGTGTGTGTGTCGCTCTGTGTGTGTGTGTGTCGCTCTGTGTGCGTGTCGCTCTGTGTGCGTGTCGCTCTGTGTGCGTGTCGCTCTGTGTGTGTGTCGCTCTGTGTGTGTGTGTCGCTGTGTGTGTGTGTGTCGCTGTGTGTGTGTGTCGCTCTGTGTGTGTGTGTCGCTGTGTGTGTGTGTCGCTGTGTGTGTGTGTCGCTCTGTGTGTGTGTGTCGCTCTGTGTGTGTGTGTCGCTCTGTGTGTGTGTGTCGCTCTGTGTGTGTGTGTCGCTCTGTGTGTGTGTGTCGCTCTGTGTGTGTGTGTCGCTCTGTGTGTGTGTGTCGCTCTGTGTGTGTGTGTCGCTCTGTGTGTGTGTGTCGCTCTGTGTGTGTGTGTCGCTGTGTGTGTGTGTGTCGCTGTGTGTGTGTGTCGCTGTGTGTGTGTGTGTCGCTCTGTGTGTGTGTGTCGCTCTGTGTGTGTGTGTCGCTGTGTGTGTGTGTCGCTGTGTGTGTGTGTCGCTGTGTGTGTGTGTGTGTCGCTGTGTGTGTGTGTGTCGCTGTGTGTGTGTGTGTCGCTGTGTGTGTGTGTGTCGCTCTGTGTGTGTGTGTGTCGCTCTGTGTGTGTGTGTCGCTCTGTGTGTGTGTGTCGCTCTGTGTGTGTGTGTGTCGCTCTGTGTGTGTGTGTGTCGCTCTGTGTGTGTGTGTGTCGCTCTGTGTGTGTGTGTGTCGCTCTGTCTGTGTGTGTGTGTCGCTCTGTCTGTGTGTGTGTGTCGCTCTGTCTGTGTGTGTGTGTCGCTCTGTGTGTGTGTGTCGCTCTGTGTGTGTGTGTCGCTCTGTGTGTGTGTGTCGCTCTGTGTGTGTGTGTCGCTCTGTGTGTGTGTGTCGCTCTGTGTGTGTGTGTCGCTCTGTGTGTGTGTGTCGCTCTGTGTGTGTGTGTGTCGCTCTGTGTGTGTGTGTGTCGCTCTGTGTGTGTGTGTGTCGCTCTGTGTGTGTGTGTGTCGCTCTGTGTGTGTGTGTGTGTGTGTCGCTCTGTGTGTGTGTGTGTGTGTGTATGTGTGTGTGTGTCGCTCTGTGTGTGTGTGTGTGTGTGTGTGTGTCGCTCTGTGTGTGTGTGTGTGTGTGTGTGTCGCTCTGGTAGGGTGCTCTTTCCAAGAGCCGGTGCAGACTCCATGGGCCGAGTGGCCTCCTTCTGCACTGTAAATTCTATGACTAAGGGAAGCATGGTTGCACAAGTGGATAGCACTGTGGCTTCACAGCGCCAGGGTCCCAGGTTTGATTCCCTGCTGGGTCACTGTCTGTGCGGGGTCTGCACATTTTCCTCGTGTCTGCATGGGTGCATTTCCTCGTGTCTGCATTTCCTCCGGGTGCTCCGGTTTCCTCCCACAGTCCAAAGACGTGCAGGTTAGGTGGATTGGCCATGATAAATTACCCTTAGTGACCAAAAAGGTTAGGAGGGGCTATTGGGTTACGGGGACAGGGTGAAAGTGAGCGCTTAGGTGGGTCTGTGCAGACTCGTTGGGCCAAATGGCCTCCTGCACTGTATGTTCTATGGGTGATATCTGATTCCTTTTTGTCATGTGTTTATGTTAACATGCGGGCTAGTGTTTGGGGGTTTGGTGGGAGGATGAGACCGTTGTTATTGATATGGGGCTTGACATTACATTCGTTACTGATTATTGTTTATTGTTGGGTGTAAATTTTGGAGAAAATGTGAAAAAGGAGGAGAATAAAACAAAATTATTTTTTAAAAAAAAGTGTGACTGCCTTTTAGAATAAAGTGTCCAGGTAGCTTTCCACTTCCCTGATGCGGCGTAGTGTCCTCAGCTCGGCATCCGGCTTAATGGTTGAGCTGAAGTTCCTTAAGCCGCAGACACTTAATGCAAAGTTGTTTACCCTGGATCTCTCATGCCAAGCATCTCCCTCATTCTGCAGTTGAAACACATCACCAGTCCTGTCAAATGTATTGGGTTAATTTATTATTTTTCTTTAATTTATAATAAATCGTACTATGCCCAATAAGCTTTACTGCTGCTTAGTAAATATTTTAACTAGTACAGTCCGACTTGGGCAACAGTCACTGTATGAGAGCAGGAGCTTCTTGTAATTTTTACTTTATTTCATAGATGGAAAGTCAGGTTGTAGTTTCTGACTATGCTCAGATGGACCGTGTATTGCGTGAAGAGAGAGCCTACATTTTGAACATGGTGAAACAGATCAAAAAATCTGGATGCAATGTTCTGCTTATTCAAAAATCAATTCTAAGGTAATTCTTTTGAGTCAGGCATGAACTTATGCTGTGCAAATGATTGTCTGATGATTGTATAAAAGTTAAGAGCACAGAAGGAAGCCATTTGGCCCATCTTGTCCATGCCATGATGTGATGTGCTGGTCTCGAATGGTATTTTGCTATGGAAGAACATAGTATGTACTCATGCTGTACCTTATCTTTTTGGCTAACTATTTTTTTGGTAGTAGGACATTTGTGGTGCATTACATATTTACACAAGTGGCCACACTACTTTTTCATACAAATTAAAACACAATAGTAGATTGTTCGGATCACATAGACACCATTTATGGATGTCTTGGAGAATGTGCAAGTAGAGTAAAATGCAGTTTGGCATATTTGAAATTGGAGTTTGGCAAGTTGCTTTTCAAATTGAACGTTAATTAGAGCCTAAGTTGGGCAGTTAATTAGCAAAATGACTTCTCACGCTGTTTGATGAGAATTTTAAGATCAGCATGGAAGATCCATGTCTTAAATGTCAGCAGAATAATTTTATTCAGTTTCAACCGAGCTCCCAGTTGAAGCAAGTTTGAAGTGCAAGCTATTCTTAGATTTGAGTATTTCACAAAGATCATAAGGGTTTCTGGTGTAAAGAAATGTATGCTGGAAGCAGTCTGTATTTGCATGGCAGTGGTTAATAGTGATGCTGGGGGCCCTGTTGCCTCACGGCGCCGAGGTCCCAGGTTCAATCCTGGCTCTGGGTCACTGTCCATGTGGACTTTGCACATTCTCCCCGTGTTTGCATGGGTTTCGCCCCCACAACCCAAAGATGTGTAGGGTCGGTGAATTGGCCACGCTAATTTGCCCCTGAATTGGAAAAAATGAATTGTGTACTCTACATTTATTTAAAAAAATAATGATGCTGGGTGTCAAAAACATCCGTGCTCTGTTCTTAAGCAAGATTTTTGAGAGTATAAAAAGGCACCAAATGTCATGTAACTTTTTGTATCATTTCTAATCCTCTAACCATTTATTTACAAAGCTTTGAGATGTTTTCTTCCTTCAGTTTGGACCATCCCAGTCAGGATTAACACTATTAATGCTTGTTACAGGGATGCACTTAGTGACCTGGCCCTGCACTTCCTCAATAAGATGAAGATTATGGTGATCAAAGATATTGAGAGGGAAGATATTGAGTTCATCTGTAAGGTACAAGATGCTTTTGAGATAGCTATGTGATGAAATTTTGAAAAATTGACGTGCTATCAGTTTGCATTTCTAGTCTCATGATTTGAAAGCTATTAAATATTAATTTTATTTCTAGACTCTTGGCATAAAACCAGTTGCCCATGTTGATCAGTTTGTGCCAGATATGTTGGGCACTGCAGAGCTGGCAGAAGAAATCCGTTTGAATGGTTCTGGGAAACTGATCAAGGTAAGGAGGGGTTATTGGGTTAAGGGATAGGGTGGAAGTGAGGGCTTAAGTGGGTCGATGGGCCGTATGGCCTCCTTATGCACTATGTCATATGTAATAATGAACAATGCATTTGGTAGTAAGCAGCAGATATAATTCAGGTTCCTTTGCAGTATATAAGCTGCTCTGAAGATTTAATATTGGATATAATTGGAATCACTTAATTATATTCAAATTATCATTTTCTATTGCAGATTACTGGCTGTGCAAATCCAGGAAAAACAGTATCCATTATTGTACGTGGGTCCAATAAATTGGTAATGGCAGAGGCTGAGCGTTCTATTCATGATGCCCTCTGTGTCATTCGTTGCTTGGTAAAGAAAAGGTAATTTTTTCCACATTACTCTTTAGTCCAGTGAAGATTAATTGGGATTTTTACCTTCAACTCACGGAATACATTCATTTTGATTTTGCGGAGATTTTCATATTCATGGGAAATCACACAATGAAATCCTGAGAATTCTGAATTGGTACTACATAGTGTTTTTTTTAATAGTATGAATTAAGAAAAAGCTGTCTGGCTCATTGAAGCCAATTATCTCAGGCATTTAGTATTGATTTTATTCAACATTATTAAAGGAGAATAATGCTAGGATCAAGACTTTCTAAAATAAAATAATTCTATAATCCAGTCAATGAATATCTTTTAACAGGGCTTTGATTGCTGGAGGTGGAGCTCCTGAGATTGAGCTGGCACTACGTTTAACTGAATATTCCCGTACTCTTAGTGGCATGGAGGCATACTGTATACGTGCGTATGCTGATGCGCTAGAAGTTATCCCATCTACTTTGGCTGAAAATGCAGGTCTTAATCCCATTTCCACTGTCACAGAGCTGAGAAATAGACATGCACAAGGGGAAAAAACTGCAGGGATTAATGTCAGAAAGGTGAGATTTGCATTCCTAGTTTTTTTATTAGTAATTATTGCTTGTCCACATTGAAGAAAAATGTTTGCCAGCTGACTCTGCATTGTTTTTTGTTTTTTTCCAGGGTGGTATTTCTAACATTCTGGAGGAGCTGGTTGTGCAGCCATTGCTGGTCTCCCTCAGTGCCCTGACACTAGCTACAGAAACAGTTCGTAGTATCTTGAAAATCGATGATGTGGTAATTTGGTTAAATTATGTATCGGGGTGGGTGGGAGTATTGAGAGAGGACCTTGTGCTCTGTTGTAGTGCTCCTGAAAGCAAACTTTTCTTGAAGATAAAATGACAGGCAAATGAACTAATATTGATGATACGAGCAAAGAAACGTACAGCATAGGAACAGGCCCTTCGGCCCTCCAAGCCCGTGCCGACCATGCTCCCTGTCTAAACTAAAATCTACTACACTTCCTGGGTCCGTATCCCTCTATTCTCATCATATTCATTATTTGTGAAGATGCCCCTTAAATGTCACTATCATCCCTGCTTCCACCACCTCCTCCGGCAGCGAGTTCCAGGCACCCACTACCCTCGGTGTAAAATAAACTTGCCTCGTACATCTCCTCTAAAACTTGCCCCTTGCACCTTAAACCTATGCCCCCTGGTAATTGACCCCTTTACCCTGGGGAAAAGCCTCTGACTATCCACTCTGTCTATGCCCCTCATAATTTTGTAGACCTCTATCAGGTCGCCCCTCGAGCTCCATCGTTCCAGTGAGAACAAACAGAGTTTATTCAACCCGATAGCTAATGCCCTCTATACCAGGCAACATCCTGGTTAATCTCTTCTGCACCCTCTCTAAAGCCTCCACATCCTTCTGGTAGTGTGGCGACCAGAATTTAGCACTATACTCCCAAGTGTGGCCAAACTAAGGTTCTGTACAGCTGCAGCATAACTTGGCAGTTTTTATACTCAATTCCCCGACATACATAGGCAAGTATGCCGTATGCCTTCTTGACTACCTTATGCACCTGTGTTGCCCCTTTCAGTGACCTGTGGACCTGTACACCAGATCTCTCTGACTTTCAATACTCTTGAGGGTTGTAACATTCACTGTATATTCCCTACCTGCATTAGACCTTCCAAAATGCATTACCTCACATTTGTCCGGATTAAACTCCGTCTGCCATCTCTCCGCCCAAGTCTCCAATGATCTAAATCCTGCTGTATCCTCTGACAGTCCTCATCGCTATCCGCAATCCCACCTACCTTTGTGTCGTCTGCAAACTTACTAATCAGACCAGTTACATTTTCCTCCAAATCATTTATATATACTACGAACAGCAAAGGTCCCAGCATTGATCCCTGCGGAACACCACTAATCGCAGCCCTCCAATTAGAAAAGCACCCTTCCATTGCTATTCTCTGCCTTCTATGACCTAGCCAGTTCTGTATCCACCGTGCCAGCTCACCCCTGATCCCGTGTGACTTCACCTTTTGTACCAGTCCACCATGAGGGACCTTGTCAAAGGCCTTACTGCAGTCCATATAGACAACATCCACTGCCCTACCTGCATTAATCATCTAAATTGATGATGTCAAAATAAAATATTTATTGTGGCATTTTCATTAATTTCATACACTAGTTATGATGGTAGATTTAGATGATGGAAGTTACTAATACTGTTCAAGGTTTGATGTATGTTTTGTTGTAAGACCAAAATATATTTAATCTTAAATTTATTTCTGGCTTCGCATGACATATTTCGTAATTTGGGTAACTTTTTTTCTCCCCAGGTTAATGCACGATAAGTTGTGTTCAATGAAAGTGAGTGAGATGTCTTGATTACACATGCACTCGTCTTCTGTGCTAACCCGTGATTGAGCACAGCCGTTCTAATGTTCCAGAATATTATCACTGCAGTCTCCACATCTGTGTTTCCTAACTGTAGCATGCTTTAACTTAATAAAATGTTGGAAGTTTGAAGTTCAAATTTGTTTGATTCGCATTTTCCTTTTGAGCATTTATGTTGTTGTATACCATAGGATATATTTGCATATTTCTGTCATGTATCCATTCAGCTCATCCAGTCCTTGGGTATTTGCATTGCACTCCAGTCTCCTCTCATCTTCCGTCATTTAAATCTACCATCATAACCCTCTATTTCCGTCTCCTCAAGTGCTTGTCTGACTTCCATTTAAATGCATCTGTACTAATTGCTTCAACCACACCCTTTGGTAGTTACTACTTTCTGGATAACCTTGTTTCTTCTCAATTTCCTGCTGGATTTTCTGGTTACTATCTTATATTGATGACCACTATTTATGCTGTTCCCATGAGAAGAAACAATGTGTAAGCACTCATCAATATGTTTGATAACTTTGAACATCTCTATTAGGTTACCCGTCAGCTTTTTTCAAGAGGAAAGAAACCCAGCCTGTCTGTCCTTCATGATGGGTATACCTATATATTTGTGGAATCGCCCCTCTCTGTACCCTCCAGTGCATTTATATCCTTCCTTAAATATGACCAGAACTTTGTTCTCATAAAAGTTGATATAGGCTTAGTATACATTTAATATTATTTTTCAATTCCAATCTCCAGAAATAAAACCTAGTGGTTGGTTTGCTTTTTTATGGCCCTGCTAACCTGTGACTCAACTCTTGGTGTATTTGTACTCCTGTGATCATCTTGTTCTACCCCACCTAGACTTGCACTTCTGATTAATCAGTGATCTCCCTGTTCTTTCGACCAAGATATGCCAGCTCACATTGATCTTCATTTGTAAATATTTTCCATTCTACCTATGTCTGTGTGCTATCCAATGATTAGATTTCTGAGACATTTGAAGGAATCAGCAGTAGTCCACTAAATAATTAATGCTTAATATTGAAAGTATGAGCACTAACAAATAATTATTTGTGTATACATTTAAAAAGAATGAGCTGCTTTTTTAACTTCATTAATTCTTAAGTTCTGTAATTGCAAAATATTGCTTTAAATATTTTGGCTCGTTATTTAGAATACCCAATTATTTTTTTCCAATTAAGGGGCAATTTAGCGTGGCCAATCCACCTACCCTCCACATCTTTGTGTTGTGAGGGCGATACCCACACAGACAGGAAAGGAATGTGCAATCTACACATGGACAGTGACCCGGGGTCGGAATCGAACTTGGGTCCTTGTCCTGAGGCTGCAGTGCTAACCACTGTGCCACCCCATTAGCAGAGATCTTTCCTAATTTTCTTCTCATCTACATTCTGGATGATACTTTTAAAGAACAAATTTACCAAAACGCCCTTGGATTATGGTTTCAGAAAGAGTTTATTGTATTGGTACTGTTGTGTTTGTATTCAGTGATGTAATCTTACTGATCTCAAACCATTCTTTTGGAAAAGAATATTGCTTCTTTGAATCATGCCCATTAACAGAAATAGAGTTTCAATTTAAAACAGTTTGTTAATGTTCATAAGCAAATATTTTTATCCTGTATATTAACACTGCAGGTTAATTAGCTCTTGCTGATCATATTTTGCATTTCTAAAACACCGGTTTGAGGACCAATGTGGGGCAAAAGAAGGTGGAATATATGGAAGATCAGAGGACCAAAAGATGCAAGAGCAGATATAGATATTTTTGAAAGATTTTGTAATCGATGTGTTGCGAGGCAGAGTCAGCAGTGACTCAGTGTGGTCTGAGTGATGGGAGCTTATGGGAAAACTAAGATCAATGGACAAAATGAATGTTGAAGGTGAATGTTTGTGCCAGTAGCTTAAGGTGTGGTTCTTCAAAGTGCTGGTTGTGATGCGTGGGAGAGTCGCAGAGCGATCAGCGTGGTGTTCTCATGGTGGTCCTGGTTGTGGGCGAAGCACTCAATGGCTGCTATTGGCATTTAAATGAGAATGGAATGAGGCTGTATGCAGTCTTCCGACCAGAAGCGGCAGCAGTGAGCAGGTTACATGCCCTGCACGTACACTTGATGTCGGGTTCCCTGAATCTACGTGCTTTTGGTGCCAAATCATGAAGGAGACTGTCTTCCATTTTCTAGCTTTTAGCAAGCAAAGCAAATGGACTGATGATGGATCATGGTGTTACAAGGAAGAGATGGCCAACGACACAAATAGGCAGTGTACCTACTAGCCAGGATCTTGCATCTGAACCTGCTGTAGAGAGTTTCTCAGGAGAATCCATGGCAGGATAGAACAGTGTTAGCTCTGTACAGAACTCCAGGGCCTTTGGTTAACAACCTACAAAGAAGAACAAAGCAGTATTAAGATTTCTTAAGGTATGGTTTTGTCAATTGTGCCAATGCAAATAAGGATACAAAGCCCATGTGTTATAAGACACAAGCAGAATTAGGCAAGTCGGCCCATCGAGTCTGTCCGCCATTCAATCATGAATATGCAGGGAAGTACTGGCAAATATAATGTTTCATATTTTGAAAGAAAAGTAGTGGATGATGAGACTCCCGAGTCTATTGTTAACTTCCAGCTGAGTCCCAATTTAAAAGACTGCAGTACCTAACCTGTGACAGCACATTAAAAACATGCCAAAAGTCCATGAGGCTGTCAGCATTCTGGAATAGCATCTCAGGAGTATCCAGTGCTCTAGTAAAAAGAGTAGTTTGCTGCTGTTGCCGTCCATGGTGCAAGGTTGAATTTTCCGTTCTCACAAAGATGCCGACAGTATGAAGGAACTGACTGACGTCTGCAACTGATGTGTGCATTGCCTTCCTTCCTTGAACCTGATTCAAGTGAGATTGTGAGGACCAAGTAGGCTCCCCTTTTGCATTAAAGGTAAGCAAACGCGGAATGGGTTGTTAAGGTTTGCCAGTGTGGTCCTGGGGAGGAAAAGGTTTGGAAAGTGCTGGCCGAAGGCATTGAAAAGTTGACAGTAGCATTGTGATATGTGTGATGTGAAGCTCTGCTCCAGTGAACATAGAAAATATGTTCACTGGCCCATCGAGTATGCACCAACCCACTTAAGCCCTCATTTCCACCCTATCCCCGTAACCCAATAACCCCATCTAACCTTTTTGGTCACGAAGGACAATTTATCATGGCCAATCCACCTAACCTGCATGTCTTTGTACTGAGAGAGGAAACGGGAGCACCCCACGCAGACATGGGGAGAACATGCAGACTCAACACAGACTGACCCAGCGGGGAATTGAACCTGGGACCCTGGTGCTGTGAAGCCACAGTGCTATCCACTTGTGCTACTGTGCTACCCTAAAAAGTGCACAAAAGATACCATAATATGTACAGTTTGAACAAGTATCCTGGAAAGGAAATTGAGTAAGTGGCAAAGGGAGTTTAGATAAGAGCAGCTACCAAAAATGAGTATCTTGTAATTTGTTGTAAAGGTAACACGGACAGGTTGTGGGAATTTGTGCAAGTAGTCGCTCGGTGGTTCAGAATTTGAGTATTGTGGGGGAAAAAGGTCATGCTATTGAAGCTTTTTGCCTTGCACTCATTAGGTCAGGCACATGAATGCCAATTTTTGAAGGAAACCGTTTTGCTGCATGAGAAAAGAGGTTGATTGGTTGGCAAGTCAGCTCTGATTGTGATCTTGCCACAGTGAATGCAACAGGGAGCCATTGTTCCCCTTTGCTTTTGTTCATTCAAAAAAGGTGCAATATTTTGACATATTCCTTTTGCTTGCAGAGGACAAGTCCCTGCATGTGATTATATGTAGCTTCCAGCAAGTGTCGGTGTGTTACACTGCGAGTCTGAATGAAATCTTAACTTGGTTGTTAATGTAATTCTTCGCACACTCAGTTGTCCAATTGAGGCATTTAACAGTAACTGACAATTGGGAATTATCTGTGTTGTGCGACCAGGACTATGTGCAGCATTTCAAACACTTCTCTCATGTAGTATAAAATTGTTGTTTCTTTTTGTTATGTTTTCAAGTAACACTTGGCTGGTGAAATGTCAAGTGTTACACAGTGATGTCAGTGGAGTATTTCTTCGGTTTTGGGGGAGTCCATCATCTGTCAAAGCCACATCTCAATAATAATTGCTTATTGTCACAAGTAAGCTTCAACGAAGTTACTGTGAAAAGCCCCTAGTCGCCACATTCCGCCGCCTGTTCGGGGAGGCCGGTACGGGAATTGAACCCGCGCTGCAACAAACAAGGTACAATAAACCCTCCACCATGTTTTTACAAACTTGAGGCATGGCACCTCCACATTTTGTCTTTGTGGCAACAACAAATATATAATAGAAAAGAGAACTGATGACAAGGATTCGGGCCATAAATAACTATTGAAGATTTGGGGCCAGAAAGAAAAATTGGAGATTTGCGACATAAATAACCATTGACGAAGATTTGGAGGTCTTAAGAAAACTAATCATTTAAAAAAAAACTGAAGTATCCAATTTTTTTTTCCAATTAAGGGGCAATTTAGCATGGCCAATTCATCTACCCTGCACATCTTTTTGGATTGTGGGGGTGAGACCCACCCACACGCGGGGAGAATATGCCAACTCCTCACGGACAGTAACCTGGGCCGGCAACGAACCTGGGTCCTCAATGCTGTGAGGCAGCAGTGCTAACCACTGCACCACTTTGCTGCCCAAGAAAACCATCATTGACACGGGCTAAAAATCATCGAGTTTGTGGCAAGTATTTTTTTTAAAAAGGTTCAGATCGTAGTCGCGTTCGTGAGTCAATCGATCGATTGCAACAGCCGCTCATGCAAAATAAGATTTTTGAAGATTAATTTGGACACAACAGTTAGTGGTGCATATTTTTTAAACAAGAGAATCAACATTTCAGGCATACCTGCAGTTTGCAGCAACACTATGTTAATGAGCCAAGCACTGCAAATTTGGTCAAACACTTGGAGACAGACAGACTGGTTTGTGGTCTCAGAAATGAAGCTATCCAAAGGAAACTTGTCTGAAGGGGCATTAACCCTGAAAACCGCTGTGGAATTCGCTACTTCCATGAAATTTGCAGTAAAAGAGGCTTGGTAGATTGAGGTCAGAGCAAAGGTTTATTAGATGGAGGCTGCGAAAAATCTACCGTGTCATCGTTATATTCAAGTGGGACATTCAGGACAATGTTGGAATAAGGAAAATAAATGCAAAGATTATAGAAAGTAGGCCACGTTGCCATGTTGATCATGCTAACCATCACAAAAGTGTACCAAGAAAAACACATTCCAGTCTGCTGGTTGATGTACCAGTGAAATGACAAAACTAAAGACTCACTCGGGGATATTTGTGTCAAGTCAGCTTAAAGAATTTAAGGTTGGTGTCTTATCTGTTAAAGGAGAACCGCAACACCTTTGAGTTTATGCTCAGTAGCATAGTGGGGCAGCATGGTAGCATAGTGGTTAGCGCTGTGGCTTCACAGTGCCAGGTTCGATTCCCTGCTGGGTCGTTGTCTGCGGAGTCTGCACGTTCTCCCCGTGTGCTCCGGTTTCCTCCCACAGTCCAAAGATGTGTAGGTTAGGTGGATTGGCCATGCTAAATTTCCCTTAGTGTCCAAAAAGGTTAGGAGGGGTTATTGGGTGAAGAGGATAGGGTTGAAGTGAGGGCTTAAGTGTGTCGGTGCAGAGTCGATGGGCTGAATGGCCTTCTGCACTGTATGTTCTATGTAAATGAAAACTCTATGAAGATGGAATTGGATACGGGCACTGCAGTATCATTCATACCTGAGACTATACAGTCAGAAGTTATGATGTCCTGAAGACATACACCGAAGAGGTTGTGCCACTGAAGGGATGCATCAAGGTGAATGTGGAAGTTAATGGGCAAAAAGCCACGGTCCCTCTCCACTTGGCCAAGGAAGCTTTCCAGCATTGTTTGGTAGTTATGGTTAAGGAAACTAAAGCTCAACTGGTCCGTCATGAACCGACTTGTGGATCAGTATGCTAAGGTATTTGAACATAAGAACATAAGAACTAGGAGCAGGAGTAGGCCATCTGGCCCCTCGAGCCTGCTCCGCCATTCAATGAGATCATGGCTGATCTTTTGTGGACTCAGCTCCACTTTCCGGCCCGAACACCATAACCCTTAATCCCTTTATTCTTCAAAAAACTATCTATCTTTACCTTAAAAACATGTAATGAAGGAGCCTCAACTGCTTCACTGGGCAAGGAATTCCATAGATTCACAACCCTTTGGGTGAAGAAGTTCCTCCTAAACTCAGTTCTAAATCTACTTCCCCTTATTTTGAGGCTATGCCCCCTAGTTCTGCTGTCACCCGCCAGTGGAAACAACCTGCCCGCATCTATCCTATCTATTCCCTTCATAATTTTAAATGTTTCTATAAGATCCCCCCTCATCCTTCTAAATTCCAACGAGTACAGTCCCAGTCTACTCAACCTCTCCTCATAATCCAACCCCTTCAGCTCTGGGATTAACCTAGTGAATCTCCTCTGCACACCCTCCAGCGCCAGTACGTCCTTTCTCAAGTAAGGAGACCAAAACTGAACGCAATACTCCAGGTGTGGCCGCACTAACACCTTCTACAATTGCAACATAACCTCCCTAGTCTTAAACTCCATCCCTCTAGCAATGAAGGACAAAATTCCATTTGCCTTCTTAATCACCTGTTGCACTTGTAAACCAACCTTCTGTGACTCATGCACTAGCACACCCAAGTCTCTCTGAACAGCGGCATGCTTTAATATTTTATCGTTTAAATAATAATCCCGTTTGCTGTTATTCCTACCAAAATGGATAACCTCACATTTGTCAACATTGTATTCCATCTGCCAGACCCGAGCCCATTCACTTAACCTATCCAAATCCCTCTGCAGACTTCCAGTATCCTCTGCACTTTTTGCTTTACCACTCATCTTAGTGTCATCTGCAAACTTGGACACATTGCCCTTGGTCCCCAACTCCAAATCATCAATGTAAATTGTGAACAATTGTGGGCCCAACACGGATCCCTGAGGGACACCACTAGCTACTGATTGCCAACCAGAGAAACACCCATTTATCCCAACTCTTTGCTTTCTATTAATTAACCAATCCTCTATCCATGCTACTACTTTACCCTTAATGCCATGCATCTTTATCTTATGCAGCAACCTTTTGTGTGGCACCTTGTCAAAGGCTTTCTGGAAATCCAGATATACCACATCCATCGGCTCCCCGTTATCTACTGCACTGGTAATGTCCTCAAAAAATTCCACTAAATTAGTTAGGCACGACCTGCCTTTTACGAACCCATGCTGCGTCTGCCCAATGGGACAATTTCTATCCAGATGCCTCGCAATTTCTTCCTTGATGATAGATTCCAGCATCTTCCCTATTACCGAAGTTAAACTCACTGGCCTATAATTTCCTGCTTTCTGCCTACCTCCTTTTTTAAACAGTGGCGTCACGTTTGCTAATTTCCAATCCACCGGGACCACCCCAGAGTCTAGTGAATTTCGGTAAATTATCACTAGTGCATCTGCAATTTCCCTAGCCATCTCTTTTAGCACTCTGGGATGCATTCCATCAGGGCCAGGAGACTTGTCTACCTTTAGCCCCATTAGCTTGCCCATCACTCCCTCCTTAGTGATAACAATCGTCTCAAGGTCCTCACCTGTCATAGCCTCATTTCTATCAGTCACTGGCATGTTATTTGTGTCTTCCACTGTGAAGACCGACCCAAAAAACCTGTTCAGTTCCTCAGCCATTTCCTCATTTCCCATTATTAAAACTCCCTTCTCATCCTCTAAAGGACCAATATTTACCTTAGCCACTCTTTTTTGTCTTATATATTTGTAAAAACTTTTACTGTCTGTTTTTATATTCTGAGCAAGTTTACTCTCATACTCTATCTTACTATTCTTTATAGCTTTTTTAGTAGCTTTCTGTTGCCCCCTAAAGATTTCCCAGTCCTCTAATCTCCCAGCAATCTTTGCCACTTTATATGCTTTTTCCTTCAATTTGATACTCTCCCTTATTTCCTTAGATATCCACGGTCGATTTTCCCTCTTTCTTCCGTCCTTCCTTTTTGTTGGTATAAACCTTTGCTGAGCACTGTGAAAAATCGCTTGGAAGGTTCTCCACTGTTCCTCAACTGTTCCACCATAAAGTCTTAGCTCCCAGTCTACCTTAGCTAGTTCTTCTCTCATCCCCTTGTAATCTCCTTTGTTTAAACACAAAACACTAGTATTTGATTTTACTTTCTCACCCTCCATCTGTATTTTAAATTCCACCATATTGTGATCGCTCCTTCCGAGAGGATCCCTAACTATGAGATCATGAATCAATGAAGAGTCACTTGGATCCGTGACTGGAGTGGAAGTGAAACTCAAGATCAAGGCAGAGAGTGTGCCTTAGTGTCTTGTGCGTAGCGTCCCAATGCCATTAGCCAAAAGTGGAAAAATAACTTGAGAGGTTATTTGCGACAGGAGTCACCGAGTCTGTTGCCACCAGTGGTTTGGTGACACTGATTGTTTCTGTGTTAAAGAGGGATGATTCAATAAGAATATGTAGGAATTTCAAAACCACAATCAACCTAGTGTTATGTGCTGACCATTATCCTCCACCACCTATTGAGGATTTGAGGCCAGAAATTCAGCAAAATTAATCTCCAGTGTATCTACAGAAGAATGTGGCTGTAGAGTCACAACTGTTACTTCCCATAGTGGCAGATGAAGAAATTTTTCCTTTCGGAGACTTCCATTTGGGATAACTTCAGCACCTGCTCTTTTTCAGAGATCCATGGTTCAAATTCTGAGCAGCCTACATCAGGGTTTTTTAAAACTCAGGTTTGTGACCTATGGGTGGGTGTCGAAGCGTTTTAAAAACGAGAGATGAAGGTTCTTTACCCAGACGTGTCAACACCTTTCCACTCATTCAACAAGAAATTCCGCTCATTCAACAACGCAAAGCTCACCGGCCGTGCGACTATTCAAGAGGAACTTGAGAATGTAATTCAACCCATTGACACCAACTACAACGTTGGAAATTGTCAGGCGACGGCATCCAGCACAAATGGTTAGAAGAGAGCAAAACGAGGGCAGCATGGTGGCACAGTGGTTAGCACAGTTGCCTCACGGCGCCGAGTTCCCAGGTCTGATCACGGCTCTGGGTCAGTCGGTGTGGAGTTTGCACATTCTCCCTGTGTTTGCGTGGGTTTTGCCCCCACAACCCGAAGATGTGCAGGGTAGGTGGATTGGCCACGCTAAATTGCCCCTTAATTGGAAAAAATTAATTGGGTACTCTAAATTTATATTTTAAAAAAAGAGAGCAAAACGCAAATAGTGTCTTTAATCGTGGAGAATGTGTTTTGACTGAAAATTATACCACAAGTAAAAAATGGACTTCAGCCATCATTCTAGCCAAGACCGGTCCAATATCTTACACCGTTCAAACAGACAATGAATGAGTTTGATGTTGGCATGCTGACCAGTTGTAAACTTCACCGAGTGAATGTACAGAATCTTCACCAGAAATAGTCACATATGCGTGTATGGACAGTGATATGACAGAACTGAGATTTATTACTGCACAAATTAGCACAGCTGCCTCACAGTGCCAGAGACCTGGGTTCAGTTCTAGCCTTGAGTTTGCATGTTCTCCCGTGTGGGTTTTCTCTGGTACTCCGGTTTCATCCCACAGTGCAAAGATGTGCAGGTTAGGTGGATTGGCCATGCTAAATTGCCCTTGGTGTCCAAAGATGTGTAATTTCAGTGGAGTTACGGAGATAGGACAGGAGAGTGAGCCTAAGTAAGGCTCTTTCGGAGAGTTGGTGCAGACTCGATGGGCCGAATGTCCACCTCCTAAGCTGTAGGGATTCTATGGAAATATCTGAATTTGTTACTACAGAATCATCAGTACCAACAGAGACAGTTACTGAGTTAGTTTCAAAAGAAGTACACCAACAAGTGAACAGAGAGGCACTTAAGTAACCGTAAAGATTCTGAATGTCGGATATTATCGAAACTAGGCAGATGTCCACCAAAGAGAAGAGACTGTCTTACTGATGTATATATGTATAAACCATATGATTGTCATGATATGCAGGCACACAGGCACACATAATGATATACAGACAAGCAGCTAATGGACACAGAGAACAGGACATGACCAATAAGCAGGCATATTGTCCGGGGTGGGATCTGACAATAAAAGACACCAGGCACTCACACTCCGCCTCTTTCCACTGATGAACATCTAGAGAGTCAGTCAAGGGTGTTGTTACAATCTCACACCTCCACCACGTGGCTAAGAGCTAGTCTGGTTCAGTCAGACAAAGTAACCACACTTAAGTTAGCAGAGAGTCCAACTCACAGAGAACTGTGCTAACTGTGCTGTTAGTTCAATAAACCTGATTGAACTAACTTCAAGGTCTGGAGTATCTTTCTGATCTAAACTGCGTTCAGTTGCAGCCAGTGTTAGACCAGTGTACCTAACACGACATGATACCAGGAGACTACTAATTTAAGGTGGCTTACCTCAGTCAGTTCCATGACGACCAACAATGTACCCCGGCACCATGGAGAAGATTCAGGCTCCTTACCAGCTCAGGACCTCTGGCAATCCCAGTGCCAACTAGTGGACATTCAAGCAAAAGTTTTTGCTGTACATCGTAGCCTCAGACCTCGAGGGTGCGTCTGATGCAAGAAAGATCACACTTCTCCTCTCAACAGCGGGTGATCAAGCCATTGAACTCTTCAACTCGTTTAATTTCACCGAAGGCCAGGCCAAGACAAGACAAAGTTTCAGACCATCCTGATAGTCACTGTGAAGTGGACACCAATGAAATCTTCGAGCGCTACATATTCAAACAGTGTCTTCAAGGTAAAGATGAATCTTTCAATGCCTTCTTAACTAGCCTCCGCCTGCTAGCGCTGTCCTGCAACTTTGGTGATATTGCCGACTCCATGATCAGAGACCAAATCGTGTTTGGAGTTCACTCTGATCCTCTGAGAGAGCGTCTCTTAAAAATCAAGCATATGACCCTGCCAGTCGCTATTGAAACATGTACAGTGCATGAGCACGCAAAACAATCGGTATGCCCAATACAAATTGGCTGAAAATGAGAAACTTGCCTCCCACGAGGCAGTGTGTGTGCAGGCCATCTCCCGGATGCAGCGCCTCAGCATTGAAGACAGCGGCCATTTTGCGCACTTTTCCCAGGGCCCCACGCATGCACGATGCGAACGGGATAACGAAGCGGCCGAAACTCACGCTGCGCAGGTGCAGACGTTTGCCAACCGCACTGCGCTTGTGCGACAACGTACAACGCGTCACGACGTCGATGTCATGACGTGTCCAAACTGTGGCAATACCCACTTAAAGGGATATTGCCCTGCAAGAGGCAGGCAATGTTTAAACTGCAGGAAGCCTGGACACTATGCAGCCTTGTGCAGGTCTGCACCACCAGTCAGAAGCCAGCGCTCCCAATTCCAACGACGGTGCGTCCAGAATGTGCAATGACGATTACAGGGTTCTGATCCTGGCAGTACAACGGATCCAGATTATGTGTGCCTGGAGTCTGCCTACCTAGTGGGCATCATTACCACACGTGAACATGCCACACCTAACTCATCTCGCTTTCAGTCCATCCTCGCTGTGGATTCGGAGGATGAATGTTGTGCGGTGATGCAGGTCAACCGCTGCTCCATCCAGTTCAAGCTGGACACAGGTGCTTCTGCCAATCTCCTCTCACAGGTAGACTTCAAACGCATCAAGAAGCCCCCCAAGGTCCTTCCAGCAGCCTGCCAGCTCCTGGACTATAACGGTAATGCCATCAGAGCACTGGGGTCCTGCCATCTACTCGCCTCCAACCGGAGTACCCATGCACGGCTAAGGTTTGAAATTGTCAAGCCGGACAGGGCATCCCTACTGGGCGCACATGCCTGCAAAAAGCTAAACCTGGTACAGCGGGTTTATTCAACGATATCCTCCTACATGGATCTTTAAGCTGGCATTGACGACATCCTCGCTCAGTACCCAGATGTGTTTGACGGGATGGGCACTTTGCTATATCAGTACAAGATCCTACTGCGACCTGATGCCAAGCCAGTGGTCCATGCACCACGCCGGGTATTGGCTCCGCTGAAGGAGCATCTGAAGGAACAGCTGAAGGAGCTGCAGCAGCAGGGGATCATTTCCAGGGTAACCGAACCGACTGACTGGGTCAGCTCGATGGTGGTGGTTAAAAAACCCTCTGGAGACCTGCGCATCTACATTGATCCCGAGGATCTCCACCAGAATATAATGCATGAACACTACCCCATCCCGAAGCGGGAGGAACTCGCCAGTGAGATGGCATATGCAAGGTTTTTCATGAAGTTAGATGCGTCACATGGATTCTGGAAAATCCAGCTGGATGAGTCCAGCAGAAGGCTCTGCACCTTCAACACACCGTTTGGCAGGTACTGCTATAACCGTATGCCGTTCGGCACTGGAGATATTACATCTCATCATGGAGCAGATGATAGAGGACATCGAAGGGGCTCGTGTGTACGTGGACGACGTCATCATATGGCCCACAACCCCTGAGGAGCATGTTTCCCGTCTCCAGCAGGTATTCCACCATGTCCACGCCAATGACCTGAAGCTGAACAGGGCCAAATGTTGCTTTGGCATGTCGACACTCAAGTTCCTAGGAGACCAGATCTCTCAGCAGGGCGTGTGCCCTGCCACAGACAAGGTCAAGGCCATCGAGCCATGAAGGTCCCGGAAGACAAGAAGGCGGTATTGCGCTTTCTGGGCATAGTCAATTTTCTGGGCAAGTTCATCCCAAACATGGCCTCACACACCAAGGCCCTACGAAACCAGTCCACTGCCTTCGAGTGAAAGGCGGCCCATCAGGCAGAGTAGTTGGAGCTGAAAGCCAAGCTCACCACTGCACCCGCATTGGCATTTTTTGACCCAGACAGGGAAATGAAAATCTCAACAGATGCGAGCCAGGATGGCATCGGTGTGGTCCTGCTGCAATGCAATGACACCTCATCCTGGGCACCGGTTGCCTACGCATCAAGGGCAATGACGCCCACCGAGCAAAGGTATGCACAAATTGAGAAGGAATGCCTGGGCCTTTTCACTGGCATTCTCAAGTTTCACGACTAAAGGGCAGCACGGTGGCCTAGTGGTTAGCACAACCGCCTCACGGCGCTGAGGTCCCAGGTTCGATCCCGGCTCTGGGTCACTGTCCGTGTGGAGTTTGCACATTCTCCCCGTGTCTGCGTGGGTTTCACCCCCACAACCCAAAAATGTGCAGAGTAGGTGGATTGGCCACGCTAAATTGCCCCTTAATTGGAAAAAATAATTGGCTAATCTAAATTTTTAAAAAAAGTTTCACGACTATGTCTACGGCCTACTGACATTCACAGTCGAGACGGATCACAGGCCCCTGGTCCACACAAGGACCTTAATGACATGATGCCTCGGTTGCAGCGCATCCTCCTCAAACTCAGAAGGTATGACTTTGACCTGGTCTGCACGCCTTGCAATGAGTTCATCATTGCCGATACACTGTCCCGCTCCATCACCGTGCCTCGTGAAAAGTCACAGGTGGAGCTGTGTGCTAGCACCCTTCCGACATCTGATGAGAAGGTGATTCGTATCCATGAGGAGACAGCCAAAGACCCCCTCTTGCAGCATGTTATGCAACACCTAGCCAATGGCTGGCAAAAAGGGCAGTGCCCTCAATTTTTCAATGTAAAGGACGACCTGACGGTGGTTGATGGTATCCTCCTCAAACTAGACCGGATTGTCATTCCAAAGCTTGGTGCTCCGTCAAATCCATGAGGGCCACCTGGGTGTGGAAAAGTGCAGGCGCAGAGCCAGGCAGGCTGTCTACTGGCCCAGGATAAGCCAGGACATCGTGAATATGGTCCTTAACTGTGCGACCTGTCAACGCTTCCAGCCAGCGCAGAGTAAGGAGACACTTCAGCAGCATGAAATCGAAACCTCTCCGTGATCCAAGGTTGGCATCGACCTCTTTCATGCAAATGGTCGTGATTACGTGTTGATCATTGATTACTTTTCCAATTACCCTGAGGTCGTGAAGCTCTTAGACCTCACATGTCGGACCGTCATCAAGGCCTGTAAGGAGATGTTCTCCAGGCATGGTATCCCACTCACTGTCATGAGTGACAATGGCCCGTGCTTCAGCAGCTATGAATGGTCTCTGTTTGCCCAGTTGTATCAGTTCAAACACGTCACTTCCAGCCCACACTATCCGCAGTCAAACGGAAAAGTTGAGAAAGGGATGCTTATAGTGAAGCAGCTCATCCGCAAGGCCGAGGATTCTGCGTCTGACATTCACCTTCCGCTGCTTGAGTACAGGGCAACCCCACTGTCCACTGGCATGTCGCCGGCTCAACTCCTGATGAACAGGGACCTGCGAACGACAGTTCCAGCCATACACGTGCCCGACCTGGATCACCTCCCGGTGTTGCAGAAGGTGCAACAACTCCGAGTCCGGCAAAAACAGGGCTATGATGCTCATGCCACTGATTTGCCCGTGTTATCCCCGTCAGACACTGTTTGGGTCAAGATCCCTGATGGAGGCTGGTCAGCTCCAGCTGTCGTTGTTTGACAGGCTGCCCCCCGCTCGTATGTTGTGCGTCTGGCCGATGGTTCTGTTGTGCGACGAAACAGACGGGCACTGCGCAAAGCCGCCTGCCCGCAACCTCATTCTTCTCCGTTTCCTTCTGTTGTTTTGCCGCCTCCTGATACCTCGACTCACGAGACCACCAGTCAGGCTTCAATCCCGGCCATCAAGGTGCTGGAGCCCCCACCACCACCTCTCCGGCGGTCGACCAGGATCAGACGCAAGCCACAGAGACTGGACTTATGAACATTTGTTCTGTTTGCTATGTTCTGTGTTCTCGCATTAGACAGCTGTTTTCACATGTACATATGTTCACATCCACTGCATGTATATATGTTAATATTGGCCTATTCTTGTAAATACGCTGATGAATTAAATATATATATACTACTGTTTCACATAGAAAAGCATCCTGGTGCTGTGCAAGAGGTAGTTCCCCTAACTGGGGAATTTAGAACCATGGGGCAAGGCCTCAGGATTGGCATTGTTTGCCCTCGAAGGTTTTCTATGTGCCATTGTTGAGTATATTCAAGGCTGGGATTAATAGAGCTTTGGTCTCTCGCGAAATGAAGGGATATGGGGAAAAGGCAGAAACAAGATCAACCATAATCAATTTGAATGGCGGAGCTGACTTAAGTTTCTTGGTTTACCCCTGCTTCTATTTTTTTATATGTTGGTGGGGTGAAAGAAGCAGGGAAGCAAAATAAACTCGACCCAGAAGAGCAGAGTTTGGAGGGATGGCTATTGGGCTGTGAGGTTCTGGTTTTGGTTGGATGAAGACATTGAGAGATTCAAATGCAATAATGAAAAGTTTGCCTTTTTGTCTCCCCATATCTCAAAACTAAACCTAGATCAGTGCAAACTTGGATGATAGGCAAGGGTGAAATTTGTAAAGAATGGAGAGTAGGCAACCATGCCGAGTGCATTGGATTACGAGGGTCTGGGTATGATGGTTATCTATCAGGGATGAGATGGAAATAAACGTCTTTTTTGGTACAGAGAGAGAGAAATACAGCACAGAACAGGCCCTTCGACCCACGATGTTGTGCCGAACTTTTATCCTAGGTTAATCATAGAATTTTGGACACTAAGGGCAATTTATCATGGCCAATCCACCCAACCTGCACATCTTTGGACTGTGGGAGGAAACCGGAGCACCCGGAGGAAACCCACGCACACATGGGGAGGACGTGCAGACTCCACACAGACAGTGACCCAAATCGAACTTGGGACCCTGGAGCTGTGAAGCAATTGTGCTATCCACAATGCTACCGTGCTGCCCTTAAGAAGAAATTAATCTACACTCCATTATTCTACCATAATCCATGTACCTATCCAATAGCCGCTTGAAGGTCCCTAACGTTTCCGACTCAACTACTTCCACAGGCAGTGCATTCCATGCCCCCACTACTCTCTGGGTAAAGAACCTACCTCTGACATCCCCCCTATATCTTCCACCATTTATCTTAAATTTATGTCCCCTTGTAATGGTGTGTTCCACCCGGGGAAAAAGGCTCTGACTGTCTACTCTATCTATTCCCCTGATCATCTTATAAACCTCTATCAAGTCGCCCCTCGTCCTTCTCCGTTCTAATGAGAAAAGGCCTAGCACCCTCAACCTTTCCTCGTCAGACCTAGTCTCCATTCCAGGCAATGTCCTGGTAAATCTCCTTTGCACCTTTTCCAAAGCTTCCACATCCTTCCTAAAATGAGGTGACCAGGACTGCACACAGTACTCCAAATGTGGCCTGACCAAGGTTTTGTACAGCTGCATCATCACCTCACGACTCTTAAATTCAATCCCTCTGCTAATGAACGCCAGCACACCATAGGCCTTCTTCACAGCTCTATCCACTTGAGTGACAACTTTCAAAGATCTATGAACATAGACCCCAAGATCTCTCTGCTCCTCCACATTGCCAAGAATCCTACCGTTAACCCTGTATTCCGCATTCATATTTGTCCTTCCAAAATGGACAACCTCACACTTGTCAGGGTTAAACTCCATCTGCCACTTCTCAGCCCAGCTCTGCATCCTATCTATGTCTCTTTGAAGCTGACAACTGCCCTCCTCACTATCCATAACTCCACCAATCTTCGTATCATCTGCAAATTTACTGACCCACCCTTCAACTCCCTCATCCAAGTCGTTAATGAAAATCACAAACAGCAGAGGACCCAGAACTCTGTGGGCAGCACGGTAGCATGGTGGTTAGCATAAATGCTTCATAGCTCCAGGGTCCCAGGTTCGATTCCTGGCTGGGTCACTGTCTGTGCGGAGTCTGCACGTCCTCCCCGTGTGTGCGTGGGTTTCCTCCGGGTGCTCCGGTTTCCTCCCACAGTCCAAAGATGTGCGTGTTAGGTGGATTGGCCATGCTAAATTGCCTGTAGTGTCCTAAAATGTAAGGTTAGGGGGGGGTTGTTGGGTTACATGTATAGGGTGGATACGTGGGTTTGAGTAGGGTGATCATTGCTCGGCACAACATCGAGGGCCGAAGGGCCTGTTCTGTGCTGTACTGTTCTATTTTCTATAACTGATCCCTGTGGTATGCCACTGGTAACTGGGCTCCAGGCTGAGTATTTGCCATCCACCACCACTCTCTGTCTTCTATCGGTTTGCCAGTTCGTTATCCATCTGGCCAAATTTCCCACTATCCCATGCCTCCTTACTTTCTGCATAAGCCTACCATGGGGAACCTTATCAAATGCCTTACTAAAATCCATGTACAGCACATCCACTGCTTTACCTTCATCCACATGCTTGGTCACCTCCTCAAAGAAGTCAATAAGACTTGTAAGGCAAGACCTACCCCTCACAAATCCGTGCTGACTATCCCTAATCAAGCAGTATCTTTCCAGATGCTCAGAAATCCTATCCCTCAGTACCCTTTCCATTACTTTGCCTACCACCGAAGTAAGACTAACTGGCATGTAATTCCCAGGGTTATCCCAATTCCCTTTTTTGAACAGGGGTACGACATTCGCCACTCTCCAATCCTCTGGTACCACCCCTGTTGACAGCGAGGATGAAAAGATCATTGCCAACGGCTCTGCAATTTCATTTCTTGCCTCCCATAGAATCCTTGGATATATCCCGTCAGGCCCGGGGGACTTGTCTATCCTAAAGTTTTTCAAAATGCCCAGCACATCTTCCTTCCTTTTTTTAAATTTTTTTTTTTATAAATTTAGATTACCCAATTATTTTTTCCAATTAAGGGGCAATTTAGCGTGGCCAATCCACCTACTCTGCACATTTTTGGGTTGTGGGGGTGAAACCCACGCAAACACGGGGAGAATGTGCAAACTCCACACGGACAGTGACCCAGAGCCGGGATCGAACCTGGGACCTCAGCGCCGTGAGGCGGTTGTGCTAACCACTAGGCCACCGTGCTGCCCACATCTTCCTTCCTAACAAGTATCTCCTCGAGCTTACCAGTCTGTTTCACACTGTCCTCTCCAACAATATGGCCCCTCTCGTTTGCAAATACTGAAGAAAAATACTTGTTCAAGACCTCTCCTATCTCTTCAGACTCAATACACAACCTCCCGCTACTGTCCTTGATCGGACCTACCCTCGCTCTAGTCATTCTCATATTTCTCACATATGTGTAAAAGGCCTTGGGGGTTTTCCTTGATCTTACCCGCCAAAGATTTTTCATGCCCTCTCTTAGCTCTCCTAATCCCTTTCTTCAGTTCCCTCCTGGCTATCTTGTATCCCTCCAGCGCCCTGTCTGAACCTTGTTTCCTCAGCCTCACATAAGTCTCCTTCTTCCTCTTAACAAGACATTCAACCTCTCTTGTCAACCATGGTTCCCTAACTCGACCATCTCTTCCCTGCCTGACAGGGACATACATATCAAAAACACGCAGTACCTGTTCCTTGAACAAGTTCCACATTTCACTTGTGTCCTTCCCTGACAGCCTATGTTCCCAACTTATGCACTTCAGTTCTTGTCTGACAGCATTGTATTTACCCTTCCCCCAATTGTAAACCTTGCCCTGTTGCACACACCTATCCCTCTCCATTACTAAAGTGAAAGTCACAGAATTGTGGTCACTACCTCCAAAATGCTCCCCCACTAACAAATCTATCACCTGCCCTGGTTCATTACCAAGTACCAAATCCAATATGGCCTCCCCTCTGGTCGGACAATCTACATACTGTGTTAGAAAAGCTTCCTGGACACACTGCACAAACACTATCCCATCCAAACTATTTGATCTAAAGAGTTTCCACTCAATGTTTGGGAAGTTGAAGTCACCCATGACTACTACCCTGTGACTTCTGCACCTTTCCAAAATCTGTTTCCCAATCTATTCCTCCACATCTCTGCTGCTATTGGGGGGCCTATAGAAAACTCCCAACAAGGTGACTGCTCCTTTCCTATTTCTGACTTCAACCCATATTACCTCAGTAGGCAGATCCCCCTCGAAATGCCTTTCTGCAGCTGTTATACTATCTCTAATTAACAATGCCACCCCCCCCCACCTCTTTTACCATCCTCCCTAATCTTGTTGAAACATCTATAGCCAGGGACCTCCAACAACCATTTCTGCCCCTCTTCTATCCAAGTTTCCGTGATGGTCACCACATCGTAGTCCCAAGTACCGATCAATGCCTCAAGTTCACCCACCTGATTCCTGATGCTTCTTGCATTGAAGTATACACACTTCAACCCATCTCCTTGCCTGCAAGTACTCTCCTTTGTCAGTGTTACCTTCCCCACTGCATCACTACCTGCTTTGGCGTCCTGAATATCGGCTTCCTTAGTTGCTGGACTACAAATCCGGTTCCCATTCCCCAGCCAAATTAGTTTAAACCCTCCCGAAGACTACTAGAAAACCTTCCCCCCAGGATATTGGTGCCCCTCTGGTTCAGATGCAACCCGTCCTGCTTGTACAGGTCCCACCTTCCCCAGAATGCGCTATAATTTTCCAAATACCTGAAGCCCTCCCTCCTACACCATTCCTGCAGCCACGTGTTTAACTGCACTCTCTCCCTATTCCTAGCCTCGCTATCACGTGGCACAGGCCAGAGATGACAACTCTGTCCGTCCTGGCCAGGACAGAGAATTTGGAATATAAATATGATATGAGGATTGCAAATAGTCTGGTTATTCTGAGGTGATAAGTGGGAGAGGTTTGAATTGGGGGCAAGAATATAGAGTTTCCTTTTGGCGCTGAAACTAGCTTTGGTCTTCCTATTATTTAGCGGAAGATTGGTTTGGTTCCTTCAGAACTGGAAGCTCAAAGACTGTAGTCAGAAGGCAGTGGAGAGTTACTGATGTAATTGTAGAAACTGACCCCTTGCATACAAATGAGGAAGAGGAGGGGCCAAGTATGTTCCTTCTTTATGACTGTGAGGAATTTGGAACAGAATTTGGGCAGCACGGTAGCACAAGTGGATAGCATTGTGGCTTCACAGCACCAGGGTCCCAGGTTTGATTCCCCGCTGGGTCACTGTCTGTGCGGAGTCTGCACGTTCCCCCGTGTCTGTGTGGGTTTCCTCCGGGTGCTCCAGTTTCCTCCCACAGTCCAAAGACGCGCAGGTTAGGTGAGTTGGCCATGATAAATTGGCCTTAGTGACCAAAAAAGATTAGGTGGGGTTATTGGGTTATGGGGATAGGGTGGGCTTAAATGGGTCGGTGCAGACTCAATGGGCCAAATTGTCTCCTTCTGCACTGTATGTTCTATGTTCATATGTCATCCAAACATTAAAAAAAAGGGGCGATGTCATGATATGCAGGCACACACACATAATGATATACAGACAAGCGGCTAATGGGCATAGGACATGACCAATAAACAGGCAGGACACTCAGGGGTGGGACCTGACCATAAATGACACGAGGCACTCGCACTGTGCCTCTTTCCATTGATGAAGATCTAGAGAGTCAGTCAAGAGTGTTGTTACAATCTCACACCTTCACCACGTGGCTAAGAGCTAGTCTGGTTCAGTCAGATAGAGTAACCACACTTAAGTTAGCAGAGAGTCAAACTCACAGAGAACTGTGCTATTAGTTCAATAAACCTGATTGAGCTAACTTCAAGGCCTGGAGTATCTTTCTGATCTAAACTGCGTTCAGTTGCAGCCAGTGTTAGACCAGTGTACCTACCACGACAATGGTGATTTAATGTAATGAATATTGTGTTGAATTTGTTTAGCAGTTTGAAAAAAGTAGTTTGCACGAAAGAAGCAAAGGGGGAGGGGCGCTATGTACTCAAGTTAACCTATTAGCTGGTGAAATCAAGATATACACAGTGCGGAAGAGGCCCTTTGGCCCATTGAGTCTGCACCGCCACATGAAAAACACCTGACCGACCTAATTCCATTTGCCAGCACTTGACCCATAGCCTTGAATGTTATAATGTGCCAAATGCTCACCCAGCTGCTTTTTAAAGGATGTGAGGCAACCTGCATCTACCATGCTCCAGACAATGCATTACAGACTGTCACCATCCTCTGAATAAAAACTGCTTTCCTCACATTTACCCCGCCTTCCCCTAAATCTCCTGCCCCTCTCCTCGAACCCTATCCATGCCCTTCATAATCTTGTGCACCTCAATCAGGTCATCCCTCAGTCTTCTCTGCTCCAACAAAAACAACCCAAGCCTATCCAACCTCTCAACTTAAAATTCTTTTTTTAAAGTAACCAATTCCTTTTTTCCAATTAAGGGGAAATTTAGCATAGCCAATCAACCTACCCTGCACATATTTGCACTGTGGGGTGAGATCCACGCAGACATGGGAGAATGTGCAAACTCCACAAGACAGTGACCCGGAGTTGGGATCGAACCCTGGTCTTCGGTGCCATGAGGCAGAATTGCTAACCACTGCGCCACCCTCTCATAACTTTAATGTTCCATCCCAGGCAACATTCTGGTGAATCTCCTCTGCACATCCTCCAATGCAATCACATCCTATAATGTGGCGACCTGAACTGTACACAATATCCCAGCTACGGCCTCACCAAAATTCTATACAACTCCAACATAACCTCCCTGCTTTTGTAATCTATGCGTCAATTGATAAAGGCAAGTGGCCCAGGCGCATTTTTCGTCACCCTATTTGCCCTTCTACCTTCAGAGATCGATGAACAAAAATGCCAAGGCCGCTTTGTTCCTCAGAACTTCCCAGTATCGTGCCTTTCATTGAATACTTCCTTGTCAAATTACTCCTTCCCAATAAATTCCACCTGCCACTTATCTGCCTGTTTGACCATCCCGTCTCTATCTTCCTGTAACCTAAGACACTCAACCTCCCTGTTAACCACCCGGCCAATCTTGGTGTCATCCATAAACTTACTGATCCGATCCCTCAAATAGTCATCAATGCCATTTATATAAATGACTAATAATAGGGGACCCAGCACAGATCCCTGTTATACATTACTGGACACTGGCTTCCAGTCACTAAAGCAGCTTTCTGTCATCACCCTCTGTTTCCCACAATGTCACATGTTATGTAGTAACGTCAACAGTTTTGTGGGCTTTGGGGGGGGGGGGGGGGGGGGTTGCTCACCCTACCCTTTGTGATGAATGTAGGAATTTCAGATGTATGTATTTGGGACAGTAAGGGTTAAAAGCCTGGGTTGCTGTGTAAGTGTATCTGCAATTGTCTTTTTTAAAAATCCTAGTTTAAAGGCAGACACTTTGGCTACAAGGGATAATTAAAGCATCGTAGAAGTTGCGCTAATGGAATTTTAATGATATGAAGAAGGTTCCTGATGAGATCTACCTTGCGGAATTAGTGAGGTCTTGCGACACTAAATCTCAGTAGAAATTTGAGTTAAACTTCTCGGATGCAAATAAGAATCTTTATTGCCTCTATTTGATAACAATTGAGAGAAACTTAAATCTACTCTCAATAAAGTCCGGTTAGCAAAAGGACTTAAAGAGAAGTAACTTGTACACAATTTAACTTTCAAAATAATACAGAAATGGTTTCTTGCTTACGGCAAAACAGCTTGCATTTACTTCAAGAGTTAGAGTGGAAAAGTGAAAATATGAAAAATAGAGATAGCGAATAGTTAGATCAAAGTATAGGATGATCCCGGAATAAAGATGGCCGTACGGGCCAACATGTTTAAAGGAAATCTTATCAGTCTTGAGCCATCTATCTACACCTCTATGTCGTCCTAATTGGTCTGGGTTAGAATCAAATGTATTTGATTCGATGGTCAGCTGTCAATCTTTAATGTGCAAAGTTCTGAATGTTTCATATTTGAATATTTGTGTGTTATGGAATGCGATTCTGTGCTATTATCAAGACCGGTTTCTGCTGGTTTTCTGCTGACTTCGCTTTATCCACATTATGAACAATAGTGCCTTCATGTTGCTATGGTGCCTGCTTCGACCTTGATCAGATTACTGGTACAGCTCATTTCTTAATGTCAAACTGTCTTTGAAAATATGTCTGTTAGAACAATAGCTTTTACATCTTTGCTTCGTAAAAATGTTGTTTTAATCTGCAATGAGTTTATGCACGTGTCAGGCTTTTTGTGTCCCTGTTGAAGCTGTGTGTTTCATCACGACCTGAGTTTATGAGTGCTGAAATCCTTAATTTAAAATGGGTAGTAAACTGTGGCTTAATATTTACACTAAATAGCTTTCTTTTACCTATCAGATCTATCAGGAAATAGTTGATTACTATCAATTCCCTGGGCAACAGATAGTGACATTGTGTTGAGCTTAGTAAAATGATGTAGTTAATGGGAGGAGTCGGGGGCTGAAGTAGTCAGGTGTTGAGTTTTCAATTTTGATACTCCATTTTAGATGAGGCAAAGATCTGCAGGCTACTTCTTGACTGGATTTCTCTCACTCCAATTAGATCTTAAAGACATCTCTATTGAGTAAGTATTCCTGGGTCTGCTAACTGTATTTAATAGTGTATTTTGACCTGCGATGGGTGTTGTTTGAGTGGAGATAAAGATAGCAGTTAGGAATTATTGTTTTATCGTATTGTTAAGCATTGTTTAACTGGTAAGCCATTGTTTTTATGATATTAAAGTTAGTAACAAAGTTTCTTTTACTATGCCATATCCCTATGTGTGTTTGGAATCACTCCTGGAGCAAAGCATCCTTTCCTCACATTTTTATAAATTAAATATTGGGGTTTCTGTCTGTTATCCTAGCGTCTGATCCGGAGTCATAATGTTGTGCGTTTTATCTCTACTACTGGGTCTTTACTCTGGCTCTGTTCCAATTAGGGCAATCAGTGAATTTGCCTTCTTTCTATATTGTCTATGTCTGAATGCTTAGAGTCGCCAGGTATCGAATGATACCACCACAAGTTTCAACCGGCTATCGATCAAAGAGCCAAACACCAGTTAGTTAGTTCAAGGTCAAGGGTACTTTATTTACAGACAATCAATCATGCAACATAAACACTACTAGTTAATTACACCTCTTACTAAGACAACCTATACTTAACTTTGGGCACCTGGTTGAGTCAGGAAACAGTGGCCGCTGTTCAATTCTGGATCTGTTGGGTTTGAAGGGGTAACTGCTGCTCAGCTGGGCTCATCCATCTGGTAGTGGGCGTTGAACTCTAACTTGCTTCTGGTGTTGCTGCGATTGGCGATGACAGTGACCGGGGTACCAAGGCCAAAAGAGAGCGAGCGTATGGCAAACCCTTCCTTTATACTTGGGGGGCTTTCACGCTCTTTTGGGTGGTCCTTCGATTTGGGCCTTACTAATTGGGTGATCCCTGATCCGATCGATTCCTTAGCTAATAAGTGGGCGGAGATCTGGATGACTGGGCGTGTTTCAAGCAGTCATTGACCCCATTGTTTGTGTTTCCCTTGGACAGGTAGTGCCGCCGAAATGTCTGGGACTGTCCCGGTCGCTGGGGTACCAGTCCTTTGTGTTGGGGGAGATGGGCCATCACCTGCTAATCGGCCTGATTAACATGCTAATGAGACAGGGTTTCAATACCATCTGGACTTTGCTGAGCATTTCAGGCTCAGAACCTGCCTGACTCTTGGCCTGTCCATTTTACCCATCAGTCTTTGCGAGTTTCTCTGTGCTTAGTTGGAAGTTGCCATCCCAGATGGCTACAGTAATACCCTGCAGAAGCAACAATTTAATGCGCAAATGTCTGATTTTCATAGTGCAGTTCCAGGTTTAGAGGGCATTAGAAAATATTTGAGGTGCACCTTAATGTGTATGGGAGTGACAGAATGTAAGTTTCCTGCTCTTCACTAAACACTTTTTTCCATTTTAGCATGCTGTTTGTTTAAAAATGCAAGTGGACCAGGTGATTCTCTAAAATTTGGAAAACGTGGGTATTTGCTTTCAAAAACTTAGGACCAAATGTTTATTGGGAGAAACCCGAGAACTGGTGGGGAATCACACTTGATTGGTAGTTGGGTGGGAGAACCAACAAAAACGTACCATTTTTAAATGTATGTACATTCATTTTCGAGAACTGAGTTTGAAAATGTAAATGCTTAAACTTAGAACCTATGACCATGATCTTGGAGGATAATACTTGCCGTATCCATAAGAAATGTGTGGCAGACAACTCTTATCTCAGTTATTAAACTTAATTATTGGATTTTTAAAACAGTTTATCGGTTACAGAATAAGATTAGAAATTACTCCTCGTAGACAGCAGGGTGTAAGAAGTGAGGGACAAGACTTGCAACTGAATTTGTGGGGAAAGTGTGTAATTGGTGCCGGGGGGGTGGATCGTTCACTGCTACCGATGAGAGTTGCTGAAGGTTGTGTGATATTTTTGCCGACTGCATTGGGGGCGGTGCAAACTCTATCATCAGCAATAAAAGCAGCAACAGGAAACACTGGGGACCTTTGGGATGAACTGAGTTGGGGAACCAGTTCTAGAGTTAGTCGGGAAGTAGAGCAATGCTCAAAACTGGAACCCGGCACCCGAAAACCTAACTTACTCGGATTTTTATTACTGTAGTTGGAACGAATGACTTCCCGCATGCTGCAGCTTGGCCGAGCCGGCCTGGGGAGATGTAGTTTGCAGGCAGCCGCCACAACCTGGCTGCTGAGCCGGGCACGGTGCTGCTGCTGGTCGGGGCGCGCGGCCCGGGGATCCGGACCTGAACCCGGCGGCGGTAACCATAGCAACCAGGCCCGGGCGGCGCCTCAGCACAGGAGCAGTTCCGGGACAGCGGGGAACCGGCCCCTGGCACCGAGTCCCGGGACCAGGGCCGGCCCCGAGCCCCGACAACAGCTAGACACTGGGCGGGAGAGTGAGCAGAGCCGGGCCGCTACTGGGACCGCACTGACCGACGCCAGGAGGCTGCTGACTTTGGCCTATCCGGAGCGGTGGCCGCTCTCAGGTAAGAACCGAGCCCCGGGGGAGCAGAATCGGGCCCAGGGTCTGGGTAATGATGGCCGCAACCTCGGCGCCCCAGACCGGTGGGTGGTGAGTTCCCCAACCACCTGATCTTTGAGACGGTAACGACTAATTTTGGCATGTTCAGTCCACCTAACTGCACATGGGTAGCACAGTGGTTAGCACTGTTGCCTCACAGCACCAGGTTCGATTCCAGCTTGGGACACTGTAGCATCTGCTCATCCTCTCCGTGTCTGAGTGAGTTTCCTCCCACAAATCCTGAAAAAGGACCATTTGGACGTTCTGAATTCTCCCTCAGTGTACCCGAACAAGTGCTCTGATGTGGCGACTAGGGGATTTTCACAGTAACTTCATTGCAGTGTTAATGTAAACCTACTTGTGACAATAATGAAATGAAATGAAAATCGCTTATTGTCATGAGTAGACTTGAATTAAGTTACTGTGAAAAGCCCCTAGGTGCCACATTCCGCCGCCTGTTCGGGGAGGCTGTTACGGGAATCGAACCGTGCTGCTGGCCTGCTTGGTCTGCTTTCAAAGCCAGCGATTTAGCCCAGTGTGCTAAACAGCCCCTGTTTATATACAGGGTATAATAAAAAGTATTATTATTATCTTTGGCGTGTGGGAGAAAACCAGAGGAAACGGGGAGAAGGTGCAAACTCCACACAGTCACCAAGGGCCAGAATTGAACCCGGGTCCCTGGTGCTGTGAAGTGCTAACCACTACCTTCCCACACCGCTGCCTCCCTCTTTTGCATGAGACTTTAAACTGAAGACTTTCGGACTGCTCAGCTGGATAGAAAAGATCCCTTGGTACTATTCTGATGTGGATTTGGTTATTATGCACAGTGTCCTGGACAATATATATCCCTCCAATCAACATTGTGCGATCTTGCTGTTTCCAGTTGGCTGCCCGATTATGACATGACGCTACTGGTCATTGGCTGCAAAGATCCTGCGACATCCAGTTGACAAGTATGGTGCTATATAAATGCAAGTCTTCACCAAATTCACTGTGTTCCATTCACTGGTTATCCCATCACTTTCAAGCAAGCCAATGACTAAAACCTCACATCATGTACATATTTTGCACATGCCAACTGAAAAATGCCATGGAATAGTGTGCCCTTGTTATGTTCTTCATCTCCAGCTATGCTGTTCGATACTCTTAAGAGGCTGTAAGCCAGCATCTATTTGTATTAATTATTCTTTGAATATCACAAATGATAGAGGAAAGGGCAGCACGGTGGTGCAGTGGGTTAGCCCTGCAGCCGCATGGTGCCGAGGTCCCAGGTACATTCCCGGCTCTGGGTCACTGTCCGTGTAGAGTTTGCACATTGTCCCCGTGTTTGCGTGGGTTTAACCCCCATAATCCAAAAATGTGCAGGGTAGGTGGATTTGCCACGCTAAATTGCCCCATTAATTGGAAAAAATGAATTGGGTACTCTAAATTTAAAAAAAAAGAAAAAAAAATGACAGAGGAACAGCATTTCTCCGTACCCTGTAACTTTTCAGTTTTATCCACATGATGTCCAGTTCCAAAGGCTGAAAATGGAAACTTAAGAGCACTAAAAAAAAATTGCTCATATAATTCTGGTTGAATTGTTGAATTTAGGGTGTTGGTTCCTGGCCCTGATCTGCAGGCAGTTCTCGGTAATGAACTGTCAGTTAGTCCAATTCCTTATCTTAGCAGCTCAGTTGACCTGCCCTTGTGTCACTTTGATATCTACAGGTTTGCATTGTTTTCTCTCCACAGCTGCTGTGGGCTTCCTGGGTGTGTCCAGCTTGGTGACCATGTCTGCACCGTTCTTTCTGGGGAAAGTTATCGATACCATTTACATGAATCCTTCAGGAGGGGATGTGGCTGGGAGCCTGACCTCGCTCTGTGCCATATTGAGTGGTGTTTTTATATGTGGAGCTGCTGCCAATGCTGCTCGTATCTACCTCATGCATGTCTCAGGTGAACATAAGGGCACATTGTTGTACATTTCTTGTGTAGGTAAATGCAGCAAACATTTTGCACAGCAATGTTTGACACGCTTATATAGAATTTAGAGTTGTCTCGAATTTACAGCACAGAAATACATAATTCAACCCAGCTGGTACTAAAAACATATGCTGGAAATCTGAAATCCAAACAGGAAATGCTGGGGAAACTCTGGGTCTATCAGTACCTGTGCGTAGAGAAACATTGTTTTGAGTCTGTATAACTATAGAGCTGAAGAGAGGTAGAACTATAATGGGTTTATGCTGTTGGAGATGGGGGTTGGAGCAGGTGGAACAAAACAGAAGGACAGGAACGTGTTGACATTTAGGAGAGATTAAATGACAAAGATGTCGTGGACACAAGACAAAGGAAGTGGTAATAGTGTGAAAGACTAAGGTAGGTGTTAATTGTAGCATAACAGTCCGATAGCAGAACAAGGAATGAGAGAGAAATGTACCATGTGAAGGTGAGAGAGGGTAGAAATTGGGAGCAAAATTGATCCAGGTTCAAACAAAAGCATGAAGCAACACTGATACAGCCATCTGATGTAACAGAAAAAGAGTTTCAAGAACGGACAGGAATGTGGAATGTTTAACAGAACCCACGGAAAGACAGATAGTCCAGAGATATTCCAGTGCAATACCGAGAAAATGCAGAAGTTGGAAGTGCCATCTTTCAGATGAGAAGTTAAACCAAGCCCCAGCTGGCCTGTTAGTAAAGAGTTAATGTTCCCTTATGGACAGCACGGTGGCGCAAGTGGTTAGCACAGTTGCCTCACGGCTCCGAGGTCCCAGGTTTGAATTCCGGCTCTGGGTCACTGTCCATGTGGAGTTTGCACATTCTCTCCGTGTCTGCGTGGGTTTCGCCCCCAACACCCAAAAGATGTGCAGGATAGGTGGATTGGCCAAGCTAAATTGCCCCTTAATTGGACAAGGTAATTGGGCACTCTAACTTTTTATTTAAAAAAATAAATAATTATCGTAAAAAGCATCTGGTTCACTAATGTCCTATGGAAGGAAATTTGTCGTCCTTACTTGTGACTCCAGACCCACAGAAATGTGATTGACTTTTAAATGCCCTCTGAAATGGCCCAGCATGCCTCTCCATCGCTACAACAACACAAAAAAGGAATGAACCTGGACGGTGCACCTGGCATCGAACCAGGAATCGACAACGTCAAACCCTACCCCGCAAAGTCCTCCTTACTAACATCTGGGGGCTTGTGCCGAAGTTTGGAGAACTGTCTCGAAGACTCGATAAGCAACAGCCTGACATAGTCTTACTCACAGAATTATACTTTACAGACAACGTCTCAGACACCACTGTCACCATTCCTGAGTATGTCCCATCTCACTGGCAGGACAGACCAGCAGAGATGGCGGCACAGTGGTATGCAGTCAGGAGGGAGTCCTCAACATCGACTGTGGACCCCATGAAATCTCATGGCTTCAGGTTAAACATGGGCAATGAAACCTTTGTTTACCACGTACCGGCCACCAAAAGCTGATGAATCGGTACTCCTCCATGCAGGGCCAGCTCAAGGCACCGGCAACTCGGGCAGTCGCCCGGGGCGCCAGAGACTCGGGTCCCGCGCATGCGCAGTTGGGCCGGTGCCAACCAGCGCATGCGCGGTGGCCGCCCTCCCCCGCTCGGGCCGCTCCCCCCGCCCACCCCCCTCGGTCCCCCCGCCACCCCTCGGGTCCGCCCCCCCGCCCCCCGCGGCCCCGCTCCCCCCCTCCCCCATGGCCCGGCCCCCCCCCCAAGGGCGCCGAAGTTCAGCTTGCCGGGGGCGCCAGCAACCCTAGGGCCGGCGCTGCCTCCATGTTGAACACCACTTAAAGGAAGCACTGCGGTTGGCAAGCGTGCAGAATATACTCTGGGTGGGGGACTTCAATGTCCATCACCAAGAGTGGCTTGGTAGTACCACCACAGACCGAGCTGGCCGGGTCCTAAAGGACATAGCTGCTAGACTGGGACTGCAGCAGGTGGTAAGGGAAAAACATACTTGACCTCGCCCTCCTCAATCTGCCTGCTGCAGATGCATCTGTCCATGACCGTATCAGTAGAAGTGACCACCACAGTCCTTGTGGAGACAAAGTCCCACCTTCCTTTTCAGGATACCCCCCCCCCCCCCCCCCCCCCCCCCCCCCCCATCGTGTTGTGTGGCACTACCACTGTGCTAAATGGGATAGACTAAATGGCCGACCATGAGGCCCTGTGGACTATCATCAGCAGCGGAATTGTATTCAACCACAATCTGCAGCCTCGTGGTCCGGCATATCTCCCACTCGACCTTTAGCACCATGCCAGGGGATCAACCCTGGTTCAATGAAGAGTATAGGAGAGCATGCCAGGAGCAACATCAGGCATACCGAAAAATGAGGTGTCAACCTGCTAAAGCTACAACACAGGACTACTTCTGTGCCAAACAGCAGAAGCAGACAAGAGCGGAGTGATTCTACAACAAAAGCATCAGATCTGAGCTCTGTGAGTGGTGGTGGACAATTAAACAACTCCGTGGAGGAGGCGGTTCCACAAATATACCGTCCCCAATGATGGAGGAGCTCAGCATATATGTGCAAAAAATTAAAGCTGAGGCATTCGCAACAATCTTCAGCCAGAAGTGCCAATTGGTGATCCATCTGTCTCCTCTGGAGGACCCCAGCATCATAGAGTCAGTCTTCAACCAATACGATTCACTCCATGTGATGGCAAGAAACAGCTGAAGGCACTGGGTACTGCAAAGACTATGGGCCCTGATAATATTCCGGCAATAGACTTGTGCTCCTGAACTTGCAGTACCCCATGCCAAGCTGTTCCAGTACAGCACAACACTGGCATCTACCCAGCAATGTTGTGTCCGATAAATAAGAAACAGGATAAATCCAACCGAGCCAGAGGGCATCATGGTGGTGCAGTGGTTAGCACTGCTGCCTCACAACGCTGAGGTCCCAGGTTCAATCCCAGCCCTGGGTCACTGTCTGTGCGGAGTTTGCACATTCTCCCTGTGTTTACGTGGGTTTCGCCCCCACAATCCAAAGCTGTGCAGGTTAGGTGGATTGGCCATGCTCAATTGCGCCTTAATTGGAAAAAATGAATTGGGTACTCCAAATTTATTTTTAAAAAGACAAAAAAAAAGATGCGCTGTAGTAACTCACCAAAGTTCCTTGCATAGCATCTTCCAACCCTTGTACCATCTAGAAGGATAAGAGCTGCAGATACTTGGGAACCCCACCACCTCCAAGTCACTCACCACCCTGACTTGGAAATATATCGCCATTCCTTCACTGTCACAAGGGGAAAATTGTGGAATTCCCTCTCTAACAGCACAGTGGGGATACCTACACCTCTAGGACTGCAGTGGTTCAAGAAATGGAGATGCCGGCGTTGGACTGGGCTGGGCACAATAAGAAGTGTTGCAACATCAGGTTAAAGTCCAACTGTCATCAACACTCGCCTGATGAAGGAGCTGTGCTCCGAAAGCTAGTGATTCCAAACAAACCTGTTGGACTTTTAACCTGGTGTTGTAAGACTTCTTACTGTGGTTCAAGAAGGCAATTCACCCCCACCTTCTGAAGGGTAACTAGGGATGGGTAATAAATGCTGGCCTAACCAGCGACACCCGTATCCCCTAAATAATTTTTATAAATTATTTTACACGACAGAAGAAGGTGAAACACCTGGCCAAGGAGTTGGGAAGAGACCTGCAACAGCTATTGGAAAGATGGCGGAGGGGGAAGGGTCAGTGCAAGTTGGAAGGCCCCAGATGGAACAGTTGATGGCTTTCATTAGGGAAGAGTTCCGTCAGCAAAGCAAAGAGATGCAGGAGGACAGATTGAAGACCATTGATGGGGCTGTGGCACCCCTGAAGGGCTCGATGGAAACGGTTGAAAAGAGTGTGGAGGCATAGGGGTCGCAGATCCGAGAGATTGGGAGAGTGATGTCGGACCACAGCGATCAGGTGGTGGCATTGGAGGCAGCGGTGGGGTTCTTGGGAGATCTTTGCAAGACGCTGAGAGTCAAGGTGGAAGAGCAAGATTACATTGCTGAGAAGGCAGAACCTGTGTACTGTCGGCCTGCCTGAAGGAGTGGAAGGCACGAGGTGCGTCTCCGGGATGTTGGCGGGGCTGATAGTGGAGGGGGTGCTGCACAAGGCCCCTGAGTTGGACAAAGCAGACAGGTCTCTGAGGCAAGAACCGAGAGATGGGAACCACAGGCGGTGATCGTAAAACTCCACAACTTTGTGGGAAAAGAAGATCCTGCAGTGGGCCAGGGAGAAGTGGAACTGAACTTTATTGGGAGATGGAGGAGAGTAATGGAAGATAAGGGTAGCGTGGGGGTTGGAAGGAGGTTTTTCCCTTCCTAGATGGAGGGTAGTTATTTTTCTATTGGGTCGACGATGTGTAGCAGGGGTGAAAAGGTTGTAAGGGGACTTCACCATGCGGCAGTTGATAATTGGAGGAGATTTTAATTGTGATCTAAAGCCAAGGGTGTAAAGGTCGAGCCTCGGATCAATGAAGGATACAAATGGCAAAGGAACTGGGAGGGTTCATGGAAAAAATGGGTATGGTGGACCTCTGGCTCTTTAAGAACCCTTAAGGAAGGAAGTATTCCTTTTTCTCACATGTTTACAGGGTGTACTCCAGAATTGACTTTTTGTGGCGAGCCGGGAGGTGTTGGAAGGGGCAGAGTACGCGGGGATAGTAATTTTGGACCATGCACCCCACTGGTTGGAGATTCGGCTCAGATCGGGATGGGAGTAGAGGACTGGATGGAGGCTTGATTCGGGGTTGTTGGCAGGCAGAGGGTTCTGTGATCAAGGTGCGGTCGATGATTAAGGACTATGTAAAGTTGAACCAGAATGGAGAGGTGGCTGGCAGACACATTTTGGGAGGCACTGAAGGCGGTGGTCCGAGGGGAGATTATCTCGCTCAAGACGCATAGGATAGGAAAATGAGGGAGGAATATGGGTGCTTCATGAACAAGACTGTAGAAGTAGATAGGGAGTATTCGAGGGATTGGCGAGAACAAAAAAGTTGCACAGACAATTTGATAGGTTGATTACTGGGAGGGCGGTGGGGCAGCTGCATAGGGCAAGGGGGTTGCAGTGCGGCCAGAAGGCAAGTTGAATGCTAGCACATGAACTACAGAAGTCCAGGAAAGTATTGCGGATACGGACAGAGACATGGGGAGGTGGTGACTAGAGCAGGGAGGATAAATGAGATGTTTTGACGAATACTGTAAGGAGCTGTACAGGGCAGACGCAAGGGATGAAGAAGGGGACATGGAGCGGTTTTTGGATGGGCTGGTGTTTCGGCAGCTGGAGGAAGAAAAGAGGCAGGCGCTAGAGGAGCCTTTGGGGCTGAGGGAGGTATTGGACAGTATAAGGGATATGAATATAAATTTAGAATATCCAATTCATTTTTTCCAATTAAGGGGCAATTTAGCGTGGCCAATCCACCTAGCTTGCACATCTTTTTTAGGTTGTGGGGGCAAAACCCACGCAAACACGGGGAGAATGTGCAAACTCCACATGGACAGTGACCCAGAGCCGGAATTCAAACCTGGGACCTCGGAGCCGTGAGGCAACTGTGCTAACCACTTGCGCCACCGTGCTGTCCATAAGGGAACATTAACTCTTTACTAACAGGCCAGCTGGGGCTTGGTTTAACTTCTCATCTGAAAGATGGCACTTCCAACTTCTGCATTTTCTCGGTATTGCACTGGAATATCTCTGGACTATCTGTCTTTCCGTGGGTTCTGTTAAACATTCCACATTCCTGTCCGTTCTTGAAACTCTTTTTCTGTTACATCAGATGGCTGTATCAGTGTTGTTTCATGCTTTTGTTTGAACCTGGATCAATTTTGCTCCCAATTTCTACCCTCTCTCACCTTCACATGGTACATTTCTCTCTCATTCCTTGACGTCTCTGTCTCTGATAGACTGACCACTAATATTCATTGTTAGCCCACCAACTCCCACAGCAACCGCAACTAGAACTCCTCACAGCTGCTTCCTGGAAGGACCCCATCCCATTCTCCCAGTTTCTCCACATCTGTCGCATCTGTTCTGATGATGCCACCTTTGAAAATGGCACTTCTGACATGTCTGCCTTTTTTCTTAACTGAGCTTTCCCCCCCCACTATGGTTGACAAGGCACTCTATTGGCTTCAACCCTTTTCCAGAACCTCCATCCGCCCCTTCCCCTCCCTCTCATAACCATGATATGATCCTCGCTTTCTACCCCACCAGCCTCTGCATTCAAAGGGTCATCCTCCCCATTTCCATCAACTCCAGCACAATGCTACCATGAAACACATCTTCCCCTTGGCACTCCCCATCCGCATTCTGCAGGGGCTGCTCTCTCTTTAAACCTCCATCACCACCAATTCCTCATCCCCTTGCCATGCAATTGCAGAATATGCAAAACCCGCCCCTTCATCTCCTCCCTCCTCACCATTTAAGGCCCCAAACACTCCTTTCAGGTGAAGCAATGTTTCACTTACACCTCCTCCAATTTGGTCTACTGTATTTGCTACTCCCAATGCAACCTCCTCTACATTGGGGAAACTAAACGCAGAGTGGGTGACCATTTTGCGGACCACCTTGCTCAGCACGCAAACATGACCAAAACTTTCCTGCTGTTTTAACATCTTGTTCTTATGCCCCCATGCCCGTCCTTGGCCAATGCTTTTTCTTTCCCAATTAAAGGGTAATTTAGTGTGGCCAATCCACCTACCATGCACATCTATGGGTTGTGGGGGTGAAACCCATGCAAACACGGGGAGAATGTGCAAACTCCACACGGACAGTGACCCAGAGCCGGGATCGAACCTGAGACCACAGCGCCATGAGGCAGCAATGCTAACCACCGTGTCACAGTGCTGCCTGTGAAGCCCAATGCTGACAGGAGGAGCAGAATCTCATTTTCCAAGTACGCATGTTACACCCTCAGGACTCAACATTGAGTTCAACAACTTTAGACTGTGACCTTTCTCCTCCATCTGGATCCTTTTTTAAACATCTAACCCCCAAACCTGGCCAACTGTCACCCTTTAAATTTTGCTTTTAATGGGGTCCCTTTATTCTCTCATTCACACATTCTGGCATCTTACCTGTTTGCCACTACTAGCATAGTCTCCTGTCATTGACGCTCCCTCTACTTTGTAGCCTACACCTCTTTGTAATCATAGAATCATATAATTTACAGTGCAGAAGGAGGCCATTCGGCCCACCGAGTCTCCACCGGCCCTTACAAAGAGCACCTACTCGAGCCCACGTCTCTATCCTATCCCTGTAACTCCCCACTTAACCTTTTTGGACACAAAGGGCAATTTAACATGGCCAATCCACCTAACCCGCACATCTTTGGACTGTGGGAGGAAACCGGAGTACCCGGAGGAAATCCACGCAGACATTAGGAGAACGTGCAGACTCTGCACAGACAGTTATCCAAGCCGGAATCGAACCTGGGACCCTGGAGCTGTGAAGCAGCTGTGCTAACCATTGTGCTGCCACTCTTTCCTAGCTCTCACCAATTACTGACCTTTTACTCTGCTCCAGCTGCTTCAACCCTCCTTCTGCAGTCTAAACCCAACACATTTCTCCACCTCTTACAGATTTGAAACATTCCTATTTTCACACTCCACTGTTGCTGCCACCCCTATTGAGTGTTTCCAGCAATTTTATGTTTGTGTGTGGTCTTGAATCCATGACTGTTAATGTACTTTGGGATGCACAACTACAGACAATGTAGAATATAATTCAAGTTTGTTCTTTTTAAAGTAAATTAATTGTTCAATGAAAAATGAGTGTAACTTAAAAACTTGTCTAATTTGTACTTTTTTGTAAAACTGGATGGTTTCATAATAATTTATGCTCCCTTCTTGCAAAATCATTTAATTGCTGACTCCCCAGTGTTTTTTTTTTTGTTGGCAAAATTAAGCTACAATACAGCTTTAATTTTTACAAAAATCTTTTAACTGGCCACAAATTGTTTAAAATGTGATATCATTGATCATTTGAATATTTTGACTTCATCTTCAAAAGTGCCAACTTGGCTTAATGGTAGCACGCTTAGCTCAAAATGAGCTAGTTGTATTTGAGTGGGAAGGTGTTTTGCATCAATTAACATTGTGAACCATTACAAAACATCCAGCTGACAACAGACCACTTCTTTTGGGTTTAGGACTAGAGCAGAACCACCAAGTTTGAGTTTCATTTCACAGCCTCTCAGGCTAGTTTAGCTGCTCTCTGCTGTAGGGAGATTATGTACCCGATGATAAAAAGTTTACAACACCGTGACATGATGGCATAGCCTGTGAATGGCAGTTTCGGCAGTTTTGCCATCAATGTGAAACCAGTCTGGTAAATGTGAATAGGCGCAGGTCAAAGTAGATGAGGTAAGAGATCAAAATCTTTCGGGCAGCATGATGTCAAAGTGGTCAGCACTCCTGCCTCAAGCGCCAAGGAACCAGGTTCGATCCCAGCCCTGGATCACTGTCTGTGTGGAGTTGCACATTCTCCCCGTGTCTGCGTGGGCCTCACCCCCACAACCCAATGATGTACAGGGTAGGTGGATTGACCACGCTAAATTTCTGCTTAATTGGGAAAAAAAGATCAATCTTAAGAAGGGCTGGTGACTCATGTTACACAGGGCTGGTTAGAAAAGGGAGAATTAAAAAGAAAATGGAAATTCAGAATCTGGGTGAGTTCCCAAGGTTTTAGAAAATCTTGAAGGCACATCAGTATTGTATAAATCCAGGTGTTTTTATTTAGCAATGTGAGACCAGAATCTTGCTGCAATAGTATCCTTGCATACACAACTTTGCAACATGGAAAGTATTTGCAATAAGTCATGTCAGAACTGGGGAGCGGTGGATTGGCTGGGAGTTAACCGACAGGTGACTGAAATGTTACATTCAAGAAGGGGCAAGATGTTTTTCCATGACTGCATCCGTAAGGCCAGTCTAATGTTCTTTTGTTGTTTGTGTATGCATCGCAGGGCAGCGGATTGTCAGATGTTTGAGGGCAAAATTATTTTCTTCAATTCTGTGCCAGGAGATTGGATTTTTTGATAAAACCAGCACAGGAGAGCTTATCAATCGACTTTCATCCGATGCTGACCTGCTTGGGCGCTCAGTGACCGAGAACCTGTCAGATGGGCTAAGAGCGATCGGCCAGGCAGCAGCTGGTGTTGGCATGATGGTATGTGAAGCTGGTGAAAGGGCTGATGAGCAAACATTGATATATTTTTGCATTAGTTAACTCTGCCATTAATCTCCCTTGCATCTTAAAACACATTTTTATCTACCTTCTCTTTCTCAACGTGCTCTGAGAATAGTTGTCATTTCCATTTTATATTAATTCCATCCAGAAGTTTGTCATTTGGGTTTTGTGTCCTGTACACAAAAAGCAGGACAAGGGGAAGCACGATGGTGCAGTGAGCAGCATTGCTGCCCCACGGCGCCGAGGTCCCAGGTTCGATCCCGGCTCTGGGCCACTGTCCGTGTGGAGTTTGCACATTCTCCCTGTGTTTGCGTGGGTTTCGCCCCCACAACCCAGCCACGCTAAATTTCCCCTTTAATTAAAAAAAAAAGCAGGACAAATCCAACCCGGCCAATTACCACCCATCAATCTACTCTCTTACTTGGGCAGCACGGTAACATAGTGGTTAGCACGGCTGCTTCACAGCGCCAGGGTGCCACGTTCGATTCCTGGCTTCAGTCACTGTCTGTGCAGAGTCTGCACGTTCTTCCCGTGTCTGTGTGGGTTCCCTCTGGGTGCTCCGGTTTCCTCCCACAGTCTAAAGATGTGCAGGTTAGGTGGATTGGTCATGATAAATTGCCCCTTGGTGTCCAAAAGGTTAGGCGGGGTTTCTGGTTTAGGGTGGCGGCGTGGGACGCTCTTTATAAGACTTGGTGCAGACTCGATGGGTCGAATGGCTTCCTGCACTGTGACGTCTGTGATTACGACCCTAGACCAGACCCCAACAGTGGCTAGGATACTGTACTGAAATCTCAATATTTTAGTTTATTTTAAGACTGTGCGGGAAGAATGATTCGCTTCAGGAGTGAGTGCATGAAAAAATAGGGATTTTGTATTTCTTAAAAACACAACTGTATTCTAACTACAACATTAATCTCTTTAACTTCACACCCAAAAAGAACAACTTACAATTGCCACTTAACACAACTATACAATTTCCCATTAACAACAAGGAAATAAACCTGTAGTTCTTAATCCAGCTTCAAATTTGGCTCCAGTTGGAGTTGGACTCCTTCAGACTCTGGCTGAATATCTTCAAATAACTTTCTTTTAGGATTTACAATGCAGAAGGAGGCCATTCGGCCCATCGAGTCTGCACTGGCTCTTGGAAAGAACACCCTATCCAAGCCCACACCTCCACCCTATTTCCATAACCCAGTAACCCCACCTAATGGCAATTTAGCATGGCCAATCCACCTAACCTACACATCTTTGGACTGTGGGAGGAAACCGGAGCACCCGGAGGAAACCCACGCAGACACGGGGAGAATGTGCAGACTCCGCACAGACAGTGACCAAGCCAGGAATTGAACCTGGGACCCTGGAGCTGTGAAGCAATTGTGCCAACCACTATGCTACCGTGCTGCCCCTACTTCAATTATGTTGTTTCCACTTCTTCCTTATCGTCAGATAAGATTACTCTGCTTTGAAATATTGTTAATTTTTTTAACTATCCTACTTGGAAAGTTCTGAGCCAGGCAGATCAGAACTCCGCCCTCGCTCTCTCTCTCTCTCTGTCTCTCAAAGCTTCTCCAAAACTCTCTGCTTTTCTGGGCTCGACTCAGCAATGATTTCATCTCCCCCAAGCAAGCAGGCTGCAAAAGCATGTTAACATCCCAGGGATATCACCCCCACAACCCAAACATGTGCTGGTTAGGTGGATTGGCCACACTAAATTGCCCCTTTTAATTGGAAAAGAAAATAATTGACTACTCTAAATTTATTTTTAAAAAACTTTCCAGGGACTTCCCCAGTCAAACCACAATCCATTAGCCTACATTGAAAAAAACACTCGTTCGTCAATTTCATCCATTTTAAAACCATGATCACTGCAGACAGAATTTTCTTTTTTTTTAAATAAACAATTTTATTGAGGTAGTTTTTGGCTTTGTAAACAGTTACAGACATCAACAGAAAGAAAGCAAAAAAGGCAAAAATGTGCAAACATCCATGTACTTTCAATACTTCAATCGTAACATACTGCACAAGCCCGCTCCTCTCCCACCGGTACTACCCGCCATATTTTCCCTCCTACTCTACTCTATCCCCATCCACCCCCTGCTGACGCTCACTCTCCCGCAAAGAAGTCAATAAATGGTTGCCACCTCCGGGCGAACCCCTGTACAGATCCCCTCAAGGCGAACTTAATTTTTTCCATACCCAGGAAACTCGACATGTCCGCAAGCCACAACTCAGTCTTCGGGGGCTTTGAGTCCCTCCACGCCAATTGTATTCGTCGCCGGGCTATCGGGGAAGTAAAGGCCAAAACATCGGCCTCTTTCTCCCCCTGGACTCCCGGGTCTTCCGAAACCCCAAAAATTGCCACCCCTGGACTCATCACCACCCTTGTTTTTAGCACCCGGGACATGATCCCCGCAAATCCCTCCCAGTATCCCCTAAGCTTAGGGCATGCCCAAAACATGTGAACGTGGTTCGCTGGTCCTCCCGCGCACCTAGCGCATTTGTCCTCTATCCCAAATAATTTGCTCATCCGAGCCACCGTCATATGGGCCCGGTGAACGACCTTAAATTGAATCAGCCCGAGCCTGGCACATGTCGCGGTCGAATTTACCCTACTCAGGGCCTCTGCCCACAGCCCGTCCTCCATTTCCCCGCCTAGCTCCTCCTCCCATTTAAGTTTCAGTTCCTCTGTCTGGGACCCTTCCTCCCTCATGAGCACCTTATAAATACCCGAGACTCTACCCTCCCCTTCTAGAATTTTCTTTTTTAATGAACATTTTATTGAGGTATTTCTTTGGCATTGTAACAGCAAAAGAATCAACAATGTACATAACAAGAAAAATATAAACATAGTGCAAATACCACCTCCCTCTCCCAGAGGTCCTACCATTGCTTACCCCCCTGAACTACGCTAACCTAACACCCCCCCCCCCCGGACGATTAATTCTCTGCGAGGAAGTCGACGAATGGTTGCCACCTCCGGACGAACCCCAACAGAGACCCTCTCATGGCGAACTTGATTTTCTGCAGGCAGAGGAAGCCAACCATGTCCGAAAGCCAGGTCTCCGATTTTGGGGGCTTTGAGTCACCCCATGCTCATAATATGCGCTTCCGGGCTACCAGGGAGGCAAAGGCCAGAATGTCCACCTCTCTCTCCTGGATTCCCGGATCCTGCGATACCCCAAAAATCGCCACCTCTGGACACATTGCCACCCTCGTATTTAATATCGTGGACATGGCGTCGGCATACCCCTGCCAAAGGGCAGCACAGTAGCATTGTGGATAACACAATCGCTTCACAGCTCCAGGGTCCCAGGTTCGATTCCGGCTTGGGTTACTGTCTGTGCGGAGTCTGCACATCCTCCCCGTGTGTGCGTGGGTTTCCTCCGGGTGCTCCGATTTCCTCCCACAGTCCAAAGATGTGCAGGTTAGGTGGATTGGCCATGATAAATTGCCCTTAGTGTCAAAAATTGCCCATAGTGGGCAATTGGGTGGGGTTACTGGGTTATGGGGATAGGGTGGAGGTGTTAACCTTGGGTCGGGCGCTCTTTCCAGGAGCCGGTGCAGACTCGATGGGCCGAATGGCCTCCTTCTGCACTGTAAATTCCATGAAATCTATGAAAAAATAATTCTGTAAATTCTATGAAAACCCCCTCTGTTTTTGACATGCCCGGAACATATGGACATGATTAGCTGCCCCCCCTCCCCCGCGCTCTTCGCACACCTGTCCTCCACCCCAAAGAATCTGCTCATCCGGGCCACTGTCATGTGAGCCCAGTGAACAACCTTAAACTGGATCAGGCTGAGCTTGGCACACGTTGTGGTTGCATTGACCCTACCCAACACGTTCGCCCAAAGGTCTTCCTCTATCTCTCCTCCCAGCTCCTCCTCCCACTTTTGCTTCAGCTCCTCGGCCTGTGACTCCTCCGAACCCATAAACTCTGTATATATGTCCGAGACGCCCCCTCTCCTGTCAATCCTCTAGAAACCACCCTATCCTGAATCCCCCTCAACGTGGGGTGGGAAGGTTGGTACCTGCTTTCGCAAAAAGTCCCGTACCTGTAAATATCGAAATTAATTTACCCCCGCCAATGCAAACTTCTCCTCCAGCGCTTGGCACACCGAAGAATGCATTCCTTGTCCAGGAACCTGTGGAATCTCACCACCATTGCCCTCGGAGGGTCCCCCGCCCGCGGCTTCCTAGCAAGCGCCCAGTACGCCCTGTCCACCTTCAATGGTCGGGGGAATGTCCCCTTCCCCAGCAGCTTTTTGAACATACCCGCCACGTATGCGACAGCATCTGCTCCCTCTGGGAGCCCGACAATTCTTAGGTTCTGCTTGCGGGACCGGTCCTCTAGGTCCTCCACCTTCTCCAGGAGCCTTTTCTGCTGTCCCGAAGCGTCCCCACCTCCAGTTGCACCGCTGTTTGATGCTCCTCTTGTTCAAACAGCGCCTTCTCCACCTTCTGGATTGCCCTGTCCTGGCGTCCAGTCTGCTCTCTAGCCGATCAATTGGTTCTTTGATCGGGTCCAAGCATTCCCGCTTCTGCCTGACAAAGCCATCCTGAATGCCCTGCATCACTGTGTCCGTTGGTCGCTGCGCTGCCACCCCAGGAGTCCGGCCCTCGGCCATACTGCCTCCCGTTGCAGCTTCAACACAGCTCGTTCGTGCACTTCTGGTCCTTTTCTCCATGCACCGATGCGTGGAAACAGTGCCCAATTGCCTCAGCCTTCAAATTTGCCATTTAAAACAGGAAAAAACTCTGGGGGAACGGTCCAAAAGTCCGACCAGAGCGGGAGCCACCAAATGTGCGACTTACTCCTCCATAGCCGCCACCGGAAGTCGACAGAATTATTTTTAAGCAAACATATTTTAGCCCCTTATTTTTATTTTTATTATCTTTATAAATTTAGAGTACACAGTTCATTTTTTCTGAAGTGGTAATTTGCGTGGCCAATCCACCTGACCTGCGCATCTTTGGGTTGTAGGGGTGAAACCCACTGAAACACTGTGGGAGAATGTGTAAATTCCAGACGGACAGTGCCCCAGAGCCAGGATCGATCCTGGGACCTCGGTGCTGTGAGACAGCAGTGCTAACCACTGCGCCGCCATGCTCCCATAGCCCCTGATTTTTAACCCCTAAATTTCCCAGTACATTTGTAATCTGATTTTCGTAGCATCTTCCAATTGTCACACTCTATCATCAGTAAACTGATGGAAGAGGTTTTCAAAAGTGCTTTGAAGTGGCACTTGCTCAACAATAACCTGCTCACTGACGCTTAATTTGGGTTCTGCCAGGGCAGCACGGTGGCGCAGTGGGTTAGCACTGCGGCCTCACGGCGCCGGGGTCCCAGGTTCGATCCCGGCTCTGGGTCACTGTCCGTGTGGAGTTTGCACATTCTCCCTGTGTTTGCGTGGGTTTTGCCCCCACAACCCAAAGATGTGCAGGGAAGGTGGATTGAACACCCTAAATTGCCCCTTAATTGGAAAAAATGAATTGGGTACTCTAAAATAAATAAATACATTTTGGGTTCTGCCAGGGTCACTCGACTCCTGACATCATTGCAGCCTTGGTTCAAGCATGGACAAAAAAACTGAATTCCAGAGATGAGGTGGAAGTGACTGCTCTGGCTGAGTGTGGCATCAAGGAGCCCTCGCAAAACTGGAGTCGGTGGGAATCAGGCAAAAAAACACTTTGCTGGTTGGAGTCATGCCTAGCATAAGAGAGGTTGGTTGTGCTTGTTCGAGTTCAACGATCTTCAGCTGCTTCATCAATTACCTTCCTTCCATCATTTTCTTTTTTCTTTTTTTTCTTATAAATTTAGAGTACCCAATTAATTTTATCCAATTAAGGGACAATTTAGGACGGCCAAAGCACCTAGCCTGCACATCTTTGGGTTGTGGGGGCGAAACCCACGCAAACACGGGGAGAATGGGCAAACTCCACACGGACAGTGACTCAGAGCCGGGATCGAACCTGGAACCTCGGCGCCATGAAGCATCCGGGCTAACCCACTGCGCCACTGTACTGCCACTACCTTCCTTTCATCATGAGGTCAGAAGTGGTGATGTTAGGGCAGCATGGTGGCACAGTGGTTAGCACTGCTGCCTCAATATGCCAAGATCCTCGATCCAGGTTCTGGGTCACTATCCGTGTGGAGTTTGCACATTCAGCCTGTGTTTGCATGGGTTTCGCCCTCGCAACCCATAGATGTGCAGGGTATGTGGATTGGCCACGCTAAATTGCACCTAAATTAATTGGGTACTCTAAAATTTAAAAAAAGAAGTGGGGCTGTTTGCTGCTGGTGATGTTCAGTCCCATTTGTGACTCCTTGAATACTGAAGCAGCCCATGTCCCAAAGCAAGCCAAAGGTACCCAGGCTTGGGCTAATTATTGGCAAGTAACATTCGTGCCACACAAGCGCCAGCTCCCAACCACCTCATCAAGGGCAATTAATGCTGGCTGAGCCAGCGATGCCCACATCCTGTGAATGAATTAAATGTATATGAGTGTCATTGGTTTTATAGTGCAATGTTGTGGATTTTGTGTATCTGTGTGACATGCTCATGGGTCCAAAAGTTATATGTGACTGCATGGAGTGTATGTTTCTCTACAATGGTTCTGAGCAGCTTCTGGTAAATTTTAAATGTCTTGCTTGCATATCTCTTCCCACACCCCTGCCCAGCCAATCACACGTGAAGATTTGGGATCCGGCTAGTGATGGTTTCATAATGCCAGCCAGCAATGTCCTCGACTATGACTATTAATTGGCTATTCTCTGGTGTAGGGCATCATGGCCAAGCTTCATCCTGTTCTTGCTTGATATCCGCAGCCATACTTTCCAGCAGAGATCACAGAATGGCAAGAGAAAATGTTGCTGTCTCCCTCCCCCTCAAACCTAGAGTCACTGGAACAGTTGCAGAGCCCCAACTGTTTCCTTCACTGAGATCAGCGAACTAAACAGGACTCAAACCTCAGTCCTATAAGTGCATTCACCTGTGAAATGATCAAAAGAATTGAATTTCTAATGCTAAGTAGAATTGATACCTGCTGGGGTCTAAAACCTGTTGGATGGAGGAATCTGAGGTGAGGATCTAGGTTGAATAATAGCATTGTAATTCCTGTCTGAGTTTAAACTAGTCCTCTAAATGCTTCAGTCCCAGATCAGTCTTCTGTTTCATCTTTGGGTATTCAGTAATTCACAAATTTGGATGTCAGTCATAGAAGATGTAATTATGTTTTTAACAGTTAAATCTCCAAATGGAAAGCATATCTGGGGGTTAAAATGGAACTGAATCGAATGTAAATGGCTGACGCATTGTCTGTATTTCCACTGTACCCACCTTTCAGTCAGCCAATGTTTAGCAGTTTACAGAATGCAGTTTGTGATAAATTGATTTAATATTTTTAATATTTCAGAATGTCAACAAGTGACCATAGTGCTCGTTGTTAATTTCATTTTGCCCTTGCCCTTTATTTTTTAATAGTTTTATGTGTCGCCTCAGCTGGCCATGTTTGTCCTGGGCATTGTTCCTCCACTTGCCGTTCTTGCAGTGTTTTATGGCAGATACATTCGCAAGCTTACTGGAGTCACCCAAGATTCACTAGCTGCTGCAACACAGGTAATGTACAGTATTGTTATTTCTTGTTCGGTAAGAATAGGAAAGGATTATAATTGCCCTTCAGGCCTTTCAATCACCCATCTAGAAAATGTAGCTTCCTCGTCACAACTGCCAACCAGTTGCATAAAAGTCAGCAGAGTTTTTGTCACCAGACTGGCAAAACTGGGATTGTTCCCCTTGGAGCAGAAAAGATCAAAAGAGAGATTTAATGGAGATGTTTTGATCACAAATACCGAGGGAGAAACTGGTTTATACTGGTAGGAGGATCAATAACCAGAGGTCAGGGTTTTCAGATCATTTGCAGAAGAACTAGGGGATGCTAAGGATCTTTTTGAATGAAGTGAGTTATGATCTGAAATGCACAGCATGAATGGAAACGGTCAATAGTACATTATCAAAGGCAATTGGGTGAATACTTTAAATTAGGAAAAAATTAGGACTTCTGGGAAAGAACAGGATAGTGGGATTAATTGGCTAGCTCTTTCAAAGAGCCGGCAAAGATATGATGAGCTGAACGATGACCTTCTGTCCTCCAACATTCTGTGATGAATTATTTACAGACACCTTGCCATTTGGTGATCAAGCTTTGCTGACAGAAGAATTTCTAGTCTGCACACAAATCCCGTTGGCTATGAAACATATGAACAAGGAGCAGAAGTTGGTCATTCAACCCCACGAGCCTGCTCCGCCATTTAATAAGATCATGGCTGATCACCCCTTTGCTTACCAAGAATATAACCACCTCTGCCTTAAGAATATTCAAAGACTCTGTTTCTACCACTTTTTCAGTAAGAGAGTTCCACAGACTCAGTGGCCTACTGAGTGAATTTCTTTGCCTCCTCTCTGTTTTAACCCTCATTCTAGATTCTCCTGCAAAAGGAAACATCAACTCCTCATCCACCCTGTCAAGACCCGTCGGGATCTTTTGCTTCAATCTGACACCCGAACAGGTATCATAGGATGGGTAGCGTATCCAACCTTGCCAGTGTCACCCTATCCCAAGAGAAAATAGAACAAAATAACTAACTCGTGTTACATTCCCGTAACAGCCTCCCCGAACAGGCGCCGGAATGTGGTGACTAGGGGCTTTTCACAGTAACTTCATTTGAAGCCTACTTGTGACAATAAGCGATTTTCATTTCATTTCATTGATGCAACAAGTAATTTGCAACTTTTTTGTGTACTTTGCTCCTTGGTGACAAAACATGTTCAGTGCTGTGCCTACTCCGGGATATCTTTGCGCTTGGCTGCTTCACCACCATTCAAAGATTCCATGTTCACCTTGGGGATGACTATGATTAAGATGGGGCTGATTTGTCATTCTGGCAATTCCATGTTGCCCCCTTGAAAGTCTCACTCTATGCTGGATTGTGAGAAGAATGTGGAAAGAGCCAGGTTGAGATGTGATATGATTTTGTTTTTTGGTTTGTAAGTGGACTAGATAGTGTCAACCATGGCAAGCAGTAGGACCAGAGGGAAGAGCCCACACTTGGAAGGGGGTTAATTCAAGCGTAATCCGAGGAAACAATATTTTAGTGAGCGTAATGGGTCCGTTATGGAATAGGCTCCCGAGGGAGATAGTGGGAGCAGATAGATAGCCTGGTGGATTCAAGATTGAATTTTCATGTTGCAACAATTTCAATTATTTATTATTTGGGTGCCTACATTTGTTCACCTACCACGTCACCAATTTTTATGTGGTGGATTCAAGGTTGGGTCTGCAGGCTTTGAAGGTTCAACCAAAACATAGAGCTTTATTTAGAAGATGTTAACACTAGAGGCTGTGATGTTAGACTGCCTGTTTGCAAGGGCAAACTGCCGATGATGTCTTGTGATCGTTCTCTTAAAGTGCCCTAGTTCAGCTACAAGGCTGTTTGTGAGGAAACACTAAAAACACTGAATACACAACAGATAGTACTGATTCATTCAAATGCAAATTAAATTTTTGAAAGTATGTTGTACATGGTTAATCAGTAATTTGCAACATGATGTATGATGATGGCTTGGGAGGCGCAGGTGACCGTGACCCGATTATCCCCAAAGCTCTCCGGTGGGGGTATGTCTTGCCTCGTGTATGGAACTGTTTTGCGCTAATAGATCAGAAGTTGATTTCTGCAATCAGTCAAAAATTCCACAATTGTTGTGTCATGTGACTGTCGGGCTGGCAGAAGATGATCTGCATGGACGTCCAGCAGTTCCTCTCCCAACTCGGACAATCCCATTGCCAGTTTTAAGGATAATGCTGATTGGGCGGCAAGGTAGCACAGTGGTTAGCAGTGTTGCTTCACAGTGCCAGGGTCCTGAATTCGTTTCCCGCTTGGATCACTAGCTGTGCGCAGTCTGCATGTTCTCCCGTGTCTGCATGGGTTTCCTCCGGCTGCTCTGGTTTCCTCCCACAAGCCCCGAAAGACAAGCCCCGAAAGACATGCTTGTTAGGTGAATTAGACATTTTGAATTGTCCCTCCGTGTACCCGAATAGGCACCGTAGTGTGGCGACTAGGGGATTTTCACAGCAACTTCATTGCAGTGTTAATGTAAGCCTACATGTGACAATAATAAAGATTTATCATTATTCGACTATGGGACTCTCCAGGCTTCCCAGCCACTCATAAATCCAAAGAATTTGAACTCTGTTTAGACATTGACTGTCTGGTATGGAGTTGGCATGCACTTTTGGCGTCATGTTTCCAAGCTGGCTTTCAGAATAACAGCTGTAGAACCACCTTAAGGAAATACAAACTCTCTAGAGATCACAGAGGAAACTTATCTTGTGGGTCCAGAGAACATTATTCAAATATTTCTGAAGTGAACTGATAAAAGGATCACTGGTTGAAGCAATGAAGGATTGGTCGAGGCAGGCTCATGGTGGAGTAAGCAACACCGTTATCTGTAACCTGCCAGTCGTTGACAACTCTCAACCCAGGAGTCCCGGGTCTCTCACTTTTGCCTCCTGACTTCTGTTTCCAACCGTTGATGTTTGAAAGTAGAAGCTTGTGTTCTTATGCTGTGCATAAATTGACTGCTGTATTTCATACATTGCAACAGCAATGACACTTGCTTAATTGGCTGGAAAGCACTTTGGGACTTCTTGAGCTCATGAAAAGCACTCTATTTTTGCAAGTGTTTTTCATTTTAAAAGGAAAATTAACTTTTGGCTCTGCTGTTTAAGGACAGGAGAGAGTATAATCTCTCACTGTGCCTACCTTGGATAAATTAACTGAACAAGATTCTTAGTTTTGCACTTCACAAAATAAAATGAATGTTTCTGGCTAAACTTGTCCTTTATTGACTGACAGAAGCTGCAGAATGTAAATAGCATCGCTGAAGAGGGAAACCATATTGTAATATAATCGATTATACTTAACTTTCAAATAATGACCTGAGAGTTTAATTGGTGGCACCCTATTAGCAATAAAGCTCTGGTTTATCTTCAAAGACTCCAGGTCCCAAACAAATGTAAACTGTAGGCAGACATTAAAAAAAAATAGAGTACAAAATTATTTTTTTCCAATTAAGGGGCAATTTAGCATGGCCAATCCACTTACCCTGCACATCTTTGGGTCTGTGGGTGTGAGACCCACGCAGACATGGGGAAAATGTACAAACCCCACATGGACAGTGACCTGGGGCTGAGATCGAACCCGGGTCCTCTGCGTCGTAGGCATCAGTGCCAACCACTGCATCACCATGCCGCCCCTACTGTAGGCAAACATGATCCCACATTTCAGTGTCTAATCTAAAGCCCTTTGACTCAACTTGGGGGAGCGAAGAGACCTCCCTTCTGAGAGCAAGGACAGCCAGACCTGCGAGGGACAGCTCTACTGAAGCAGAGTTTGAAAAACAATCACAGGAAAACAGTAAATTCATTAGTTTGTGAGAAGCTGCTTTTAGGAATTGTATTTAAATAGCTTTAACTAGAAAAACGGATCATTTATAAAGAAGTAGCTCCTTGAATTTCAGGAAGGTACACTAGCAATAGGGAAGTAAAGTTAGATCAAATAGTGAAATTAGGTAATTTAGTAGACAATGTAAGATCAGGTTAGAGAGTAGAGCCTGGGAGAAAACAAAGCATGCAGAAGAGTGAGACTGAGAGCGGAGAGTTGGCTTGGAGTTCTGAGCTTGCTGAGGTGATGTCGGGATTCAAAGATGACGTAGGGCAAGTGGAAACAGCTGATTGGGTGAGGACGGTCAGTGTAAGTATTTAGTCATTTTGTCGCTTATAGTCTAAGGGCTATATTCTGTAGTAATGAGGACCAGGGAAGAAGGACCCTAGAATAATATTATTTGATTTAAGTATCTTCCAAAAGGTTTAATTTAAAGGGGTATGTAATGAGCAGAGAGCTCGAGGCTGTGGTGTGCTCCTACTGTAAGTGGTAAACCAGTCACATTTCCAAGCCCAGGACCAGCATGCGTGCGAGAAGTGTTTCCAGCTGCAGCTCCTGGGCGCTTGGGCTTGTGAGATGGAGCGATGGCTGGGGACATCCATGAGGCAGAGAGTATTGTGGACAACACGTTTAGAGAGGTGGTCCACTGCAGGCACAGACTCCACAGGCGGCAAAGAAGTAGGTGACCACCAGGCAGAGCAAGAGGATTCGGCAGGCAGCGCAGAAATCTCTTGTGGCCATTCCCCTGCTAAACAGATTATACCACTTTGGATATTGTTGGGGGGTAGTGGCCTGTCTGGGGAAAGCAGCAGCAGCCAAATTCATTGCACCACAGTTAGCTCTGCCACACAAACGAAGAGTAAGAAGTGTGGAAAGGCAATCGTTATAGGGGAATCAATTGTAAGGGTAATAGATGGGTGTTTCTGTGGTCACAAACAAGACTCCAGGATGGTATGTTGCCTCCCTGGTGCTAGGGTCAAGGATATCTTGGAGCCAGTGCAGGACATTCTGGAGGCTGAGTGTGAACAGCCAGTGGCCGTGACACACATTGGTGCAAATGACACAGGTTTTAAAAAAAAAGAGATGAGGTCCTAAAAGCAGAATGTACGGAGTTAGGAAGTAGCACCTCTGAGCTAGTGATCTCAGGATAAAGACTATAAGAAATAGGAATAGGGACTTCTGGTGGCGACCATGGAGTGAGTGGTCGCACATTTGGTGGCTCCCGCTCGTGGCGGTTTTTTCGGACCTTTTCACCGGTTAACAGGTAGATGTGAGGCGGAAAAAAGGTGCAGGAGAGTGCGGGGAAGAGATTAACCCTCTGGTGTACGGAGCGGAGGGCCAGAATCGGCCGTAAAAGAGAGGAGGCAGTCGGTTGGAGTTGGTGCGCTGCCTGCAACGCACATGGAGATGGCAGAGGAGTAGGGAGCAACTCTGTCGGCTCAGTGGTCGATGGACCAGCTGGTGAGCTTCCTGAATGACAAGTTTATCCAGCAACGGAAGGAAGAGTCTGGTGGACCTGGCCCTGTTGGTGGATTCGTTCAGGGAGGTGGTTGACTGCATGGAAATGAAGCTGGCGGCCCAGGGCCAGGCAATCCAGAAGATGGAGGAGGTGTTATGGAAACACTGCAGCTTGCCTCGATGGCAGCAGAGATGTGCTGATGCGCAATCAGCAGATGCAGCTTCAGGAGAAGATCGAGGACCTAGAGAACCGGTCACTCGGGCAGAATATAAGGATTGTTGGTCTGCCGGAGGGGAGTGAAGGAGCCGATGCTGGTTCGTACGTGGGGAGGATGCTAGAGAAGCTGCTCAGAGAGGGTGCGTTTTCACGGCAGTTGGAGGTGGATCAAATGCACAGGGCACTAATGAGGAAGCCCAGGGGAGCGAGCCACTGAAGGCGATGGTGGTGCAGTTCCTGTACTGGGAGCAAATTCTGAGGTGGGCCAGGCAGATGAGGCGCTCCACCTGGGAGGGCAGTGAAATTAGAGTACACCAGGACCTGGGTGCTGAGTTGGCCACGGTGAGAGTGAGCTACAAGAAGGCCAAGGCAGCCCTCTACAAGAAGGGGGTGAAGTTTGGGCTACTGTACCCAGCGCATCTATAGGGGAACTACGAAGGTCGGGAATTGTACTTTGGTTCAGCAGAGGAGGTAGTAGAATTTGTCAGACGATGGACTGACTGGAGAAGGTGGACTTTGAACTTTGGTGGAGATGCTGTTATGATGTTGCTATTAACTTATGTTTGGGGCCATTTCTTCCTTTTTCGGCTTCAGGTTTGTTCTTTGTCCTTTGTTAATGGATGGTGGGTTGGTTCCTTTTGTTTGGGTTTGGGGAGAGATTGTTTTTGGTTTGTTTGCACTAATGCTTGAGTTGGGGGGAGGGAAATCAGCGGGGGATAGGATGCTGGGTGCCATGGGCCAGGCTAACTGGTTGGGCTAGTTCACAGAAGCGCAATGGGGGGTGAGTGGAAGGTCAGTGGGGGGATGGGGCAGGGGTTGTTGCTGGGGGGTGACCGGGGAAGGGTATTAAAAAATGTATGGGGAAGAGGATTGACGAGGGCTGGCCTAGGAGGTGTGGGACACAGGCTAGAAGCTGGCCCAAAGGGGCCATGGTTGATTGGCAGGGAGCCCCCAGGCGAGGCTGGTCACGTGGAACGTACGAGGATTTAATGGGCCAGTCAAGAGGGCCCATGTGTTGGCACACTTAAAGCGACTGAAGGCAGATGTGGCCATGCTACAAGAGACACACCTGAAGGTGGGGGGACCAGATTGGGCTGAGGAAGGGATGGGTTGGGCAACTGGTTCATTCAGGGTTGGATTTTAAAACGAGGGGGGTGGCGATTTTGGTCAATAAGCGGGTGGCGTTTGAGGTGGGAACATAGTGGCGGATTCTGGGGGAAGTACATTATGGTGAGTGGGAAATTGAAGGGGATGCGGGTGGTGTTGGTAAACATCTATTCCCCGAACTGGGACGATGTGGAATTTATGAGGCGGGTACTGGGGAATATTCGGCAATAGTAGTGTCGGACCATACCCCGCACAGGATTTACGAGTGAGCAAGGCGCGGGGGGCGGCCGGGGGGGGGCAGCGCCCGCAATGGAGGTTTGATGTGGGGCTGTTAGCAGAGGAAGAGGTGGGTGAGGAAAGCCATCTGGGGGTATGTTGAGATTAATGACACTGGGGACGTTTCGGTAGATACAGTCTGGGAGGCACTGAAAGCAGTGGTCAGGGGAGAGTTTATTTTGATTCGGCCACACGGGGAAAAGACGGAGCGGGTGGAGATAGAAAGGCTAGTGGAGGAAATCCTGCAGGTGGACCGGAGATAGGCAGAGGCCCAGAGGAAGGAAAGCCAGAGGCTGCAAATGTAATTTGGGTTGTTCATAGTTTGGCTTTTGTAATGTGTAAATTGTATGTGTGTTTCTCCGATAGTATGTCCCCTGTGGATTTTACCCAAAACTGATCAAAACAGTTAGTTTCATATGGGATTGGCTGTACACGTACTCCTGTACAACCTGCCTTCTTGGATCCTTTTATCTGAAATATAATTGTATTTGTGTAAACATAATCAATTTTAAGAGTAACGAAAAGAAAAGAAATGGGAATAGGCTACTTCGCTCCTCGAGTATGCCCCGCCATTCAATAGGATCATGGCTGATCTGACATTCCTCACGTATGCTCTTTTCCTATAACCCTTGATTCCCTTAATGCTTACAAATCTATCTATCTCAGCCTTAAATATACACAATGGCTCTGCCGCCACAGCTCTCTGTGGCAAAGAGTTCCAAAGACACTCAGCCCTCTGAGGAGAAGAAATTCCTCATCTCCGTCTTAAATGGGCACCCCTTTATTCTGAGACTCTGCAATGGTCCTTGACTCTTCCCATGAAAAGAAACATTCTCTCAGCATTTACCTTGCCAAGCCGCTTTGAGAATCCTACATGTTTCAATGAATAGAGTCCCAACCTGTTTAACCTTTGCGCATAAGATCATAAGACAATCCCTCCATACCAGGGATCACCTAGAGAGCCTTCTCTGAACAGCCTCCAATGAAATAATATATGTCTTTAAGGGGACCAAAACTGCTCACAGTACTCCAGATGTGGCCTATCCAATACCTTGTTGCAGCAAATCATCTCTACTCTTCTACTCCAACCCCCTTGAAATAAAGGCCAACATTCCATCAGCCTTCCTGATTACCTGCTGCACCTGTGTGCTAGCTTTCAGTGTTTGGTGCACAAGTATCCCCGATTCCCTTTGTGTTGCAGCTTTCTACAGGGCTTCTCCATTTAAATAATATTCTGTTCTTTTGTTCTCCCTTCCAAAATGGAAAACCTTCACATCTTCCCACATTATATTACTTTTGCCCACTTACTTAACCTATCAATATCTCTATACAAACTGTTTGTATCCCTCTTGCAACTTGCCTTTCCACCTATTTCTGTCATCTGCAAATTTGGCTACGGTGCATTTGCTTCCTTCCTTCAAATTATCAGTATATATTATAAACTGTTGGGGTCCCAGCACTGATCCTTGTGGAATCTCACTGGTTACAGGTCACCAACCTGAAAAATAACCCCTTATCCCCATTTGCTGTTTCCTGCCATTAGCCAATTCTCTATCCATGCCAGTATACTACCTCCAACACCATGGGCTCTTATCTTATGACTTAACCTTTTGTGAAGTACCTTATCGAACGCCTTCTGAAAAGCCAAATACAACACATCTACTGGTTCCCTTCTATTCGCCCTGGTTCTGACTTCCTGGAAAAACTCAGAAATTAGTCAGCCATCATTTCTCTTTCATTTAAAAAAAAACATTTTATTCCACACTCAAACATGTCATCTTTGCACCAAAACATAGACACAGTACGTACAGTTTGTTCGATTTTCACCCTCTCCGCGCCCCCCGCCCCGCCACGACCAACAATTCCTCAAACGTGGACAGAAACGGCCTCCACCTCACATAAAACCCTTCGCCCAACCTCAAAAGGGCGAACTTTATCTTCTCCAGCCGTAGAAATTCGTTCAAATCCCCCAACCAAGCCGCGACCCCAGGCGGCGCAGCTGACCTCCAGTTCAACAGTATTTGTCACTGGGCAACCAGATAGGCAAAGGCCACGACATTGACCTCTACCCCTCCTGCAATCCCGGTGCCTTTGAGAGCCTAAAGATCACCAACATAGGGTCCGGTGTCATCCTGACCCCCACAATCCTCAGTAAACTCTGAAACATCACCTCCCAAAAGCTTCCCAACTTTGCACACCCCCAATGTTCGCCAGCCTCCTCCCTCACCTCTCACACACATCTTCTATTCCTGGGAAGAACCCACTCATCTGAGTCATGTGGACCCTATGTACCACCTTCTCGTGTATAAGGCTCATCCACTCACAGGAGGAGGTTGAGTTGATAATGTGTATTATTTCAGATCCCACACCTGCAAATATCTTAACTCATTCCCCCTCGGCAACTCAAACTTCTCTCGCACTTCCTCCAACCCTGCAAACGTACCCTCAACAAACAGATCTCTAACCCACTTGGGTAGCACCCCTCTCCCGACCCCTTCTTTACAATAGGGCCCTACTAACCCTCAGTGTTTGCCTGCCCAAACAAACTCTGCAATCAGTTTGCCCACCCTTCTGAAAAAAATGTGACTCCTGCAGGAATATCACCTCCGCCTTCGAACTCTTTAGTGCACGAACACCTGGTACCGTTTATTCGGATCATTTAACCCAAGCACATTCCAGGTTACAATCCTAAACTGAGGTTTCTGCCCTCTCCCTCTGCTAAGGTCCTCCATCACCCAGCCCGGAGCCCGCCCCCTCTGTGCTCACCCAAACTCAACCAACTGCATCGCCAACCCACCCCCAAACTCAGGCTAACCACCACAGCCCTCACCCCCACTCTGCTTCCGTTCACTAGCATCTCCTGCTAGCATGGCGACTCCGGCCTGAGGTCCAGACGAAGGACCATACCCAATCTATCCATCTCCCCCCCCCCCCCCCCCCCCATTCCCTTGCTCCGCTACGTCCACTCTTTGACCCACCACCATGCCCTCTCCCTCCATGTCCCGTACCCATAACAAGTGGAACAAAACACCAAAGAAGCCCCCGTAAACAAAATGATCAATTGTCCCAAAGAACCCGCATAATCACAAACATAACCAATCGTTAACTGTACAATAAGGCTGGTTTAGCACACTCGGCTAAATCGCTGGCTTTTAAAGCAGACCAAGCAGGCCAGCAGCACGGTTCGATTCCCGTACCAGCCTCCCCGGACAGGCGCCGGAATGTGGCGACTAGGGGCTTTTCACAGTAACTTCATTGAAGCCTACTCGTGACAATAAGTGATTTTCATTTCATTTAATTTTCATTTCATTTCATTTTCATTTCATTTTTTCATTTCACAAGGTACAAATCTCTCAAACAACGGACGCTGCAAAAGTCCCTTGCTCATCCCTCCCCAACCTGTGCTCTTTGACAAAGTAATTCACCTCCTCCAGCGTCAAGAAATAATATTCCCGGTACTCAAAGTCACCCTCCACTCTGTTCACACAAAATTCCCCATTAATCGGGTTAAAAAGGAGCAAAACCGACAGCTCCAGGCAGGAGCCATCTCGTGTGCGATTGATCAGACCATGGCTGCCACTGGAATTTCCCTTTCTTGAAGCCATTCTGACTCTGCTTGGTTAGATTATAATTTTCAAATTGTGGTGCTATTACTTCCTTAATAATTGACTCCAACATTTTTCCAACAGTAGATGTTTGACTAATACCAATAAAAACATTTTTTTAAAATAGATAGGCTAATTGACTTATAGTTACTGCTTTTTGTCTCCCTCCCTGTTTGAATAGAAGGTGTCACATTGGCAGTTTTCCAATCTTCTGATACTTCTCAAGAATCCTGGAATTTTTGGAAAACTGCATCCACTATATAGCTACTTTTAGGATCCTAGGATGCAAGCCATCAGGGCCGGGGGACTTATCTCCCTTTAGCCCCATTAGTTTGTCTAATATTACTTTAGTGACAGTGATGGTATTTAATTTCTCCCCCATATTCTTCAGTATTAAAGGGACGTTCAAAGTATCTTTTGCTGATGCAAAATACCTGTTTAACTCCTCTGTCATTTCTTTGTTTCCTGTAACTATCTTCCAGGATTCATTTTAAGGGCCTATGTTCACCTGACCTCCTCTCTTCCATTTTATTTATTTAAAGAAGCTCTTATTTTCATTTTTATATTTCTTGCTAGTTTGCCCTTGTAGTTCACTTTCTCTCTCTCTCTTTATTATCTTTTTAGTCCTCCTTTGCTGCATTCTGAATTATCCCAGTCTTAGGGACTTTCACTGACCTTTGTCTCCTTAGATACTTTTTCTTTCAACTTAATATTCACCTTAACTTACGTGGTTAGGCATGGTTGGTTTATACCTCTCTTGGAATCTTTCCTCTTTGCTGGGATATATTTTTGCTGGGAGTCACAAATTACCTCCTTAAATGTCTGCCGCTGCCTGTTTACTGTCTCTCCTGCTAACCCATCCGCCGAGTCCACTTTAGCTAACTCTATCCTCATTTCATTCTAACTCCAAGTTAAACAGTTGTTTCTGACCCAGGCTTCACACTCTCAAACTCGATATTAAATTCCAACATGTTATGATTGCTACTTCCGAGGTAATCTTTTTCTCTGAGGTCATCTATTAAACCTACCTGATTACCCATTGCCTGATCCAAGGTAGCCTGTTCCCTGGTTAGCTCCATGATATATTGTTCTCAACTATCCCTAATGCATTGTCTGAATTTGTTGTTCTAGTTTCCCTTTCCAACTTGATTAACCTAATCATCATGAAAATTAAAGTCACCCATAATTATTGCTCTATTCTTTTTACATACTGCTGCTATTATTTGTCGATTTATACCCTTGAATACAGTGTGGATACTTTTTGGAGGTCTATATACTACTCCTACCAATGTCTTATTTCCCTTGCTGTTTTTTAAAAAAACTCCACCCAGATGGACTCTATATCATCCGAATTTAGATTGATTAATGCCAGTTCCACGCGCTAGTCAGAGCAGAAATACCAGGATGTATCCGATGAATGCTTGGCTGAGAGATGGTGCAAGAGGGATTCATATTTCTGGGATATTAGGACTAATTCTGGGGAAGGTGGGACCAGTGGGACCGAAGATTCTCTTGGAAGTAGTAATCATAACATGTTGGAATTTAATATTCAATTTGAGTGAGAAACCTGGATGAGAAACAACTGTGTTCAACTTAATAAAGGGAATTAAAATGAAATTGGGATAGAGTTAGCTGAAGTGGACTGGGCAGAAAGGTTAGCAGGAAAGGCCAATGGGGCATGTTACACCTGGGCAGGACCAGGACTGAGGTCCTTGGAAGAATATTTGCTAGAGTGGTTGTGGAAGGTTTAAACTAAAATGGCAATTAAGGAACATCTTTAATTATCATAGAAGCAGTGCAGAAGGAGGCAATTTGGCCCATCGAGTCTGCACCAACCCTCTGAAAGAGCATCCTACCCAGGCCCACGCTCCCACCCTATCCTGTAACCCCACTTAAACTTTTGGACACTGAGGGGAAATTTCACATGTCTAGTCCACCTAATCTGCACATTTTTGGACTGTGGGAGGAAACCGGAGCACCCAGAGGAATAGACACGGGAAGAACATGCAAACTCGATACAGGCAGTTACCCAAGGCTGGAAGTGAACTAGGGTCTCTGGCACTGTGAGGCAACAGTGCTAACCACTCTGCCACCGTGCTGCTCCCCCCCCCCCCCCCCCCCCCCCCCCGCCACATGACTTTAATCTGCAGATCTATTGGTCAAATCAATAACGTCGAGGAGGAATTTCCTGGATGTATACTAGACTGGGTATTGTGTAATGAGAAATAAATAATTGGCAATCTAGCTCTTGCGGATGAGCGACCATAATATGATATAATTTTTCATCAAGGTGGAGAGTGACGTAATTAATTCTGAGACTAGGGTCCTGAAATCTACATAAAGGAAACTATGATGGTATGAGGTGTATATTGACTGTGATGGATTGGGGAACATTACTTAAAGGGATGGTGGATAGGCTTGCAAACATTCAAGGAGTGCATGGGTGAACTGCAACAATTGTTTATTCATATCTGGTGCACAAATGAAACCATGGCTAAACAATGGCTTACAAGGGAAATTAAAGATAATTTCCAAGGAAGAGGCATACAAATTGACTAAAAAAAAACAGCAGACCTGAGCATTGGGAGCAACTTAGAATTCAGCAAAGAAGGACCAAAGGATTGATTAATAAAGAAAAATAGAGTAAGTTTGTGGGGAACATAAAAACTGACACAAAGCATTTATGAGTATATGAGGAGAAAAAGATTGGTGATAAGAAATATAGATCCCTTACAATCCGAAACAGAGACATTTATAATAGGGAACATAGAAATGGCAGACCAACTAAATATATACTTTGGTTTTGTCTTCACAAAGGAGGACACAAATAACGTACCAGAAATGTTGGGAAACACAAGGTTTAGTGAGAGCAGGAACTGAAGGAAATAAGTATTAGTAGGGAAACGGTGTAGCGGAAATTGAGATTGAAGGCTGATAAATGCCCAGGATCTGATCATCTACATCCTGGAGTACTTGAGGAAGTAGCTCGTATAGTGGATGCATTAGATTAGTCGTCCTCTTGAAAGATTCTATAGACTCTGGGACAATACTACAGATTGAAGGGTAGCTAATGTAGCCCCACAATTTGAAAAGGGAGGTAGGGAGAAAACAGGGAATTATAGACCAGTCAGCTTGACGTCGGTGTGGGGAAAATGCTGGAGTCCATTGTAAAAGATTTGATCGTAGAGCACTTGGAAAACAATGACAGGATCAGACGGAATCAGCAGGGAAATGATGCTTGACAAATTTACATAGTTTTTCGAGGATGTAACTAGAGAGTTGACGAGGGGGAGCCAGTGGATGTGGTTTATTTGGATTTTTAAATGGTTTTCCGCAAAAAGTCCCACACGTGATGTGTTTAAAATTAAAAAGCATGGGATTGGGGTAGCGTATTGAGATGGATAGAAAACTGGCTGGTAGACAGGAAACAAAATGGGTCTTTTTCAAATGGTAGGCAATGACTAGTGGGGTACAGCTGGTATCAGTGCTAGGAATCCAGCTATTCACAATATGTATTTCTTTTTTTAAATTTAGAGTACCCAATTCCTATTTTCCAATTAAGGGGCAATTTAGCGTGGTCAATCCACCGAGCCTGCACGTGTTTTGGGTTGTGGGGGCGAAACCCACGCAAACACGGAGAGAATGTGCAAACTCCACACGGGCAGTGAACCAGAGCCGGGATTGAACCTGCAACCTCGGTGCCGTGAGGCTGCAGGGCTAACCCACTGCACCACTGTGCTGCCCAGCACAATATGTATTCGAGGGAACTAGATGTAATATCTCTAAATTTGCAGATGACACAAAGCTGAATGGGAGGGTGAGCAGTAAGAAAGATACAGAGATGCTTCCGTGTGATTTGGCCACGTTAAGTGGGCAAATGCATGGCAGATGCAATTTAATGTGGATAGATGTGAGGTTATTCACTTTGGTTACAAAAACAGGAAGGCAGATTATTATCTGGATGGTTATAAGTTGGGAGAGGGGAATGAGCAACCAGACCTGGATGTCCTCGTACAGTAGATGCTGGAGGTAAGCATAAAGGTGCATCAGGCGGTAAAGAAGGCAACTGGTATGTTGGCCTTCATGGCACGCGAATTCTAATTACAGGACCAGGGATGTCTTGTAATTATATAGGGCCTTGGTGAGACCACACCTGGAATATTGTGTGCAGTTTTGGTCTACTTATCTGAAGAAGGATGGTCTTGTGATAGAGGGAGTGCAACAAAGGTTTACCTGACTGATTCCTGGGATGGTGGGACTGACGTATGAGCAGAGATTGACTAGGTTAGGATTATGAGAGGGGTGCGGGGGATCTCCTAGAAACCTGCTAAATTCTAACAGGACTAGACATATTAGATGCAGGAAGGATGTTCCCTATGGCGAGGTTGTCCAGAACCAGAGGTCACAGTCTGAGGATATGGGGTAGACTGAGGTGAGGAGAAACGTCTCACCCTGAGAGTTGTGAGCCTATGCAATTCGCTATCGCAGAAAGCAGTTGCAGAAAGAAGGAATTAGATATATCTCTTGGGGCTGAAGTGATCAAAGTATATAGGGGGATTGCGGGGACAGGTTACTGAGTTGGATGATTAGGCATGATAATGAATGGCAGTGCAGGCTCGAAGGGCCGAATAGCCTACTCCTGATTCTATTTTCTATGGTTCTATGAACATCCTTTCCTTCAAAAAGACAACCGAAAATCTTCCACAACAAGTGATCGCAGGGCAGTTCAGTAAGTGCTGTATCACAATTCTGGTATAGCTGCAAATGCTTACAGGAATGTGCTGCTGAGTTTCTTAAGATTCGTGCATCACAGATCTATATTTCATTAATTCAAAAGCAGTTTTGTTTTAGAAGAAGCTAAGAAGAGAGCTTCCCCCCTTCCCCCCCCCCCCTTGAGATGTCTTTGTTCTTGTTTCCAAATTATGTGGTAGATTGGTGGTAGAATAGAACCGCAGGCTCACCTTGATAACTTTGTCTCCTTTCATTTCATTTTATCTCTCCTTTCCTGAGGAATGGTTCCAGTCTACTTGTACATCAGTTCTGACAAGGAGTCTTAAGGACATGAGGCATTGACTCTGTTTCTCTCCTGATAGGTGCTGGCAGCCTTGCTTTTCCAGTGTATTTTGCTTATTTTACTTGTATATCCTGCCGGCCTGGTGAGTCAAATGTGGTGTTTGTCCTAATTCCGAGCCATTGGATTTTGGATAGAAGCTGCAAATGGGACTCTAGGCTTTCTTTATCTCCTTCCCCAGACTAACAACACTTTGCCCAGCTGAGTAACACTCTCCCGCCATTTTGGCTGAAAGACGTTAATACTACAGGGATTAAACATGGGACTTTGTTGTGCTGTGTGGCTCCCAACAGGAGCATTCTGATTTTATTTTAAGCCACATTAACCCTGATTTTCACCCATCCATTCACAGCTTGCTGAAGAGCGCATTGGAAACATAAGGACAGTCCGTGCTTTTGCCAAGGAGGACTCTGAACTGCAGACATACACTGAGAAGATCAGCCAAGTGCTGCAGCTTGCCAAGAAGGAAGCGGTGGCTAGGGCAGGATTTTATGGGGCAGTAAGTGCAGTAATTTGAGCGTTGAGTTTTTTTTTCTTTTACCTTTTTTGACTCTCTCTCTCTGAAGTTGTACACCTTAGCTTCTGATGTCCCAATTTTTTTCAAAACCCTTTTACAGAATATTCCACAGGATCTTATCCTGGAATGTGACCGAATAATGTTGATTTAACCTTGATCTTGGGCTTTGACTACCACCCAATAAAAGAACCAAATAATAACTAAGGCAGCCTAAATACAGGTGTTACCTTACCTTACAGGCCAAAATCTGAACTGGACTAACCATATAAATATACTCGCTACAACAGCAGGTCAGAGACTGGGAATTTTACAGCGAGTAACTCGCCTCCTGATGCCCCAAAGCCTGTCCACCATCTACAAGGCATAAGTCAGGAGCGTAATGGAATACTCTCCACTTGTTTGGAGAAATGCAGCTCCAAGAACATTTAAGAAGCTTGACACCATCCAGGACAAAGCAACCCCTTGCACAAACATTCAATCCTTCGACCACACACAGTGGCAGCCGTGTTGACCGTCTACAAGATGCACTGCAGGAACTCGCGAAGGTTCCTTCGGCAGCACCTTCCAGACCCCCAACCACTACCATCTAGAAGGACAAAGCAACTTTTTCTTTAAGAGGCAATTTAGCGTGGCCAATCCACCTGCCCTGCACAAAACCCATGCAGACACTGGGAGAATGTGTAAACTTCACATGGACAGTGACCCAGAGCCGGGACCGAACCTGGGACCTCGGAGCTGTGAGGCAGCAATGCTAACCACTGTGCTGCCCAGGACAAAAGCAACTGATACCCTGGGAGTACCACCACCTGGAAGTTGCGCTCCAAGTCACTCATCTTTCACTGTTGCTGGGTCACAATTCTGGAATCCCCTCCCTAACCACACAGTGTGTGTACCAACTCCTTCTCAAGGGCAATTGGGGACAGGGAATACAGGCTGGACCAGCCAGTGATGCTCACGTCCCGTAAGAGATTTAAAAATGAAAAATTCTCAGTAATCAATCACCTGGACTGCGATTCCAGCCCCAAATCACTGCCGTGTAAAGTTTTCACATTCTCCCTGTGTCTGTGTGGGTCTCACCCCCACAAGGAAGAGATGTGCAGGGTAGGTGGATTGGCCTCGCTAAATTGCTCCTTAATTGGAAAATTAAAAAAAAAGAAATATAAATCACCTGAACTGAAGGTCTTATTGCCTTATAGTGTTTTTAGGTGTGTCAAATTCTATACTTGCTACTCATTAGCAGAACACTGCAAGATGTTCAATGTATATCTGCTTTCACTGGTTATTTTTGTCCAGTTACCGTTGAAGTAATGCTGCAGTGGATTGTCTGGACTCACATGATGTTCAAAGGCTTTAGCTAGGCAGCTCTGGAATTGCACCAAGTATTTTGAAAGCATCCAAGTAATCTTTGATACCCACTATTTGTCTTCAAGTTCAATTGTTTTTGACAGTAATTTGCTTGCAGACACTTGATCTGCATTCCTCACCGCTTAGTGCCCAAAGTATCATGTGAGGATTTTCTGTGGTATCAGGTGGAGGGTTGTTTGCTTTTTGAGTCACCTTCGGTGCCCAGTGCATCTCCTGGTAACCGCTGTACAATTCTCTCAGCTGCCCTCCCTCTCCAGTATATCAAGATAACCCTTCATTACCCTAGACGTAATTTAGCCTCACAGATAGTATAATCCTCTGGTAACTTTGTGAAGAAACCTTTTATTTATGCTTGAATCTGTGTGGTAGTATGACCACTGGGTGTCTTATCATGGAGCCAGATGCTGGGAATCACTGGTGGAATTTGGGAGTGTCAACACTAATACTGAAAGATTTCTTTTTCTTTTTCAGGCTGGTCTAACTGGAAACCTGATTGTTCTGTCTGTCCTATACAAGGGAGGTCTGATGATGGGCGAGGCCTACATGACAGTTGGAGAACTCACCACTTTTATGATGTATGCCTTCTGGGTAGGAATAAGTATTGGAGGTAAATTTCCAGCTTTAACGATCAAGGACTTGGTTAAGGAAGGGTTTTTCTTTTTTTTAAAAATAAATTTAGAGTACCCAATTGGGGCAGCACGGTGGCACAGTGGGTTAGCCCTGCAGCCTCACAGTTCCAGGTTCGATCCCGGCTCTGGGTCACTGTCCGTGTGGAGTTTGCACATTCTCCTCATGTTTGCGTAGGTGTCGCCCCCACAACCCAAAGATGTGCAGTGTAAGTGGATTGGCCACGCTAAATTTCCCCTTAATTGGAAAAACTGAATTGGGTATTCTAAATTTATTTCAAAAAAAGAGTACCCAATTAATTTTTTCCAATGAAGGGGCAATTTAGTGTGGTCAGTTCACCTACCCTGCACATCTTTGGGTTGTGGGGACGAAACCCACGCAAACACAGAGAGAATGTGCAAACTCCACATGGACAGTGACCCAGAGCCGGGATCGAACCTGGGACCTCGCTGCCGTGAGGCAGCAATGCTAACCACTGCGCCACCATGCTGCCCGGGTTTTTCTTTTTAAGTTAATTTAGTTTTCAGGATGTGTGTTTTTGACAAGGCCAGCATTTCTTGCCCATCCCTAATTGCTCTTGAAAAGATGAAGAGCCACTGCCATGAACCTGTGCAGTCCCTTTGGTGTAAAAACACCTGCATTGTCGTTAGTGAGAGAGTTCCAGGATTTTGGCCTGGCAATCTATTTCCAAATCTGGTTGGTGTTTGACTTGTAGGTGTGGTGATGCAATGCATCTTCTGCCCTTGCCCTTCTCAGTGATTGAGATTATGGGATGGGCAGGGGTAAACTCCTGTTGAAGAACTCTTAGATCCACAGTAGCAATTTGCTTGGAGTTGGGTTATAGGCTTCTAAAGTGAGTTACCATCAACGAAGGCCATTGAAGGACCGGTACAAGTAGATTAAAGCAATAATTTTGTGCGTTTCTAGAAAAAGGTGAGTTAGGGTTTCCATGGGAGGGAAGACCCCGGGAACAGATGAAGATGGAAACTTTTTTCCAGTGTAGTGGGAGAGTGAAGCTTGACCTTGGAGCATGTGGTTTCTGGGAATTGAGTTGCTTGTGTGTGTACATCATGCTATTTTAAAGCAGATGGCTATTTGGCAGGGGTTTTATTTTTAACATTGTTCTGTGAGTGGGGTAGAGCTCAGTTTGTGTGTCTCAGCTGACTATACAAAAGCCAGAGGTAGGAAGGCAAATAGCTGCTTGAGTAAAAATAGTCTGCAACCAAATTGCTAGTGGCAGGCGGAGAGTTTGTTCTCCCATTTGAGCCAATGTTTGGTTAAAGGTCTGTGTATCTGTATCTGCTTCTTGGCTGCTCGGAAAAGGGTTTTTTGTGAGTGAAGTGGGTGTCATGAGCAAGGCCAACATTTATTGTTCATCCCTGGTAATGATTTTTTAAAATATAATTTTTATTGGAATTTTTTACAGAAAATATAAAACATAACGACAAACAATGAAATGCAACAAAATAACCCATACCGTGGGGGCCTCACGGTAGCATGGTGGTTAGCATCAATGCTTCACAGCTCCAGGGTCCCAGGTTCGATTCCCGGCTGGGTCACTGTCTGTGTGGAGTCTGCACGTCCTCCCCGTGTGTGCATGGGTTTCCTCCGGGTGCTCCGGTTTCCTCCCACAGTCCAAAGATGTGCGGGTTAGGTGGATTGGCCATGCTAAATTGCCCGTAGTGTAAGGTTAATGGGGGGATTGTTGGGTTACGGGTATACGGGTTACGTGGGTTTAAGTAGGGTGATCATTGCTCGGCACAACATCGAGGGCCGAAGGGCCTGTTCTGTGCTGTACTGTTCTATGTTCTATGTTCTAACTGTAACACCCCCAGACCGTATCGACGCATGTATCACATCCCCCACCCCCCCAACCCCAATGAACAACAAAAGAACTTAAAAATAAATTTAAATTAAATAAACAAACATAGTCATCATCCGCCCCCCCCCACCTTTTCCCTCCTCCCCCCCCCCCCACCTTTTCCCCTCCCCCCCCCCCCACCTTTTCCCCTCCCCCCTCCCCCCCGGGTTGCTGCTGCTACTGTCCCTGTACCCTATCGTTGAGCCAGAAAGTCGAGAAAAGGTTGCCACCGCCTAAAGAACCCTTCTACCAACCCTCTCAGGGCGAATTTGACCTTCTCTAGCTTAATGAAACCCGCCATGTCATTGATCCAGGCCTCCACGCTTGGGGGTCTCGCATCCTTCCACTGTAGCAAGGTCCTTCGCCGGGCTACTAGGGACGCAAAGGCCAGCACACCGGCCTCTTTCGCCTTCTGCACTCCCGGCTCCACCCCAACCCCAAAAATCGCGAGTCCCCATCCTGGCTTGACCCTGGATCCCACCACCCTTGACACCGTCCTCGCCACCCCTTTCCAGAACTCCTCCAGTGCCGGGCATGCCCAGAACATATGGGCATGGTTCGCTGGACTCCCCGAGCACCTGCCACACCTATCTTCACCCCCAAAGAACCTACTCATCCTCGTCCCAGTCATGTGGGCCCGGTGCAGCACCTTGAATTGGATGAGGTTAAGCCGCGCACACGAGGACGAAGAATTAACCCTCTCCAGGGCATCAGCCCATGTCCCGTCTTCAATCTGTTCCCCCAGTTCCCCCTCCCACTTAGTTTTCAGCTCCTCTACTGACGCCTCCTCCGCCTCCTGCATAACCTTGTAGATATCAGATATCTTCCCCTCTCCGACCCAGACCTCCGAAAGCACCCTGTCGCTCACCCCCCTCGTGGAAACCCTGGTAATGACGATGATGAATCACTGCAGCCTGTGTTCTTTGTCACAAATAGATGACAGTATGAACTTGTTGGACCAAATGGCCTGTTTCTATGCCATATGTTCAATGTAATATGTAACTGAGTATGTTCTGTTGCAGTCATATGAGGAAGGGTAAATTATTACTCCTCTATGGTACCATTCAATGTCTGACGGTTACATGATTATTTGTGAATTTAGAAGGAGTAAGATATTTACTCATTCTATGCTTAACTATTTACATACTGATTGCAAAGGAACCAGTCTAGCAGGCTTCCTTGAGTTTAAAACAAAAACGGGTTTGTTTTCATTGAGAAATCCACCCATGTAAAGATACGGAAATATTCAAAAATATAAATCCTCATATCTCGACCTTTTGCATCCCATATGCATGCACATACACAAAGACCTGCAGAATTACAAACTAAACGGTACTTATTTTCAGAGCCAAATTAGAGTTTTTTTTAAGTACCCAATTCATTTTTTTTTCCAATTAAGGGGCAACCTAATGTGGCCAATCCATCTACCCTGCACATCTTTGGGTTATGGGGGTGAGTGCCAAAAAGACATGGGGAGAATATGTAAACTCCACACGGGCAGTGACCCGAGGCCGGGATTGAACCTGGGACCATGGCGCCCTGAGGCAGCAGCGCTAACCACTGCTTCACCGTGCCGCCCTAGAGCCAAATTAGAGTTCAGTGCTAAAAGTTTTTTAAAAATAAATTTAGAGTACCCAATTATTTTTTTTCCAATTAAGGGGCAATTTAGCATGGCCAATCAACCTACCCTGCACATCTTTGGGTTGTGAGGGCGAAACCCAAGCAAACACAGGGAGAATGTGCAAACTCCACACGGACAGTGACTCAGAGCCGGGATCGAACCTGGGACCGCGGCGCCGTGAGGCAACAGTGATAACCGTGCTGCCCTATGTGCTAAAAGGTTTTTGTAAAAAGTTCACTATTTGAATCCTTTGCTGGTATTTATGGCTGATGCAGAAAATTTTCACAGTTTTGGGCCTCAACACCACTGAAATTTTGTATAAAACTGAAATTTCCATAGACGTTTTTAAAAAAAAAAGTAAAATACTGCAGCTGTTCGAAATTTAATAAAAACAAAATGCTGGAAAAACTTTCAGATCCAATATGACTCCTCTTTGAAATTAAAGAGAGGTAAGAAATGTGATGAGTTTTGTGTTGCTGCGAAATGAGAGGAGTAGATGGAGCAAAATAGTTACGGATTGGTAGAAGGCAGGAGACATTCTCTACCTCTGTGCTGGATTTTTAATCTTTTCCCCATAATGAGTTGAGAAGATAGGCTGAACTGACTGTGACTTGTTTCATGGCCGGGTTGATTAGATTCTGTCATGTTCCATAATCATTTTGAAGTAGCTCTTGACATCCACAAGTATAAAATTCCATGAGGGTGTCTGGACATATCTAAATTGTAATTCCTAGTGGAACTTTCCAGAAACTGGTCAACTTGCAATCCCAGATATCAGGTGATTTGTGGCAGCCATCTTAAGTCAGGGTCCCTTTTTTCTATTTAAGAAGACCTTTTTAAATAGTTCAATATATGTTTGATTAGCTGGTGTAATTACACATTGATATCACTCTTGGACAAATAACATCATCATGGCACTTTAGACTATCATGATGATATTTGAACCCCCAATTTCTGGATTATTAGACCAGGCATCCGAAATGCTAATCCAGTAACATATTTGTTATTCTGTTCTACTTGGCTTCCTGGAGATGTTTCACTTCCTCATAGTTGCACATTCCTGCGAGTGTCATAAGTGTAGAGTAGACTTATGGTTCTGAATTAATGCAATATAGTTGGACACCAGAGGCCTTTAAATGATGAGAATAAATATTTTATTTATTGTCTTTCTGCTCCCACTTCAGCAGGTATGTCAGTGCTGAGCTCGTCACTTACCGCTGACGACTCTTTTTTTAATTTAGAGGGTACCCAATTAATTTTTCCAAACAAGGGGTAATTTAGCGTGGCCAATCCACCTACCATGCACATCTTTTGCGTTGTGGAGGCGAAACCCACGCAGACACGGGGAGAAAGTGCAAACTCCACACGGACAGTGACCCAGAGCTGGGATCGAACCTGGGAGCTCGGCGCCGTGAGGCAGCAATGCTAACCACTGTGCCACCATGCTGCCCTTATTGCTGCCACTTCTGAGATCAGGGCACTATGGCGCTGAGAAGAATTCTATCCAGCCTGGGTGAGACCTGACGGTATCTGTGCCTGAATTAACACTAGACACCCGTTTCATTGATGGATTCTTTTCACTGAAACATAAGTTAACCATTAATGTTTGTTGTTTACTGAGGTGGAATTGTACTTGTCAAGTTCATGTTCAATTCTATGTTGTCCTTTTCTTTTCCAGGTCTTGGCTCTTTCTACTCTGCATTAATGAAGGGCCTCGGAGCAGGAGGGCGGTTATGGGAACTACACGAGAGGAAGCCAGCGATGGCACTGAACAGTAAGTTGCTCTGTCCATTTGAAGGATCAAACCATTTTTGTGAAACCTTGGCTCCGGCACTATGTATAGATGGTCCTGGGCACACGCTGTTTGCTCAACATCCCCCTCCCAATTCCCCAGCATTGCTGCTCATTCCATGACCTCCATGCCAATATGTCAAAGAATGTGGAACAGGGCTTATGATTAGGGTCAGTGTTTCTCATTGGTATCAGCAAGCAGGATTCTGAAAGTAGTTGTCAGATTTTTGCATCACAGTAAAATTTCAAGAACAATAGAAAATAACAAACTTGAGTTTTGAAAATGAGCAGTCAGGTGGCAGATGAAATCTAACACTGAGCATGCAAAGTGTTGGAAATAGTGGGTCATGTGGGGACTATTCAAACAGAATAGTCTGCTGTTGGAGCTGATTCTGGCCTGTCACCACTGAGACATTTAAGGTTATTTAGAAAGACAAACAGCATAATTCTGGAACTTGCAACCTGAACAGTGGATGTGTCTGCTGAGTTATTGCTTGTGCTTGGTAATATAAGGCAAGCATGCAACAGGTCCAAAGGGCAGGTTAAAAACTTTTTTTTCATGTTAACATTGATTTAAGGTAAGAATATCAGCACATGTCAAAAGCAGACAGTGATGCCCTTAGCTTTTGCTTTGATTACCTTGGTTAATATCTAATTCTGTTATGGGATAAAATAGTTTGGGCATTTCCAGTTCTGAATGACTACACATGTAACCCCTTGCTCTTTCATTCAAACGCTCCTTGGATTTTTGGAAGATGAGTTCAAGGTCTGAGATAACTTTTTAATAATTTTTTAAAAATTTAATAATTTAGAGTACGCAATTCCTTTTTTCCAATTAAGGGGAAATTTTGTAGAAGTCACTATTTTTCCTGTCTCTTGACTGTGGTAGAAAGACTCAACAAAGTTAGTTTCGACAAAATAAGGAGTCTTTATTTACGAAAAGACTGCATGCTGTATTGGCTGCAACTTGAGTTCAGAGAGCAGTTGTTACCCACTGCTAATTCCTCCTCAAGTCTGCGCCTACACAGAAAATCAGTTCAGTATTTATACATTATCATTATCAGGATTGCATGACTATGGCTTAGTCAGGAATTTTTTTTTTTTTTTAATAAATTTAGAGTACCCAATTCATTTTTTCCAATTAAGGGGCAATTTAGCGTGGCCAATCCACCTAGCCTGCACACCTTTTGGGTTGTGGGGGCGAAACCCACGCAAACACGGGGAGAATGTGCAAACTCCACACAGACAGTGACCCAGAGCCGGGATTGAACCTGGGACCTCGGCGCTGTGAGGCTGCAGGGCTAACCCACTGCGCCACCGTGCTGCCCTTAGTCAGGAATTTGATCAGAGGTAGAAACATAAGCAATGTCATAAAACAGGCACAACTTGCTGACCTCCTAGGACTCTTTGTCTCATCACTGATACCATTATCTTGTCCTTTGATAGAACATTAAAAGGTTGATGACGCCTTCATTCCTGACCTTATCTTGTCTTACTCATACAGTCTTGGGTCATGAGGAGTTAACCTTATCAGAAGTTACAGAGGTCAGGAATTTTGGAATAGCTTGACCTTCTCTGATCTTATTCATTCATTTAAGTTATGCGGAGTCAGTCTTATCGGGTCTTACAGGGGTCTGGCATATTGGAATGGCTAGGTCAGCTTTTCTTACATTGTACCAAGTAGTTAACCAGTTTTCCCATCGTGCCATTACTTAATTTGTACAACATCACAATTTAGCATGGCCATTTAACCTACCCTGCACATCTTTTGGGTTGTGTGGGTGAGATCCATGCAGACATGGGGAGAATGTGCAAACTCCACATGGATATCGACCCGGGACTGAGATCCAAGAACCCAGGTCCTCGGCGCCATGAGGCTGCAGTGCTAACAACTGTGCTTCCCCTGGTCTGAGATAGCTTGTAAATGTGCCATGCAAACTGCACCCACCCACAGGCACGTTTGTCTGTATGCCATCAAGAGGAGACTGTTCAATGTTCAGCAAACAAGTGTGCAATGTTAAATTTCAGGTTTGTAGAATCTGGCTAAATTGTACTGGTGGTTGTAGTTTTTAAAATGCCTACTTCTGTTTTGGTTTTAGAAGGTGTGGTTTTGCAAACTGATCAGTTTCAGGGAGCCATCGAGTTCCAAAGAGTCAAGTTTGCCTATCCAACCAGACAGGAAACTCTGGTGTTCAACGGGCTTGACCTGTCTATCCCAGCAGGCTCAGTGATGGCTGTAGTCGGACCCAGTGGCTCAGGAAAATCAACACTCGTATCACTGTTACTCCGGCTTTACGATCCTGTTTCAGGTAAGTTAAGATAGTCTGTAGGATTTGAGATAGCTGACAGTTTTGCCATGCCTCCTGGAGAGATCCTGATGGATGATTTGAGCTGAACTGTCACTGCTGTCTGTCTCTGCAAAACACTGAAAATAATACAATGATCCTTCGTAAAAAGCAGTGAGGATTTATCAATGCCATATTTCTGTTTCAGGCACTATTTCTGTCGATGGCCATGATGTGCGGAGCCTCAATCCATACTGGTTACGGAAAAGTATGGGTGTAGTGAATCAGGTAAAATTAGTACAAAGAATTGGTTAAAACCTGGGAACAAGGAGAGGGGAAAAAAGGGGACAGCTACAATCAGGTAGAACACCGTTTTGTTCGAAGTCACTGGGCTTTATTGTTGATGTTTTCTTTGGTTCCCAGGAGCCAGTTTTGTTCTCCTGCTCGATTGCAGAGAATATTGCATATGGTGCAGCCCAACCCTCTCAGCTGACCATGGAAGACATTGAAAAGGTTGCCAAGGCCGCCAACGTCTATGAATTTATCCGCAGCTTCCCCAAGGGCTTCCAAACAATGGTTGGGGAGAAGGGTATCCTACTCTCAGGTGAGCTAACCAGTTTGGTTGATCTTACCAGCTGCTTGCTGGGATTATATTGGAACAATATCCTCTCCTCTGGCTAACATGTCTACTGTCTTCTTGCCAGGTGGTCAGAAGCAGAGGGTCGCTATTGCTCGAGGTCTGCTCAAGGTGAGGCTCCCGCCCTGGATTTTGACTTCTTATTCTTCAGATAGCACTTGAAGGCCATGAAGGAGGCCTCCCTGCCCCGTCCTTAATAACCTACAGCCCCACTCTCGGTCGACCAGCTGACCATGTAGAAACGTAGGGCGCGATCTACCAGCTGTTCACGCCCGCGTGATATTCCAGTCCCACGCTTGCGCACGGGTTTCCTGGCGCCGAGTGCAGTCAGCACAAAATCCCGTCGACAATGACCGGGTCGGTAAATCCCACTGGCGGGCCGCCTCCGCCACTGAAAAACACGCAGCAGGTTGGTCGGTAAATCCTGCCGGTTTAGCTCAGTTGGCTGGACAGCTGGTTTGTGATGCAGAACAAGGCCAATAGTGTGGGTTCAATTCCCGTACCGCTGAGGTTATTCATGAAGGTCTCGTCTTCTCAACCATGCCCCTCACCTGAAGTGTCGTGATCCTCAGGTTAAATCGCCACCAGTTAGCTCTAGGACTATGGCGACTTTGCTTACTTAATACTGATTGCCAACATTGCATGTAGGATTGTTCCCTTTTATGATATGTCAGCTGGTAATTGTTAAGCTAACCAAGTCCGAAAGGGAAACTTGACGAGCTATGACAACAATTTTTAATTTGCACTTACCGTGAGAAGATACTGTACTGAAGTCAGGGGTCAGTAGCACTTTTGGAGATTTTAAATAATAAATTAATAGTTTATTAACAAAAGAAAAAAATTAAAACACAAAATTACACTTACACAGTTAGATTTAGTCTTCTAGAGCATTTCCCCCCCCCCCCACCCAAGCGATTTCTACTTGATTAGAATCACAAATAAGCACCCATTTAGGCAACAATCTGTAAAAACTCCAGTAGTATTACCACAAGGCACCTGCTGTTGCTGCAGGGAAAGTATGTCACAGGGCCTCTCATTCACTTAGTTTTCTCTTTCTGTGTCTCCCTGTGTGTGTGTCTCTCTCTTGTGAACCTTTCATGTTCTCTATTGCCCCCCCCCCCCCCCCCCCCCCCCCCCCCCCCCCTTGGGTCAAATAAAACGTAATAACCATTGCCAAGTTTTAAAACCTAACTATAACAACTAAAATGACCAAATACAAATTTCAACCCATGCCCTGTTTACCTGTAGAAAATCCAACTTGGTTTTCGGGTGGCGGCCATGATGTGAGTGGTCGCACATTTGGCAGTTCCCGCTTGAGGCTGTTTTTTTGGTATTTTCCCTGGTTGCCGGGTAGATGTTTTGGAGGAAAAAGATGCAAAGGTGGTGGAGGAAAGCTATACTCCACTGGTGAGGTCGGTGGATGGATCCGCAGACCAGAAGTGGGTCTAGAAGAAAGGAACTGCAAGTGCAAGAAACTCTTTGTGCGACACGGGGGAAGATGGTGGAGCGTAGAGGATCAGCCTTACCAGCCCAATAGTCAGCGGAGCAATTGGTTGACTTTCTAAACGAAAGGTTTAGCCAACAGAGGCTCAGGAAGACTTGGCGAAGGTGGTAGACCCGCTGAAAGCGGGGATCGACTGTGTGGAGCTGAGGCTGAAGACCCAGAGCCAAGTGATCCAGAAGGTGGGGGAGCTCGGGGAGCAGCGTACCTCATTGGTGGCCAAAGTTGGTATGATAAGGGAGGCCCAGAAGCACCTCCAGGGAAAATCGAGGATTTGGAGAACCGCTTGGAAAACCTGAGAATGGGGATGACGGATGGCTTCGAGGGAGCAGACGCAGGCTCTTATGTGGCCAAGATGTTGGAGAAGCTAACGGGGAGAGGGCTTTCGAATGGCCCCTGGAGGTCGATCAGACGCATAGGGCGCTTATGAGGAAACCGCAGGCGAATGAAGCGCCGAGGACGATGGTGGTGAGGCTACACCAGTTTTTGGACAAAGAAGATCTCGCGGTGGGCCAGGCAGATGAATTGTACCTGGGAAGGCAACGATATTCGGGTACATCAGGACCTGGCAAAGAGGGGAGCCGCATTCCACCAGATCAGGCTGCGCTCTTTAAGAAGAGGGTGAAGTTCAGGATGCTGTACCAGGCCCGCCTTTGGGTGACGCATAACGGTCGCGAATACTACTTTGGAACACGGGAGGAGGTAATGAACTGGCAGGAGAGGGAGGACGTTGAACTTTGGAGGAAATGTGAGGTGGTGTTGGTTCTCCTCTTTGAGGTTCTTGGGTGGGAGGACGGTGGAGGCTGAGTGCACCATTTTTTTTCTTGAGTGTTATTGTTGTTTGCACTATGGAAGTTTGGGAGTGGTGGGCGGGGGAAGAGAGAATCAGTGGGGGTTAGGATGCTTGGTGTTATGGGCAGGGGCTGCTGGGCGAGCTAGTTCACGGGAGCGCAGTGGGGGTGACCTGGTAGTTAGAGTTTTAGAGTGGGATGGAATTGTTTTCTTCAGGGAAGGGGTGGGACTGCCAACTGGGATGGGGCTGTTCATGTGCAATAAGGAGGGAGTTGGTGACGGTGGACATGAAGGACGGGCCTGGCGGGTTGAGGAACCAGAGGCTGGCCAAAGAAGGGGTATGGTTGATCGGCCGGGGGTTGGGCGGGGTGCCCCCGACCAGGCTGGTCACATGGAATGTGAGGGGGCTGAATGGGCCGGTCAAATGGTCGCGCATGTCCGCACAATGCAGCTTAAAGGCGGATGTGACATTTGTACAGGGAATGTATTTGAAGATTGAGGTTTCGGCTGCCGAGATGCTTAAGGCAGTGGTTATTGCTTGGGGGGGGGGGGGGGGGGGGGGGGGGGTTGGTTTACATTTATTTGCACAGGGACAGGACGCAGCGGGCAGAGATGGCTAGGCTGCTGGAGGAGATCCTGCGGATAGATCGGAGATGCTTGGGGGCAGGCTTGTTAAAGGAACGGCAGAAGCTCCAGATAGAGTTTGGGTTGGTGTCTGCGGGGAACATAGAACATACAGTGCAGAAGGAGGCCATTCGGCCCATCGAGTCTGCACCAACCCACTTAAGCCCTCGCTTCCACCCTATCCCCGTAACCCAATCACCCCTCCTAACCTTTTTGGTCACTTAAGGGCAGTTTATCATGGTCAATCCACCTAACCTGCACATCTTTGGACTGTGGGAGGAAACCGGAGCACCCGGAGGAAACCCACGCAGACACAGGGAGAGCGTGCAGACTCCGCACAGACGGTGACCCAGCGGGGAATCGAACCTGGGACCCTGGCGCTGTGAAGCCACAGTGCTAACCACTTGTGCTACCGTGCCGCCCACAAATGGGCAGTGGGGCAGCTGCGGAGGGGCAGTCTGTGAATACGAGGAGAACGCGAGTAGGATGTTGGCCCACCAACTCGTGAGGCGGGAGGAAGATTGGAAAGATAAAGAATGGGAGGGGAAGGGTGGTCCTGGACCCGATGGGGATGAGTAGGGCATTTGAGGTTTGTAAAGAAGAAGCATTTGTCAGTGAACGTCAGGCGCTTGTTAAATGTGGTTATGGTGCTCCGGTGGGATAAGCGGTGGAGGTGGCGGTCGCTATGGATGTGGAGAAAGCCTTTGATTGGGTAGAATGGAAATATCTGTGGGAAGTACAGGGACAGTTTGGATGTGCGCAGGAGTTTGTGGATTGTGTCTGGTTGATATGTAGGGCACTGGTAGCAAGTGTGAGGACGAATCGGGTGAGCTCGGGGTACTTTGGATTGCATCGTGGGACAAGGCAGGGATGCCCACTCTCCTTGTTGCTTTTTTGCCTTGACAATAGAGCCATTGGCAATGGCGCTTCGAGCGTTGAGGAGTTGGAAAGGGATAGTGCGAGGGGGGATGGAGCATAGAGTTTCACTATATGCGGACGACCTGTTACTTAACATTTTGGACCAATTGGGTGGCATTAGGGGGAGCATGAACATCTTAGAGGAGTTCGGCTGGTTTTCCAGGTATAAATTAAACATGGGGAAGAATGAGGTTTTCCTGATTCAAGCAAGGGGACAAGGGAGGAGGCTGTGTGAGCTGGTGGGGGCGAACATTAAATACTTGGGCATTCAGATGGCGTGGGGATGGGAACAATTGCACAAATTGAACTTGGCGTGGTTGGTTGAGCAGATCAAGGGTGATTTTAAGAGGTGGGATGTGCTCCCGCTGTCACTTGCACAGTGGTCGCAAACGGTGAATTAAAAAAAAAAAAAATTTACTGTACCCAATTAATTTTATCCAGTTAAGGGGCAATTTAGCGTGGCCAATCCACCTACCCTGTATATCTTTGGGTTCTGGGGGCGAAACCCATGCAGACACTGGGAGAATGTGCAAACTCCACACAGACAGTGACCCAGAGCCGGGATCGAACCTGGGACCATGGCGCCATGAGGCGGCAATGCTAACCACTGCGCCGCCCTGTTTTTTGAAGTTTCTATTCAGTTTTCAGAATCTTCCGATTGTTATCCCAACGACCTTTTTTATGAAAGTTTAATGCCCTGATTTTGGCGTTTGTTTGGCCGGGGAAATCCCCCTCCCCCCGGTTAAAGAAGGTGCTGCTGGAGTGGGGACGTGGGGGTGGGCTGGCCGTGCCACATATAATGAACTATTACTGGGCAGCGAACATAGCCATGGTTAGGAAGTGCATAATGTCTGTGTGGGATGGGGGGGGGATCTGTGGGAACCACAGGTTTGCTCCGTGGGGGGTTGGACGCAGTGCTCCGGGGCTGACGTAGGAGTCAAGCGGTTTGGGACCTATTCGTGGGAGACAATTTCTCGAGCTTCGAGGAACTGGTAGAGGAGTACGAGCTGCCCAGCGGGAATGGATTCAGCTACTTACAGGTGGGGGATTATGTTAGGAAGCAGGTACCGTCCTTTCCCGACCTGCCGCCAGTGATGTCAAAAACAGGAATTGGCGTGGGTAGGGTGTCAGATACTTATAAGGATAAATGGACTGGGAGGGTGCCCCAATAGGAGAAGAGCTAAGCGATCTCACAACCTATGGATTAGATCTAAGCTTTCAGTCCTGCCACATCCAGCCATGAATGGTGGTGAACATTTAAAAAAACTAATTGGAAGAGGAGATACCACAGATTTCCCCAAGAATCCCTACAGTGCAGAAGGAGGCCATTTGGCCCATCAAATCTGCACCAACCCGCTGCAAAAGCACTTTGTTGGACTATATCCCCATAATCCCGCCTAACCTGCACATCATTGTCACTAAGAGGCAATTTAGTATGGCCAGTCCACCTAACCTGCACATGTTTGGACTGGGGGAGGAAACTCGAGCACCCAGCGGAAACCCACAAAGATACTGGGAGAATCCTCAATGATTGAGATGCCCAGCACATCTGTGCAAAAGATGAGACTGAAGCATTCGCAACCACCTTCAGCCAGAAGAGACGAATGGATGATCCATTTTGGCTTCCTCTGGAGGTGTCAACCATCACAGATGTCAGCCTTCAGCCAATTCGATTCACTCTGTGTGATATCAAGAAATGCCTGAAGGTACTGCATACTGTAAAGACTATGGGCCCTGATAATATCCTGGCAATAGTACTGAAGACATGTGCTCCAGAGCATGCCGCGCCCCTAGCCAAGCTGCTCTAGTGCAGCCACAACACCGGCATCTACCTGGCAATGTGGAAAATTGCCCAGCTATGTCCTGTCTACAAGAAACAGGACAAATCCAACCCGGCCAATTACCACCCTTCAATCTACTCTCGCTCATCAGTTAAGTGATTGAGGGGATCATCAACAGTGCTTTCAAGCAGCATTTACTCAACAATAACCTGCTCATGCATGCTCAGTTTGGGTTCTGCCTGGGTCATTTAGCCTCATTACAGACTTGGATCAAACATGGACAAAAGTGCTGAACATCAGAGGTGAGCTGAGAGTGAGAGTGGCTGCCCTTGATATTAAGGCAGCCCTTGAGCGAGACGCATCAAGGAGCCCTAGAAAAACTGGAGTCAATGGAAATGGAGAAAACTAAATGTTTGGAGCCATACTTGGCACAAAGGAAGATGGTTGGGGTGGTTGGAGGTCAATCATCCCCGCGCCAGGGCATTACTGCAGGAATTTCTCAGGGTAGTGTCCTTAGCCCAATCATCTTCAGCTGCTTCATCAATGACTTTCCTTCCGTCATAAAGTCAAGAGTTAGGATATTCACTGATGACTGCACAATGTTCAGTTGCCTTCGCGACTCCACAGATACTGAAGCAGTCCATGTCCAAATGCAGCAAGACCTGGACAATATCCAGGCTTGGGCTGACAAGCGGCAAGTTACATTCGTGCCTCTCATGTGCCAGGCAATGAACATCTCCTACGAGAGAGGATCTAGCCATTACTCTTTGACATTCAATGGCACTACCATTACTGAATTCCCAACTATCAACATCATGGGAGTTACCATTGACCAGAAACTGAACTGGACCAGCTATATACTGCGTCTACCCAGAGCAGGTCAAAGGTTATGAATCTTGCAGTGATTGACTCACCTCGTGGCTCTCCAAAGCCTGTCCACCAAGTCAGGAGTGCGACGGAATACTCTCCACTTGCTTGGATGAGTGAAGCTCCAACAACACTCCAAGAAGCTCAACACCATCCAGGTCAAAGCAGCCCGCTTGATTGCGACCCCTTCTATAAACTTTGAATCCCTCCACCACCGATGCACCGCAGTAACTCACCAAGGCTCCGAAGGCAGCACCTTCCAAACCGATGACCACCTACCATCTAGAAAGACTGGAGCAGCTGATACCTGGGAACATCACCACCTCCAAGCCACTCGCCACCCTGGCTTAGATATATAATGCCATTCCTTCACTGTTGCTGGATTAAAATCCTGGAATTCCCTCCCTAACAGCACTGTAGATGTACCCACACCTCGGGGACTGCAACAGTTCAAGAAGGCAGCTCACCACCACCTTCTCAAGGGAAACTCGGGATGGATAATAAATGATTGTCTAGCCAGCATTGCCCATATTCTGTAAAATTGTTAATAACTGATAGTCTAGCCCGGTGTTCTTCAAACTTTTTTTCCGGGGACCCATTTTTACCAACCGGCCAACCTTCGGGACTCAACCCGGCCAACCTTCGTGACCCACGCCGGCCGATCTTTGCGACCCACCATTTTCTCTTACCTTGTTTGCTGCTGACAAAAATGGAGGAGATGGTTTTGGGTCCCTTTGGCCCTCCAATGGAACCTGTTGGATGAATGTGAAGCCTTCCGGTGTCGGAAAGTATAGAGTCTCCCGTCTGTCCAAAGTTCTGCATTTTTTTCCTGTAAAGTTTTATCAAATAAACCTCCCCCGAACTTGTTAAAAAATAAAATGAGTAAAATAAATGAAAAAAATAAATAAAACCCCCCAGAACTTGTAAAGAAAATAAAATGAATAAAATAAATGAAAAAAATGAATAAAACCCCCCGAACTTGTAAAAAAAAATGAATTAAAGAAATGGAAAAAATAAAAATAAAATGAATAAAATAAATGAATAAAAACCACTACAGAACTTGTAAAACAAAAAGCTGCAACCGTTTAAAAAAAAATAAATATTAGCGGTCGCACTGCACATGCGTGCCCGATTTGCGCATGCGCACCGATCATCGTGCACGCATGCGCAATGCTGCCAAAGTTGGTTTTTTTAACATGTTCCCGGCCGCTTGCAGCCGGCGTTATGAAACGCTGGCTGCTGCGCGGGGATTTGCGCAATCGGGAGCGCCGCGGACAACGGCTCTGCGACCCTCCCGACACCCGCCTGCGACCCACCCGTGAGTCATGCCCCCGACTTGAAGAGCACTGGTCTAGCCAGCATTGCCCACATTCTGTAAAATAATTAATAACTGATAGTTATACTTTATATTCCTTTTTAGAATCCTAAAATTCTACTGCTGGATGAAGCCACCAGGTGAGCGATTGCAAGAACTTGATGTTGACTGAATTGCTTTTTAATGTTTTGGCAACTTCTACAACACAATTTGTAAACCCATCAGTAATGGGAATTAATTGAAAGCGGAGCTGGGGAATGTTATAAAATTGTTTAATGGAGGCTTTAGCAGGTAGAGAGCGGTGTATAAAGGAAGGTTTTACGATACAGTGCCAGAATGTGGAGTTGGATTGCTTAAGGGTCTGTTACTACTGAGTGGAAGGGAAGGAGACTGCACAGAAGAAAGGGAAGTTCAGGTTTGAAATTAAATGAAATTTAATTTGGGGGCAAGCAAGCAAGGGTGGTGATGTTCATGAGGTTGCAGAGAGTGGAGCAAAGTAGGAATGATTATACTGAGACTTGAATCGTTGTAGGTAAGTGAGGCCAGAGCAGTCTTGGATCTACCATAGAACTGTTGCAGGTGGAGCTTCACAGGCTAGCTGGAAGGTCTTTGGGAAGAAGGCATAGTTGAGGGTTTCCATGATGTGAGCTCGACAGAGAAGGGCTGTACTTTGGAGGGCAGAAGCAGGCTTAATTTGGTAATGGTTTCAAAGCTTGACTCCCTGTCGAACAACACACTTATGGCTGTGAGACCTCAGGTTGGATCCAGCAAGGGACCAGGAAATGAGTTGAAATTGGCAGCTAAAGGGTGTATTGGGAGCAAAACAGCTGTGCTGCTGTTATAATACTTCTGACCACAACTTGATTCTAGACCTGGTAAGGATAGTGATGGGTACAGGCAGAGTATCCTTTTATCTGAAACTCGTGGGACCTTGAATAGTTCTTCCAGCTTCATCTGCCTCATCAATATTGGTTTTTCTTTCTTCATGTGGCAATCAATCTGATTTGTTCAGTAATTGAATAATTTAAAGTTGCCAGCCATTATTTAAATAAATGATGTGGATTATTTAAATTAGTATAATAATTTATACTTGGGCAGCACGGTAGCATTGTGGATAGCACAATGGCTTCACAGCTCCAGGGTCCCAGGTTCAATTCCGGCTTGGGTCACTGTCTGTGCGGAGTCTGCACATCCTCCCTGTGTGTGCGTGGGTTTCCTCCGGGTGCTCCGGTTTCCTCCCACAGTCCAAAGATGTGCAGGTTAGGTGGATTGGCCATGATAAATTGCCCTTAGTGTCCAAAATCGCCCTTAGTGTTGGGTGGGGTTACTGGGTTATTGGGATAGGGGGAGGTGTTGACCTTGTGTAGGGTGCTCTTTCCAAGAGCCGGTGCAGACTCGATGGGCCGAATGGCCTCCTTCTGGACTGTAAATTCTATGATCTATGAAATGTTGAGTTTTGAGAAATAGAAAGAGCAGCTAATGGTGTTTAAAGTATTCTTATGCATCCTGTCTAAAATAACGTATTTTTGTAACTGTAGGACTTCAGTAACTTGACAGGTGATGATTCTAAATTATACTTGTTGTTTTTCTGAATGGCTTTAAATTTCATTAGGACCATACTAGGAAAATAAATCTTTTTTTTTGCCTCATTAATCTTGCTGTCAATTTTCTTCTCGCCTCAGTGCACTAGATTCAGAAAATGAGTATTTGGTGCAGGAAGCTTTGGACCGATTGATGCAAGGAAGGACAGTGCTGATCATTGCCCATCGCCTGTCAACCATTCAGAATGCCGATGCTGTTGCTGTCCTTGACCAGGGTAGGATCGTTGAGTGTGGCACCCATCTGCAACTCCTTGCAAATTCTGAAGGATTATTTCGAAAACTTGTGAACAAACAGACATTTTTCCAACAGTCGAAGACTTGAAAGCTCACAAATGCCTGAATTTTATCCCTTCCAAAAAAAATACATCAAGACCAACGCAGCCAAGAAATGTCTTGGGTTTGGATTGACTGCAGAACTGATTGGCAAGTAGATTTTTAAGCCTCTAATTCTGCAGAGCATTCAGGATCTCCACTGTAGCAGTGAAGTAGATGGTAAAATGTATCAGATGTGTGCCAGTGTGAGTGAGGAGACTCAGTTGTACCGGAACACAATCCGCACATCTCAGAGGACCAGAATCTCCATGGCCTTGTTGGATCGCTTGACAAGTCTTCATTATGAGCTCTCGCACATGGAAAGGTCTGGAATAATTCTGGGAGAACAAAGAAACAAACTTTTCAATGGCCAAAGTTTTTCTCCTCCACACAGTTTTAAAAACGTTTTTATATAGTTTTGGGAGCTGCCTTAAAGGACAGGTGAGCCTCACGTTTGTTAAGTAACCTTCTCCACATGATACAAAGGATACCAAATTCCTATGTGACAATGAAGTGAAACATTTGGACTGTTTGGTGAAACTCGCCACTGTACAGTCTGTGTATATTGTGAAATTTAGAAGTATAGCAAAATGTGTATAATTGGTAGAGATGTTTAATTGGATAATCAATCGTTGGTGTTTATAACTATAAATTTTAAATTGGAATGCTTAGCCCTTTGAGACCTGTGGTATTTTTACAACAAAATAAAAATATGACCAATTTATAACCCATTTTAAATTGAGTCCACTGCCATCCCTGAATGCACACAAATGCAGCAGCCAGTAAAGGGACAAAGAAACATTGGATAATACTTCAGTGTTGGATGCATGCTTGAGTTCACAAGCAAATAAATTGACAGCCACTAGATCCTTCCTTCTATCTCCCTTCCCTGTGCTGCACCTGGTTCATCTATCTCTCTTGTTTTTAAGGTTGCTACATTTTTGTTGCAATCTCTTGCAACTATAGTATATTATCTAACAAACTTCCCTCCCTCTCAGTTCTGATTAAGAGCAAAATGGATTCTAAATGTTGACTCTGTTCTCTCTCCCCATGGATGCTGCTGGACTTTTTCTAATATTCTGCGTTTCTTTCTATGAACTGCTGAGATGTTCTTCAAATGAGATTCTGATCAGAGACATGTGTTAAGATCCAGCATCTGCCCAACTACACTCTGTATAGAATAACTGATCACTTGCCCATTGTGGAGTCTTTCTTCGTGCAAATTGGCTGCTGCACATCAGAACGTGTTTTAGATCAGGAGACAACTAACCATGGAGCGTTGAGGCTATGAAAGGACTTGCAGAATTAGAAGCCATTCAGCCCATCATGTATGTGCTGTCTCTTTGAAGTTACTGTCCAAGGTAATTTCCACCCCATCTTTTTCCCCCAAACCCTGCAGATTTGTTGTCCGTGCTGAAGAGGAAAGGATTGCAACTTTTGAAATAAGGCTCTGGTGAAGGATCAGCTGGACAGAGCGAAAAGCCAAGGAATTTGTCCACAGAAAAATCCAGAGTCCAGCATTTCATGGGCTTTTAGTTGAAATGAAGAAGTGGAATTTGCAAATTGAGGAAGTATGAGCACGAGAAAATGTGCTGAGTCTGATGGCATTAGGGGGTGAAATATCAGGAAAAAACAGCGCTGGTCAGAGAAAGACTGGACGGAGGGGGGAATGACAGCGGCATGTAAAATTGAAGTGAATAGAGCGAGTGCCTTTGGCTCCTCGTGGGATAAAGCTAATTATGGATGGAGTATTGTGTTCCGTTGTGTGCGCCACACTTTAAGCCTTCACATCCTTCCCAAAGAGGGTACAGAAAAGATTTGCAAGAATGGTTCCAGGGATGAGAGACTTTGATATGTGAATAGATTGACAAAGCTAGTCTGTTTTCCGAAGATTCAGAGGAACAAAAACAGCCGGTAAAACTCAGCAAGTCTGCTAGCATTTAGCAGAAGAGAAAGTGTTGATTTGAAAAAAATAAATTTAGAGTACCTAATTCTTTTTTTCCAATTAAGGGGCAATTTAGCGTGGCCAATCAACCTACCCTGCATATCTTTGGGTTGTGGGGGTGAGACCCATACAGATACGGGGAGAATGCGCAAACGCCACATGGGTGGTGACCCAGGGCAGGGATTGAATTCGGGTCCTCGGTGGCGTGATGCAGAAGTGCTAACCACTGTGCCACCGTGCTGCCCCATTAATGTTTTGCTTATTTTAGAGGAGATTTAACAGAGGTATTCATTTTTTAAAAATACATTTAAATTACCCAATATTTTCCGATTAAGGGGCAATTTAGTGTGGCCAATCCACCTACCCTGCACATCTTTGGGTTGTGGAGGAGCGACCCACGCAGACACAGAGAACGTGCAAACTCCACACGGATAGTGACACGTGGCCGGGACCAAACCAGAGTCCTTGGCACCCGAATCCTCCTTCGGGCAATCAGGAAGGTGAAGGCTAAGATATCTGCCTCCGCACCTGCTTCCAACCCCGGCCGATCTGATACCCCGAATATATTTTATAATTTAAAAAATAAATTTAAAGTACCCAATTCATTTTTTCCAATTAAGGGGCAATTTTAACGTGGCCAATCCATCTACCCTCCACATCTTTGGGTTGTGGGGGTGAAACCCACGCAAACGCGGGGAGAATATGCAAATTCCACACGGACAGTTACTCAGAGTCGGGATTGAACTTGGGACCTTGGGTGCTGTGAGGCAGCAGTGCTAACCACTGTGCCACCTGACACCCCGAATATGGCTTTTAAGGGACCTGATTAGAGTCTCAAGTGCACCACCTTTGTTACTACCCTAAAGACCTCTCCCCAATACCCCCCCCAGTTTGGTCCCCAGGACCAAAACATCTGAACGTGATTTGCGGAGCCCCCACAGAAGCGTTCACAAACATCCTCCACCCCCTCAAAAAGTCAGCTCATCCTTGCCCTTGAGGTGCGGCCTAGACACCACCTTCAACTGTATCAGCCTCAACCTCGTGCATGAAGTTGACTCATTCACACTCCGGAGCACCACAGATCCCAACCCCTCCTCCATGCCCTCCCCCAACTCTTCCTCCCACTTTGCCTTAATTCCATCCAGTGATACCTTATCTTCTCCCAGGATAACCCCATAAATCGCCGACACCAACCCTTTCACCAACCCCCCCCCCGTCAATATCTCTTCCAACAGTGTAGAGGCCGGTGCAATCGGAAAGCTCTGTACTTCCTTTTATTTTTATAAATGTTTTTTGTTGGGATTTTGAACAAAATATATTGACAGTCATGTACACAGAATAAAATTTATATACATAGAAGAGAAGTTAAAAAAAACTGGTACGATATTGTGCACTAGCTCAACAACAGCAACTATAAGTAGGCACCTGTTTGTGCGGGGGAAACTAGGGAGATACATATACATTTGGGTGCCGGAGAAACAATTATATTAGTTATGCCCAATACAGAGAGGACAATACGAAAATGGATCTGGTGTTGGGTGTTGTCACTTGCTTCTCCTGGACGGTTTTTGCTGCTGTTGTCGTCTCGCGTTCACCTCCACTTCGGCCGTTCGTCCCGTCTTTCGCCCGTATTTTCCTTGCCTTCTGTTCCTGTGTTTGCCAAGTTTGTTATCGTTTCCTGTGCTCTCCTTCCAGCTATCATTTACTTGCCCCCCCCCCCCCCCTCTGGTTCCCCTCTATTGTTCCCTGTCTCCTCCCTCTTCCCCCCCACCCCACCCACCCCCTCTCCTGTGGTTAACCTTTTATTTCGCTCCGGTTTAGCTGTCGCTCCCCCTCACGCCTTGGCTACTTTCCCCTGATTCTTGGCTACCTGGCTATTCTTCTGCTTGTTCGTTGGCCACAAACAGGTCCCGGTACAGTTGGGTGAACGGCTCCCAAGTTCTGTGGAAGTTGTCATCTGACCCTCGGATGGCGAATTTGATTTTCTCCATTTGGAGAGATTCTGAGAGGTCGGAGAGCCAGTCTGCAGCTTTGCGTGGTGCTGCTGACCGCCAACCGAATAGGATTCTATGGTGGGCGATCAGGGAGGCAAAGGCAAGGACGTCCGCCCTTCTCCCCAGGAATAGATCTGGCTGGTCTGATACCCCGAAGACCGCCACTTTCGGGCATGGCTCCACCCTCATCCCCACCATTTGGACATTGCCTCAAGGAAGGCTGTCCTGTAACCCATAAGTCTGGGGCAAGACCAGAACATTAGGGCGTGGTTGGCCGGGCCTCCTTGGCACCGTTCACATCGATCCTCCACCTCCGGGAAGAACCTACTCGTTCGGGTCTTGTTAAGTGGACTCTATGTACCACCTATAGTTGAGTCAGGTTGATCCTTGTTCACGTGGAGGGGGAGTTGATCCTATGCAGTTTATCACTCCAGAGTGCCCACTCTGTTTCAATCCACAGGTCTTCCTCACATTTCTTTTCTGTTGCGTCCAGTACGGTGTCGGCCCTTTCTACCAGTCGGTCATACATGTTGCTACAGTTCCCTTTATCTAGAATGCTTGCGTCCAGTAACACGTCCAGTAATGTCTGTCGTGGCGGTTGTGGGTACATCCTTGTCTCCTTTCGTAGGACGTTTTTGAGTTGTAGGTACTTTGGCTTATTTCCCCTGGCTAGCTGGAATTTCTCCAACAGTCGGTCCAGTGTTGCGATCCTGCCGTCCATATATAGGTCCTTAACTGTCAGTGTCCTGTCCCCACTTTTTGAAGGTGGCGTCAGTCAGCGCTGGTGTGAACCTATGATTGTTGCAGATGGGAGCTTTGTCTGACATTCTGGTCAGGCCAAATTGCTGTCGTAGTTGGTTCCAGGACTGGAGGGTGGCTATCACCACCGGGCTGCTGGAGTGTTTTTTGGGTGGGGATGGAAGTGCTGCCGTGGCGAAGGCCCGGAGGGAGGCCCCCTTGCAGGAGGCCTCCTCCGCATGTACACTCGGCTCTGTACTTCCTTCCTGGCAAAATTTCGGACCTGCATACTGCATATACCTAAACATCTCCCCCTGCCCCAACCCATATCCCCCCTCCCAGCTCTTCCAACTTTGCAAACTGGCATCCCAGAAACAAATCCTTTTAATACCCTAACTCCCATCTCCTAAAATTCCCATCCCACCTCCCTGGTTCAAATCTATGATTCTCTACAATCAGCATTTCCCTTGACCCCGCCCAAAGCCTAAAGTGCTGCCGCAACTGCCTCCAGATCCTTAGCGTCGCCACTACCACCCTGAGTATTTCCCTGGGGCCAGCGGGAGCAGCGCCGTTGCCAACGCCCTCAAACTCGACCCCCTGCATAGATTCTCCTCCATTCCAACCCACTGGGATTTCCTCCCCTCTAACCCAGCCCAGCACCTTCTCAGCATTCGCCGCCCAGTAATAATACATTAATTTGGGAGACCCACCCCCCTGCCTGCTGTCCTCTCTGCAACAGCACCTTCTTAATCCTAGCCATCTTACCCACCGCAAATAAATGAGGTGATCATCTTTTCTACTTCCTGAAAGAACGTCTTTAATAAAAGAATCGTCAGGCACTGAAAAATGAAGAAAAACTGCGGCAATACATGCATCTTAATTGCCTGCACTCGACCTACCAGCAATAGAGGAAGACAATCCCATCTTGCCAAATCTGCTTTCACCCTCCCCACCAAACTAGTGATGTTATATCTATGGAGCTCCCCCCCAATCTCAATCTTGTGCCACCTGCACCCCCAGGTATCTAAAGTGGGTTGCCGCCCCTATGGAATAGCAGCCCCCCCACCCCTGCTTCCCCCCCCCCCCCCCCCCCCCCCCCCAAAGGCCGGAACACCACAAAATATTTGCTTTTGTCCAAATTTAGTTTATACCCTGAGAAAGACCCAAACACTCGAAGCAGCTCCAATATGCCACCCATCGATGTACTTGGTTCCAATACATACGATAGCAGGTTGTCTGCATACAAAGATACTCCATGGTCCCCCCCCCCATACCCCTGAACTTCTCAACGCAATGGCTAAAGGCTTGATCGCAGGCGCTGCAATGTGGGTCAACAAGTGGGGCAGCAGTGATACGTGTTACCCCCCTTGGTGCAGAGAGAGGCGTCTCAACCCATGCTGCTCAACGTCACTCCCCGCCTCCGCAAGAAAATTGAAAAAGTGAAACATATATTCATCCCTGAGCTGTCAGCCCCCCCAAGCAGGACGCCTTGGGGCCAAGTGCGAGCAGGAACCCCAAGGGTTTGTTCCACTCAACCCACACTGCACGGAGGGTTTTCCTGTACAGGCTGCTGCTGCACACCCGTCACCCCCTTACTCTTGCCTGTCGCCTGGACACTACCTTATTGCTGTCCGACGGCAGACGTCCCCACTAGAGATCACTCTACGGAGGAGGAGTCCTCAATCTTGGGGAGGGTGTTGCATGTGGCAGGGCTGTACAATTACCAGTTCACGAATTCCCAAGAAGCCTGCCATTTTTGCGGCTGTGTGGAGCCTCTGAATCACGTTTATGTAACGTGTTCTAGGCTGCACACACTTTTTTAGTTTTCTGACAAATCTTTTGTTGCGGTTTTGTTTTCACTTCAGCCCCAACCACTGATCCAAGGGCACCCAGTACGGAGAGCAGCAGGGAACCTGCTCCTGGGCCTGGCGAAGGACACCATTTATAGGTGCAGGCAGCGGGTTGGCGGAGTAGACAGTGCCCCTCTTCTGCGGCTATGCTTGCTGATGAGCCATCAATTGCACGCGAGACAAGTTGCTGTACAAAAGTTAGGCTTTAATAAGCTAGAACTTAGCCCTGCGGTGGACTACAATAAATGGACGACCGCTGGGCGTTCTGACTATTTATACCTCGGTATGGAGGCGTGGTTAACTGAGCCTCTCGACCAATCGGAGAGCTGTCACATGACTGGTCTCAACCAATCGGTCGAGAGGCACATGACCGACCAGGGCCAATGGTAAGCCAGTGTTCTGCACCAATGGCAGACAGCTATGCAAATCATACCACCACATTCACCCCTTGTGGAGAAAGAAGCCGGGGGGGGGGGGGGGGGGGGCGGGGATGGGGGGAAGGAAGAGAGAGAACTGATGGTATGAGTAGCAGCCGGGAGAACAAAAATTTTCTCTTCTTACATTTTTGGCTTCCCACTGGCCCAGACAATTGGCAATAGTACACAAAGTCCCAACAAAATCCATGGAGCTGCTGTAATTTAAATCGATTCGATCAGTCTTTTCGTGGCCCGTGACGTTCTGGCAGACCGCCGCAGTGGAGTAGGTGACGTCGGTTCAGCCGATGGTGGTGGTTCCGCTGACGTCTGGGAGTGATGGTCCTTGAACAGTCTCCGTCACCTGAGCTGGCTGTGGAGACGCCATGGATGGGGAAGGGGTGGCCTGGGTGGGGCGCTGGGGGGAAAAAAACAGGGGGGGGTCTGTGGTGAAGGGGGGGGGGGGGAGGCCGCACGCCGGCGGGTGCCAGGTCCCAGAGGGAGACCGTGTCCTGCCGACCGTCGGGGTACTCCACATACGCATACTGCGGGTTAGCGTGGAGTAACTGGACTTGTTCCACCAAGGGGTCGGACTTGTGCACCCGCACATGCTTCCGAAGCAAGATGGATCCGGGGGCGGCCAGCCACGTCGGGAGAGTGGATCCGGAGGACTACTTCCTTGGGAAGACAAGAAGACGTTCATGAGGTGTCTGATTTGTTGCGGTACAGAGGAGTGAGCGGGTAGAATGTAGGGCATCGGGGATAACCTCTTGCCATCGGGAAATAGGGAGATTTCTGGACCGGAGGGCCAGTAGTATGGTCTTCCAGATGGTACCATTCTCCCGCTCGACCAGTCAGTTACCCCGGGGGTTATAGCTGGTCGTCCTGCTAGAGCTAGAGGCAATGCCCCTGCTGAGCAGGAATTGACACAGCTCGTCGCTCATAAAGGAGGACCCCCGATCGCTGTGTATGTACGCGGGGTAGCCGAACAGGGAAAAGATGGAGAGGAGGGCCTTAATGTCGGTCGATGTGGTCATGTCGGGGCAGGGAATGGCGAAGGGGAAGCGGGAGAATTCGTCAATTACCGCCAGGAAGTAAATGTTATGGTTGTTTGAGGGAAGGGGCCCCTTGAAGTCAATGCTGAGACGTTCGAAGGGGCGGGATGCTTTGACCAGGTGTGCGCGCTCGGGGCGGTAGAAGTGCGGTTTGCACTCTGCGCAGATGTGGCAGTCACGGGTTACTGTCCTGACTTCCGCGATGGAGAAAGGCAGGTTGCGGGCCTTAATGAAGTGGTAGAGACGGGTCACCCCTGGATGGCAGAGGTCCGCGTGGAGGGAGCGGAAGCGGTCTATCTGTGCGCTGATGCAGGTACCACAGGACAGGGCATCAGGAGGCTCATTGAGCTTCCCAGGACGATACAAGATATCGTAGCTGTACGTGGACAACTCGATCCGCCACCGTAAGATTTTGTCGTTCTTAATCTTGCCCCGCTGTGCATTATCGAACATGAAGGCTACTGACCGTTGGTCTGTGAGGAGGGTAAACCTCCTGCCGGCCAAATAGTGCCTCCAATGTCGCACCGCTTCGACTATGGCCTGGGCTTCCTTTTCCACAGAGGGGTGGCGGAGTTCGGAAGCCTGGAGAGTTCTGGAGAAGAAGGCCACGGATCTGCCCGCTTGGTTCAGGGTGGCCGCTAGAGCAACTTCTGATGCGTCGCTCTCGACCTGGAAGGGGAGGGACTCGTCGATGGCGCGCATCGTGGCCGTTGCGATGTCCGCTTTGATGTGGCTAAAAGCCTGGCAGGCCTCTGTCGACGGCTGGAAGGTCGTGGTTTGAATGAGGGGACGGGCCTTGTCAGCGTAGTTGGGAACCCATTGGGCGTAGTAAGCGAAGAAACCTAGGCAGCGTTTGAGGGTATTGGGGAGAGGGAGTTCCATCAGGGGGCGCATGCGTTCGGGGTTGGGGCCTATCACTCCTTTACGCACTACGTAGCCGAGGATGGCTCGACAGTCGGTGCTAAATACGCACTTATCCTTATTGTATGTGAGGTTAAGGAGTTTTGGGGATTGGAGGAATTTGTGGAGGTTGGCGTCACGGTCCTGCTGATCGTGGCCGCAGATGGTGACATTATCAAGATACGGGAAGGTAGCCCGTAATCCATACTTGTCGACCATTCGGTCCATTTCCCGTTGGAAGACCGAGACCCCATTTGTGACACCAAATGGAACCCTAAGGAAGTGGTAGAGGTGCCCATCTGCCTCAAACGCGGTGTATTTGCGGTCACTCGCGCGGAGCGGGAGCTGGTGGTAAGCGGACTTTTTTTTTTAAAATTTAGATTACCCAATTATTTTTTCCAATTTTTAAGGGGCAATTTAGCGTGGCCAATCCACCTACTCTGCACATTTTTGGGTTGTGGGAGCGAAACCCACGCAGACACGGGGAGAATGTGCAAACTCCACACAGACAGTGACCCAGAGCCGGGATCGAACCTGGGACCTCAGCGCTGTGAGGCGGTTATGCTAACCACTTGGCCACCGTGCTGCCCGGTGGTAAGCGGACTTAAGGTCCACAGTGGAGAAGACCTTGTATTTCGCGATATCGTTTACCATGGCGGAAATACGGGGGAGAGGATACGCGTCCAGTTGCGTAAACCAGTTGATGGTCTGGCTATAGTCGATGACCATCCGGTTTTTCTCCCCAGTCCGGACCACCAGCACTTGGGCTCGCCAGGGACTGTTGCTGCCCTCGATGACCCCTTCCGTCAGCGACCTCGGACCTGATGAAGGACCGGTCCTGGGCGCTGTGCCGTCTGCTCTGTGTCGCGACGGGTTTGCAATCGGGAGAGAGATTAACAAACGAGGAGGGGGTCCACTTTGAGGGACGCGAGGCTGCAGACAGTGAGCGGGGGTATAGGGCCGCCGAACTGGAAGGTCAAGCTCTGCAGGTGGCACTGGAAGTCCAGTCCTAGGAGTGCCGGTGCGCAAAGGTCAGGGAGGACAAGGAGTTTATAATTTTAAAAAACCTTCCCTTGGACCGTGAGGTCCGCGATGCAGCACCCGGTGATGCGGATGGAGTGCGAACCTGAGGCTAACCCGATTTTGTGTTTTACAGGATGGACAGGGAGCGCACAGCGTCTTACCGTGGCAGGGTGAACAAAGCTTTCCGTGCTCCCGGAGTCCAGCAGGCAGCCCGTCTCGTGGCCGTTGAGGTAGATCAGCGTTGTCGTTTTGGCGAGCGTGCGTGGACGTGACTGGTCGAGCTGAATGGCTGCGAGCCGTGGAGAAAATCCACATTCGTCGTCGTCGTCCGAGTAGATGCTGAAAGAACCGTGCGTGCCAGTCCCGGAAGGCGGCGCCCAGGACCCGCACGTGGAGTCGGGGTCCCAAGATGGCGGCGCCCAGGATCCGCACGTGGGGTCGGCACCCCAAGATGGCGGCACCCAGGGCCCGCATGTGGAGTCGGCGCCCTAAGATGGCGGCGCCCGTGGGGCCCTCGTGGTTGCTGGGGCGGGGTTAGCGGTGCCGGCGGGCCGATCGGAGCGGCTGAGAGCGGGGGCAGAGAGACGCACAGGGGCCCGGGGGCGGTGAGTGGAGAGTTGCGCGGTGCGCTGGAGGGGCCCGGAAGAGAGAGAGAAGCGCGCAGGGGCCGGGGGGGGAGTGGGGGGGGGGGAACGGCGCGGCGTCCTGGAGGGGCCCGGAGGAGAGAGAGAGAGAGAGGCGCGCAGGCCGGAGGCAGGGTCCGGGGGCGGGGGGGGAGAGAGTTGCGCGGCGTCCAGGAGGGGACCGGGAGGGCCCGGAGGAGAGAGAGAGGTGCGCAGGGGGGCGGGGGAAAGAGAGTTGCGCGGCGTCCAGGAGGGGACCGGGAGGGCCCGGAGGAGAGGGAGAGGTGCGCAGGCCGGGCGCAGGGGGCAAGGGCCCGGGGGGGGGGGGGGGGGGGGGGGGGGGAGAGTTGCGCGGCGTACAGGAGGGGACCGGGAGAGGCACGCAGGCCGGGTGCAGGGGCCCGGGGGCGGGTGGGGGGGGGGAAGGGAGAGAGTTGCGTGGCGTCCAGGAGGGGCCAGCAAGGGCCCGGAGGGGGGGTATCTGTGGTCGCTGCGCGGAACAGCAGCGACCGTTTTGGCCTGGCAGACAGTGGAGAAGTGGCCCGCAGCTCTTACAGAGGGCGGAGCGGGCTGGGCAGCGCGGGCGTGGGTGTTTCGTGAACCCACAAAAATAGCAGCGGGGCCCCGTGGACTTGTCGGGGTGTCCCGCGGTGCAGGCCCGAGGGAGGTCGGGAGCGGCGGATGGCGGTGGGGAAGCGTGCCAGGAGGCCCAGGATGATACAGCGCGGCTTGGGACATAGACGCGGGCGTTTAAATCGGCGACCTCCAGGGAGGTGGAGAGAGTCCGTACCTCAGTTAAGCTGAAGTCGTCTTTCTCCAGCATCCGCTGGCGGATAGCAGGGGACTGCATCCCAGCCACGTAAGCATCTCTGATCAGCAGTTCCATGTGCTCCGTAGCTGAAACTGGGAGGCAGGAGCAATTCCTCCCCAGGATAATGAGGGCCTGGTAAAATTGGTCTAATGACTCACCGGGGAGCTGTTGTCTGGTGGCCAGCAGATGTCGGGCGAATACTGCTGACTGGTTTAAGAAATTGTCCATTCAGCTTAAGCAAGGCGGCATCGTAATCTTTCTGTTCCTTGATCATCGCGTAGGCTGCTATGCCCATGCTGGAGTGGAGGATGTGAAGCTTCTGTGCCATGGTGGGGGGGCTGGTTGCAGACTCCAGGTATCCTTCGAGACGTGCCAGCCAATGTTGAAAAGTTTCTGCAGAGTTCTGAGTTTGTGGGCTGATGCGGAGGCATTCGGGCTTGATCCGGAACTCCATCTTCAAAAATATAGCTTATTAAATTGATGAGCCATCAATTGCACGTGAGACGAGTTGCTGTCCAAACGTTAGGCTTTAATAAGCTAGAACTTAGCCCTGCGGTCGACTACAATAAATGGACGACCGCCGGGCGTTCTAACTATTTATACCTCAGTATGGAGGCGTGGTTAACTCAGCCTCTCGACCAATCGGAGAGCTGTCACATGACTGGTCTCAACCAATCGGTCGAGAGGCACATGACCGACCAGGGCCAATGGTAAGCTGGTGTTCTGCACCAATGGCAGACAGCTATGCAAATCATACCACCACGCTTGCGACTGGGTGTCCCTAGAAAGGGAGCATGCGGTGTCCATGGGCACCAACAAGGCCTTCTGTGCCTGATGGGCACTGCAGGGGTTGGGGTACTTTATTGACCCCTTTAATTGCACTCTTATTTAATGTTTTTAAGTTTCCTTTGATCTTTGTTACATTCGGGCAGTACTCTAACAGTAGCGGCCCATTTTTTTTGTTCCCAAGTTTGTTTCCCGTCTTCTTGTTGGTTGACTTCAAAAGAGTGGCCAATCCACCTACACTGCACATCTTTGGGTTGTAGTGGTTAGACTCATGCAGACACCGAGAATGTGCGTTGATTTCGATTTATCACCTTTCCTGAATTAGTCGCTGGTGGAGGCCACTCGGCCCCTTTAGCTTGGTCTTCCATTCAGGAAGATTATGACTGATCAGATTCTAATTTTAACCACACGTTCCTGCCTCCAGCGAATGGTGGACCTGATAGCATGATTGCCTGGGCTGCTAGGGCGGGCCGCACCTAATGTGCGAGGCCCCTGGCGTGTCCCAGGCTGTGTCTGTCTGGGGGCGGGGCTCAGGCAGGTCGCGGGGGCGGGGCTCAGGCAGGTCGCGGGGGGCGGGACCCAGGCAGGCCGGGGGTGGAGCTCTGCCGGGGGGCGTGGTTTGGGGGTTGAGTCGCTGCAGGGATAGAGCGTGCCCGCGAGCTGGGCCCGCGCGCGGTGTGGGCGGAGCCTGTGGGAAGGGGCGGTGCTTGCTTGCTGGCTGGATTGTCCCCGTCGGCTGCGACTCCCAGCAGAGAGCGTTCACGTATTAGTCAGGGGTGTTTACAGTGTTCACTAATCAGGAGCGCTGTTAGAGCCAAATAGTATTTCAGACCAATTAGACATACGTTTACTGCATGAGCCTCTTAAATGTGACCAATCAGCCTCACGGACCAGCCAGGCGCAGTGGCATTGCGGTGCGTGCGGGAGTTTGAAAGGCCGAGGCCCGGGGGGGAAAAGAGAGATTTAGGACCGTTGGTGTGGACTTTCGCAATGTTTTCCCCGCGGACTCCTGTCGGCGCTAAGCGGACCATCACGGGCTGCATTGGGTCTCCGCTGAGCCGGAGCGGCGGTGGCTTTACGGTGCAGGGGCGGCGAAGTGTGTCGACAGGCGGGCCGGGGGTTTTGTCCCCGGCCTGGCGGTCCAACCTCTGTGCTCGGTGAGTGTTGTTGCGGCTGGAAATAGTTTTACAGTTCAGAAAGAAGCTCTTCGGCCCATGTCTGTGCTGACCATTAAATACCTATCTATTCTAATCATATTTTCTAGCATTTAGTCGGTAGCCTTAGAATCCTTACAGTGCAAAAGGAAGCCATTCGGCCCATTGAGTGCACTCTGAAAGAGCACCCTACCTCCGACCAGTCCTCCACCCTATCCCACTAACCTTACTCTCAGGCATTGGACACTCGGGGGCAATTTAGCATAGTTAATCCACCTATCCTTTGGACCATATCTTTGGACTTTGTGAGGAAACCGGAGCACTCTGAGGAAACCCACAGAAAGAACGTACAAATGCCACACAGTCACCTAAGGTTGGAACTGAACTTGCGTCCCTGAAGCTGTGCGGCAGCAGTGCTAACCTCTGTGCCACCGTTCTACCCCATGTGTGCTATGGCATTTTAAGTGCTCATCTAGGTACTAAACTTATAAGGGTTCCCACCTCCTCCAACCTTGCAGGCAGTGAGTTCCAGATTCCCACCACCCTCCGGGTGAGTTAGGTTTTCCTCCAATTCTAAATTTCCCACTCCTTACCGTAAATCTAAGCTCTCTGGTTATTGACCCCTCCAGTAATTTTGTATGTATCAGTCAGGTTCCACCCTCTGCCTTCTCTGCTCTGGGGGGGGGGGGGGGGAGAAACTATCCCTGCCGAACCAGCATCTCTTCAAAGCTGAAATGCTCAAGCCCAGGCAACATCTTGTTGAATCTCCTCTGCACCGTCTCTATTGCAGTTGTATCCTTCTTATAGTGAGGCTAATGTGAACTAATGAGTGTTTCATACAGCACCATCATAACCTCACTATTCTTATGCTCTATGCCTCTGGTAATAAAGGCAAATGTCCCATATGCCGCCTTAAACACCATGGCCGGGATTCTCCCCTACCCGGCGGGGCAGAGAGTCCTGGCGTATTGGAGTGGCGTCAACCACTCCGGCTTCGGGCCTCCCCGCACCTTTTGGGGCCAAGCCCTCACATTGAGGGGCTAGGCCCGTGCCGGAGTGGTTGCCGCTCCGCCAACCGCGCAAACGGCCTTTGGCGTCTCGCCAGTCAGGGCCGAGGCTTTTGCCGGCCGGCGGAAGTCCGCACATGTGCCGGTGCGTCAGCGACTGCTGACGTCATACCGGCGCAGGGGAGGGGGTCTCTTCTGCCCCCTCCATGGTGAAGGCCATGGTGGGCTCCGATCGCGGGCCAGGCCACCGTGGGGGCAGCCCCTGGGGTCAGATCACCCACCCCAGGAGCCCGCCCGTGCCGCCAATCCCGCCGACACCAGAGGTGTTTTTATTCCCGCCGGCGGGATTGGCCTGTCAGCGGCGGGACTTCGGCCTATTGCGGGCCGGAGAATCACCATGGAGGGTCCGCCGACCGACCCCGGGGGTCGGAGAATTCTGCCCCTTCCTGTCTTCAGGGACCTATGAATTTACACCAAGATTCCTTTGGTCCTCTGTAACTCCAAGCATTCTACCATTCATTGTGTGTTTCCTTTCCTTGTTAGTCATCCAAAATGCGTCACACTTTTCAGGCTTAAATTCCATTTAGCACTGTTCTGCCCATTTGACCAACCCATAGAACAGTATAGCACAATACAGGCCCTTTGGCACACGATGTTGTGCCGACCATTTATCCTAACCCTGACCCATCTGTATCATCCTGTAATCTAAGGCATTCGTCCTCACTACTTTTGTGTCACCCATAAGGGAGCCAGCAGCAATAGCTGCTGAACAGCACTGGAATGGACTTGGAGTCACAAAAAGAATCTTCAACCAGCATCCTCTACTTCTGGCCACTAAGACAGTTTTCATGATCTCTCACGCTCTTCTGCTTCTCTGCCATTGCTTCATCTCTTTTTATATTACAGTATGAAATATACAGATACTGGACATTATAGGAATCGTTTGAAATTTACTATGGAGCAAGTCTTTCTGGGTCTGCGAATTTCCTTGGCCCAATTAATTTTAAAAAGTGTTCTGTTTAGATCACCCGAATCTTTGCTACTGTATCAGATAGTTTTGTTAAATCCCTGAAAAGTCAGAGCATATTTCTAACCAAGTATGTTAATTAGTTTTATGATTTTTAATACAGTCACTACTGAGAGCTTTGACTGGAATTATTTTCTTCTCCAGTTCAACCCCAACCAGAGGAGCACAGTATCAAACAGTTGGTGAGACCCTCAACTATGAAATCAGGAGTTTTGGATCTTCTCTTCCTGTTAAGGTGATGGAGGCCATAACCCTAGCTGAAGGTAACTTTCTTTTTTATTAAACAACTAAATGGTATTTAAATCCTTTGTGTTAAGGCAGTTCAAAAATATTGCATGGGGTGCATTTTTTCCAATGTGTCTGCTCATTGAGATAATAAACTCTTCATCCTCTCTGTTCCCAATAAGGTAAATTTAGTGTTTTTTTGGTTGGATTTCAAGCTGTTTAAATGATAAGAGTACTTTGTATTGAATTACTGCACACTTCCATGTGTAATTGCACCGGTGGCATTGCTATCTCTCTTAATGTTTCACACTTTAGAATTGCTTGTCAGAGGTAATCTAGGCACAGCCACAATCATTACAACATCCTTTAAATGACATGCAGCCATCTCAATTCTCCTTCCCTGATACTAAAGTGATATAACAAGGATGCCTCTTCTCTGCACTCTGTTGTCAGCTTTTCGTACAATGGGCTGTCAAGAGATAATCGAGCAACACAGACCATGATAGGTGTCACACTGAATAAATAGGGCATCTCATGGCCCCCAAGGTTCCTTTGTCATGGAAATAATCAATACAGTGTTTGTCCAATCAAAACTACTGTTGTGCCTGCAATGACACTAGTTTTGTCACATGCATTAATTTAGTAAAAATTAGGGTACATACAATACTTGTAAATATGCTTCTCAAGTAGATATTTACTTAACAAACAACATTCTAAAACACTGGCATATTCTGCATTTCATTTTACCAACCAATGTTTGGAGGTTAAAGCTCTCATGCATACATCATGTGATTGAATATTGTGATCACTTGTTTAGTAAATTTTATTTTATAGTAATTTGGTGTGCAAAACTTGAGCTCATAAAAGGGACATATCGAAAATTTTTGTCTGGCACTCATCAGGGCACTTTGCAAGAATACCAATAAAAAGAGGGGAAAAAATCACCAGATGCATTCTCCATGGCAATCAGAATCTACTTGTCAGTCAACCAGCATTCTTTATCCTACAGTATAAATTATTGTTTTACATTATATCAATATTCTTGTGAAGTGTCCTGATGAGTGCAAGACAAAAAACTTTGATATGTCTTTTTTTTAGCAGTGCTCAATTTTTATTTACAGTATTTTATGGATAGTAACCAACACATTGAACAACATTACGGCCAGCACGGTAGCACAGTTGCTTCACAGCGCCAGGGACCCAGGTTCAGTTCCTGGCTTGGGTCACTGCCTATGCGGAATCTGCAGCTTCTCCCAGTGTCTGCGTAGGTTCTCTCTGGTTTCCCCCCACAAGTCCCGAAAGACATGCTTGTTAGATGAGTTTCTGAATTCTCCCTCGGTGTACCCGAACAGGCGCTGGAGTGTGGCGACTCGGGTATTTTCACAATAATTTCATTGCAGTGTTAATGTAAGCCTACTTGTGACAATAAGATTATTATTATTATTATTATGTTGATATTTATTTTCTGATCCAGTGAAAGTGAAGTAAAAGCATTATCACCAAATCTCACTGTGCACCACTGGAAGCATCTTTGAAACATCCATGTGTTTTCATGCTTTCTTGCATTCTATTTCATGGTAACTCTCTGTATTGCAGTGTATTTGCACAACCTGGTGCCATGGTTAGTCTAAGGATGTAATTAGGTCACACATTAGGCAGTTTCCATTACAACTTGGACATGAAGTTATAAGCATAATGACGCAATGCATAACTTTAACATGGCGAGTGAATTATATGTGTGCTCTGGACCCATTCTTTTTTTCAAAATTTAGAGTACCCAATTCATTTTTTATTTTCAATTAAGGAGCAATTTAGCATGGCCAATTCACCTACCCTGCACATCTTTTGGGTTTGGGGGCAAAACCCATGCAAACAAGGGGAGAATGTGCAAACTTCACACGGACATTGACCCAGAGCTGGGATCGAAGCTGGGACCTCGACACCGTGAGGCAGCAGCACTAACCACTGCCACCGTGCTGCCCTTAATTGCATTCTTAATTTTCTGTCCTATAGACACTGCATTCTCGTGATCTTTTTGAATGCAACTAGATAACGATACTGCATTTATGACATTAATTGACCTGAAAAATACTCCAAATCATTTCACAGATGGGTAGAAGGAAATCCAGTTCTTCGTATGGGCCAGGTAGATTAGGAAGAGTGGCCAAACATTCGGTGAAAGAGCTGGGTTTCAGGAGATTTTTAGGAATGAAGAGGTTTAGGGAGAGAGGTGCAGCTCTGATTATTGTAATGGATGTATTTTTTATGACTCCCTGACGTGAGACCTTTTTATTTTAGCAGATGAGCCATTAAGTGTTAAAATAAGTGACAATGGATGGGCGTGGCTAGTTTGTGGTGAAAAACTGATTGTCTGGAAGATTGGTCAGATGTCCATTGTGAAGGTAGCAAGCATTCACACTTCACATTTCAATCTGTTGATGGTTCAGTTGTAGTTCACTCTGCGTCTCTCCTCTGAATTAGGAGGTTGTAGGTCCAAGTCTCTCTCCAGGACTTGAGAACAAAAATCTATTTGGCACTACAGTACTGTACAGTTGGAGGTGCCATCTTTCAGGTGAGATGTTAAAACGAGGTCTCATCTGCTCCCTCAGATAAATGATCCCATGGCACTGTTCCAAAGAAAAACCGAAGTTATCGCTGGCGTGTATGGGTCAGTGTTTATCCATCAATCAAGATTGCAAGAGCTGATGACCTGGTGTCACATTGCTTGTGGAATCTTGCTCTGCACAAATTGGCCACTGCATTTCCCTCAACAGTGATTTCACTTCAGAATTACTTTATTGGTTGCAAGATGCTTTAGCAGGTCCTGAAATTATGATAAGTACTGTATAAAGGCAAGTCTCTTTTGAAATTGGCTTGAAGCTTTATTATGCATGGTCCGAAGTGCAATTACTATGACCCTGATGTGTACATCTTCTTGAGGCCAAGCCTCCTGACTGAAGGAGGGCTTCCCTGAAAACTCAACAGCCGTGACACCCTTTATCCAGACACCCTTTATCCACCATGAGGCTGCCCAAAGTACATGGGCATGTTGGGTTAAGGAACTGTTTACATTTACTTTCATGAAGGTATTGTGGAAAGCACGGAAGCAAATAAATGCTGATCCAATTTGGATATATTATGCTCAAGTAATGTCCAGAAAATTGGCCACATTTGTCACTCCTACCTTTTGTAGATTAAAAAATATATTTGATACCAAGATGTAGATTTTTTTTAAAAATTGATACTGAGAAAAAGGTTTGTGTACGCACACATTTTACTCAACATGTTTCTGGAAGTTTTGCTCAAGTTTTGTTCCCCCACAGCTTTCTGTGTGTAAAGAATTTCAGTTGCCACCCTGTGATCTCCCATACGTTGCAGACCTGATCGCTTTATCTCTTCCAAATGAACACTGTTCCATTCAGGTGAGTACCTGCATGTATTGAGAACACCTGTTTAACCATCTGTGGATTTAGTCAATGTTATTCTGGGACTTGTGCACATAATTTATGCTGGCAGTTAATCCCAAGGATCTAAAATGTACAAACAAATCATTTTATCCAGATGGTCTATGGTGGATTTGATGGTTAACATGAGCCGCCTCCCGATGTAATACCGCTGCCTTGGGTCCCATCCTCATTATGTAAACGTCAGGCTTCTTAAATGCAATCTGCTTTGAACCTGCCATTTAACAGCGTATTCCATGCTCTCAACTCTGTGTAGAGAGAGATTCCTATGTTGTCAAAAAGACATTGGTTTTGGTTAACACATTCACACTTGAGACCTGGTCTATGTGTTTCACTGAACGTAATCGGCTTGAAACATTTATCGTGCGCTGACCTGTGCCAAGAAATAGACTAATTGGCAATCAGATCCCACCACTGTTTCTGAGACTTCACTTTGGCAATTAAAGCAGTGTAAATGTATGCTTTAACAATAATCAGTTGAGAACTCAGGAAGATAAAGATGCTGTCAAAAGCTTTCGTCTTGTATTCATCAGGACAGATTTGCAAGAATATGAATTGTAAAGGAAACAAAAGTTTATGCTGCATGATAAGTGAATGCTGAATGGTTGGCAGGTGGACTCTGGTCAAGGCATTGGAGAATACACAAGGGAACAATTAACTGCCAAGCTATTATTTAAATTCAGGCAGGTGGACTCTTGTCAAGGCATTGGCATAGCGAATGAACCAGGGAATGGCTGTCCTCCAAGCTTTTGTTTAATTGAAAGGGATGCATTGAGTGGACATAATCTTTATTATTGTCACAATTAGGCTTGCCTGCTTCTGTGTGAATTCATGTAGCTTCCAGCACAAACAAGTGAGACGATGCAAGGCCAACTGATTATCTTAAATTGGTTATCAGTATAATTAACACAATTAGGATTGTTCAGCAGGTGGTATCAATCATGAAATCACATCAAATGTTGAAAGCTATGTTCTGAATTTTGCAAGCAGGGGCTGATTGGGTACGGTCAGTACTTGTTTCGCATAGCTGATGTAACATGCTATTTGCCATTCATTGCGATATATGGCCATCATACCTGGCATCAAACCAGCACTGAAATTCATATACCACATTACTAATTTGTGTGATAGATGGAACGTCTTTTTGGTTTGATGGCAGCATCCTGTTGAGCATGCCACTCGTGTTGCTCCTAATAACAACAGCATACAGTGACTAGCTTCTTCTGCTCAAATCTTTGAGACACCTTGCCCTTCCATGATATTCGGAGGTAGACTGGGCACTTTCAGGAGCAATGGTTTGCAGCCTTAAGCCCGTCAATGAGGTTTTCTGATATACAGTGAGCAATGATCAAATCATGGTAGCCATTATCCCACGGTTTGTCTTTGATGCGCCCTATTTCAGCATCAAGCTTGCATGGTGAGCGAATGGCTTGGCCCCAATTTATGAGGTTGCCTATCTTACCATGTGGAACTGTAGGAATCCTAGCGCAAGTATTGACCAGTGAAGGCAGGCTTCTGGTTGAGAGTAATAAATAACGTTTTGGCAGAATTCTCAACTAGCACGTCAAGGAAAGGGAGCACATTTGACTGCTTTGTTTCAACGGTGAATTTGAATGCAGGATGGAACCCATTGAGGTAAGGAAACTTTTGCATTGCAGCTGTGGATTCAAATGTAGTAAATATATCATCTACGTTTCTGAAATACGCAAGGGTAAGTGATTGGGTTTCATTTCGTCAAGAACTTGTTTCTCATGGAAACCACCAAAAGGTGTTTGCATGCTGAGAAGACAGGGGATCCCATGGCAACACCAACTATTTGGGCATGCATGGTGTTAAAACTGAACTCAGCTGCACAAGTTGCTGAGTTCATAAGTTCAATGAACACGGATTCAGATAATGGTGGGACATCTAGATTACCATGACCTAGTGATGCAGTGTAAATATCAATGGCTTCTTGAGTGGTATAATGTGGAACGGTTGCTCAGATCATCATTAAGATTGGCGTGTCCAAATTTCTAGTCATTGGACCTGTCGCTAAGCATGACCAGACAACCCTGCTCAAGAGAAAGTTACAAAATTGCTTGTTGGACTTCTGGCAAGCTGTCGAGTGGTATATATGTTAGGATTCATAAGTTTGTAAAATACCGAAATATAGGAGCATAATTAGGCCATTTGACCCATCCAGTCTGCTCTGCCATTCGATCATTGCTGATCTCATCCTGGCATTAAGTTCACTGTCCTGCCTGTTCTCCATAACCCTTCAACCCAATGCCAATTAAAAACCTGTCTAACTCTTCCTTTAATTTACTCACGATCCCAGCATCCGCAGCACTTTGGGGTCGCTAATTCTACAGATTCCCAAACCTTTAGGACAAGTAATGTGCTTTTTCCTATGTGCTTTGGAAGATGCACAAAAAGGATTTTCCCTTGATGTCCTATCTCATCGCCGGTTTAACTCGGTTGACTAGACAGCTGGTTCATGATGCAGAGTGAGGCCAGCGGTGCGGGTGCAATACCGGCTGAGGTTATTCATGAAGGCCCTGTCTTCAAAACCTTGCCCCTCGCCAGAGGTGTGGTGATTCTCGGGTTAAATCACCACCAGTCAGCTCTCTGCGTCAAAGGGGAAAGCAGCCTATGGTCAGGTGGGACTATGGTGTTTTTATCTTCACCTTTCTCATTGATGTCTGATTCTGCATAACATGAATTGACCGAATGGTTGGGTGAGCTGCTGCAACCAGTTCTGAGCAAATTCTCCACGTGCACGATGAAAGATTAACTTACCTTTTGTGAAGAGCATAATACAGGGCTTGCATATCAATAGCAATGCCCTGTCCATGTGCTCATTCAATATTGCTAGCCAATTCACCAATGTACCGCTCAAAGAAGCCATTGACATTTAGACCATATCGCTATATCATGGCAATTAGACGCACCACCATTGTCTGAACCTGTATTCATTGAACTTGTGAACTCAGCAACTAGTTTGGTTTTAGTGACGCCACGTGTTCCCAAGTAGATGGTTGCCATGGGGCGCTTGCAAACTCGTTTGTTGGTTTCTAAGAGAAATACGTCTTTGATGGAATGACACAATCTCCTCCCCTTGCATATTTCCACTATGTAGCTGATACATTTGCAATATTTGAATTCACAGCTGCATATAAGAATTTCCTTACCCTAATGGGCTGGATTCTGCACCCAAATTTACCTTGGAAATGGAGCAGTCAAATGATCTTCCTTTCCTTGACATGCTAGTTGAGAAATCTGATGCGGGGTTCTCACCCATGGTCTACTGCAAGCCTACCGTCACTGGTCAAAGCATGCGTTGGGATTCCTACTGTTCCACACGCTTTAAGATTGGCCCTATTGGCAACCCTGTAAATGGGTCCCGAGCCATTCACTCACCTTGTAGGCTGGATGCTTTAAAAAGGGCACATCAAAGCCAGCCTGCAGGATAATGGCTACTCTGACTAAATCATTACTCGCTGTATATCTCACAAACTCCTTAATGGGACTACTGGGGCTGTTTAGCACAGGCTAAAGCAGGCCAGCAGCATGGTTTGATTCCCGTAACAGCCTCCCTGAACAGGCGCTGGAATGTGGCGACTAGGGGCTTTTCACAGTAACTTCATCTGAAGCCTACTCGTGACAATAAGCGATTTTCATTTCATTTCACCCTTAAAAGTGCTCCAACTACCTCTGATGACCCTGCAATGGTGTCTCAAAAATTGAGCAACTGGTAAAGCTAGCCATTGCACGCTGTTATGATGCATTGGCAACACAAGTGGTAATCAGATGCCGTCATCAAGGTGAAAATATATTCTCAGCAGGTCTGGTTGCATCTGTGGAGAAAGAAGGGAGGGGTAAAGTTTCCAGTCTGGATGTCTCTTTGTCAAAGCACTTTGTTTCCGATTCCAGCATCTGCAGTAATTTGCTATCACTGAAAACAAATTTGCCTATCACACAAACTAGTAATGTGCTGTATGAATTTTGGTGCTGGTGTGATGCCAAGTATATAGGACTTGCGTCCCAGTGACTGACATGGTATCAAACATCATGTCCCTACAACTGTTTGCAACAGGCAAAAATAATGACTATCTCGCCAGCCTGTGCTTGCAAAACTCAAAACTGTGTCCAGCATTGTGGTTGCGCAATTGGACAGAACAATCCAGGTTGTGCTAAGAATTACACTGACAACCAATTAAGATCTGGCTCACAGTGTGTCTCTCTTTTATATGTGCTAGAAGCTACATATATTCACACAGGCTCCTGTCCTTTGCACGCAAGGAGCTTGTCCACACTTATACTTTCTTGAAATAAGCAAAAGCCTGGGGGGGGGGGGGGCAGCCATTCCCTGGTTCATTCCCCACGGCAGTGTCATGAACAGAGTCGACCTGCCTGGTTTGAATTTAACAATAGTTTGGCAGTTAATTGTTGACAGGTGTTTTCTCCATGGCAGAACCTTTTACTGATTCAAGACCACTTGCTAACCGATCAGCACTCTGTTCCCTTGCAGCATACATTGTTGTTTTGTTTACAATTGGTATGCTTGCAAATTTTTGCTAATGAACACAAGGCGAAAATCTTCAACTGTATGTTTTTTTTTCAGCAATACTCTATTCTGTGCTTCCAAATGACTTGATCAATTTGATATGTAGGACTGTAAGATGTGATGAATGATTGAAATACAAGTTTTCTTTAGTTAAAATGAGTAGCACATTTTATCCCTTTGTTGAGGATGAGAATTCAGTCATGTATGATGTTGCCATGCCCTAAGTATTCTATATTCTCCCGTTCTCAATCTAATACCAGCACTTTGGCAGTGAAGTATGAAATCAGTGTAATGATGTTTGGACTCCTGATGGTAAGGTTTTTGATTTCAGTTGTGTTTTCTGGATGTTAAAAAACTTAAAGCTGCTGATAGATTTGTACAAATCCTATGGAAATCCTGTTATAGAGAACATAGAACATAGAACATAGAACATAGAACATAGAACATAGAACATAGAACATAGAACAGTACAGCACAGAACAGGCCCTTCGGCCCTCGATGTTGTGCCGAGCAATGATCACCCTACTTTAAACCCATGTAACCCGTATACCCGTAACCCAACAATCCCCCCATTAACCTTACACTACGGGCAATTTAGCATAGCCAATCCACCTAACCCGCACATCTTTGGACTGTGGGAGGAAACCGGAGCACCCGGAGGAAACCCACGCACACACAGGGAGGACGTGCAGACTCCACACAGACAGTGACCCAGCCGGGAATCGAACCTGGGACCCTGGAGCTGTGAAGCATTGATGCTAACCACCATGCTACCGTGAGGCCCAAGTGAAATGAAATGAAAATACCTTTCTGTAAATTATTAACTATTTACATATCCTCTTCACTGATGCATTGTACATAGCGGGGAGCAAAATTATATAGATTTACATTGCGTCACCAGCACAGACACTGATTTCTAATTGTGCCAGTGTTTTATGCTCTACATAAACCTCTTCCCTGCTTCATTTTATCCTATCAACATGTCTTCCTATTCCTTTCTCCCTTCTATTCCTTTCCCCCTTGCAAGCTTGTTCAGTTTCCTCTTAAAGACACCTGTGCAATTCACCTTAAACAGTACTTGTGCCAGCAGCTCCCATGTGCTTACTGCCTTCTGGATAGATAAGGAAGCAGGCATTGATGATAGGGGGTGGGCGGGTGGTTGATATTTGAGCAGGTTTTTTAAAAGGTTCAGTTGATTTTGAAGTAATCTTGTTCACTTTTTGAGGATAGATTTCAGATCAGTTGTGTCGTCTTAGAAATTTGAGTTTCGCCTGTTTCCAAAAAAAACTTGCAAAAGAAAATTTGAAAGGATGAGCAAATGCGTTGAAGCAGACCGATCTGCTGACTGGACAGCATGGTGGCACAGTGGTTAGCACTGCTGCCTCAGCGCCAGGGATCTGCCTTGGATGACTATGTGAAGTTTGTATATTCTCCCCATGTCTGTGTGGGTTTCCTCCTGGTGCTCCGGTTTCTTCCCATAGTCCAAAGATGTACAGGTTAAGTGAATTGGCCATACTAAGTTTCCGCTTTGTGTTCAAAAGGTTTGTTAGTGTTATGGGAATAGGATGGGGGTGTGTGCTTTGGTAGAGTGCTCTTTCAGAGGGTTCGTGCAGACCTGATGGGCTGAATGGCCTCCTTCTGCACTACAATGATTCTATGATTGAGGGGGTCTAAAACTAGGGCCGTGAGAAATTCCTCCTACAGCTATTTTAATAGCAGGCACTTGCACTTTTGTAGTTTGTGTTTTAGACTTCATAAAACTTACTATGAATAGTTCATAACTTGGTTTTGTTTATGGTGGCCAGTGTAGCTTTTATTTTTGTTCTTTGTTATGAAATCATCCTCACACTCAAATCAATCACATAATCAATTACCTGAGGACATACCTGAGGACATATGTTTCTATGCTTTTTGTATGCATCAATGTAAAAGCATTCGGCTATTAATCATTATTAACATTTTATCACCTTTTTCTAGTCTGTGTCAGTAATGGCAGCTTCCAGACAGGGAGTGGTAAGTTACTGGTCCAGCCTGGCCCATGAGGAATCCTGCACAGAACTCACTCTGGATTTTGGCAATGACTGGAAGTGTCTGACTGCAGTAACGGTAAGTCCCATCACTGGCGACCCATTGAGTAAGGCGGAGTAAGGGGGCCTATGTGAGGGCCAGTGACCTATAACCATGCAATTCCACTATTATGTTAGTTGTACACCACTTTAACATGCATTCAGATCTGACTGAACTGGTGATTTGCATTTGTATTCCTCATTAGTTAAAGCCCCAAGCACAACATTGTTCCAGTACCTTGATTGAAATGTGGTAACTGTGGTTACAAATTATCTTTTGGTGGGGATGGATCTGAGGGCAGAGACGATCATTCTGTGGTTTTTCTTTTAGGGAGGTGGATTTATTCTCGCTTCCCAGAAGAACCAGTTGATACGATTAACACCAGATGGTTCAGGCAAAGTGAGCTTCCGTCCCATACAACAGGGCCAGGGAATGCTATCAGGGCTGGGCCGCAGGGTCTCATCGTTATTTGGCATTTTGACACCAGTTGCTGATGTTGTGGTAAGACTATATCACTGTTTGGGTCTAATGTGCAGCTAACTGATTTCTTGAGTTTATTATTCTTGTGTTGAATAAGTGATTATTTAAATTGTTAACTACGGCTGCTATCCTCTTATAAAGATACGGACTCTCTTGTCATTAAAAGTTACGGTGCAACTGCTATACTGTCACTGTTAACTTTGCTAAGAATTGTGGACTAAAGTATATTGTTGGGTTTTCTTGGCTGTGACATTCTGTTTATTCTCCGACAGCTGAGTTCTGTATTGTGGGATGAGGAAAATGAGTGTTTCTACACTCTGACTAATTCCAGCTTGAATAAATGGGAAGTGGGTGAGATGTCTGAGCACCATATCTTCAGCTGGGACTTGAACAGATCTATGAAAGGCGATCTGGGGGATTCGATCTGGGTAAGATGTGTTCGTCTAAAATGTGTTTTGCATGCAGTTTGTGCAGAGTACAAGAGTTAGTCTGACAGAGGGTGTATGCTGATGAGATTTCTTTGTTAAATATCTTTTTTATGGGTTGATAGAAATTTTGCCGTATTATCAGTCCTCTTGCAGTTTTATTATGGTCTCTTTTGTGATTATGTGCAATCATGCTGTCTTTCCTATTTGTACAAAATTTAATCCAAGTTTGGTGCTCTTTGAGCAGTGAAACTGAATGCAATTTCACTTCTGTGTAGGGTCTGTGGGTTTGTCCATCAGATCTGATATTGGAGATTGGGAACTGCGCTTCTGGGCTCTTTGCATATCCTGTTGGTGGGTACCCGGGAGTTGGCCGATGACTCACCACCTCAGCCACAGGAGACCAGGGGAAGGAAATATAATTGAAAGTGGAATGTCAGACTCTCTCCTCCTGTCCCTGTTGCCTCCAAGCCACACAAGAATTGCGGTGTTAACTTTGTGCTTCAACCCTCCTTCTAAATTTAGGGAGATGATGAAAATTATGAAGTCACTAAATCTGGAATCACTATGCAGTACCTGGATTTACAGTTGAGCAAGTAAGTGAAATTCCTTTTCTCATTGTTGCATTTACTTGAAGTATTTCTGTTAAGATTGACTTCAATCCTTTCGTTGCCTAGTGTAGCCCTTCGACAAGGTGTAAAAGAAATGGCAGTGACGTTGTTCTCACAATAGCTTGGAATGAGGTAATCCAATCCCTGCAATCTTTCAAACTGTTCCCTCTCTAGGTCTGGTTAGTGTGTTTGTCTTCTATTGGAGGCAAAAACCCAAGCCTGCAACCTCCAATAAGAATGGAATTTATCCTGATTAATTGTGATTGAGGAAAACAATTCTGTTCTGCGCACTACAGTTTATACTATTCTTTCTATAGTAATCAACTCTGCCTAGTTGGTGCATTGATGATTTTTGAAAATTCCAGCAAGGTGGGAGACACTGATCATATATTTTCTGAGTATCAGTTGCTTATTACGGAGCTCGGATGATGCCTGTAACAGCTGTGAACTGATGTCAGATAACATGGCCAGTGGGCAAAGTGTGAGGGACTGGACGAAGGGTGGAGTTGTTGGGTACACCAGAGGTGAGAATGTGCACATGGGGAGGTAAAGCTGTGGTGGACGCAGTGTAGAGCTACAGTGCAGTAGAGATTGGATGGTAGCTAGCTGCGACTAGGTCTTTTCCGTGTTTTGGTAAGGCAATGAAATTTGCCATCCGCCATTTCTTTGGAATAGTGTTGGAATCTATGGCCATAAGAGCTCGGGCCCAGGTGTTTCAAAAATTCTGGTATGATATTGTCATATCCTACTTCCTTGCCACTCTTCAATCCTTGTAGAACCTCAAAAGTGGGCGGTGCTGATTCCTGTGTTGCTGGTGGCATTGTCTAAGATAACTCGGTGTTTTTTTTTAAGTGTTTTTGTCCTGGGGTGTGACAAACAGGTGGCTGGAAACATTGGGAATAACTGCGGGGTGAATTTGAGTAGGTGACTCTTCAGCTGTTCCAAGGTGACGAATTAAGCTCCAGCACTTCCTGCTGGAGTGCGTGTGAAGTTTAGCTCTGTTACGGTTTCCTCCAATTTGGTGCAGCATGTGGCACTCAGGGATTCGATCAGATGGTCTCCTACCTCTGGGTCCTGGTGATCCCTATGCCTTTTAGGAGGGCAGTACTGTCTTCTTGAAGCATGGGATAGAGATGGGTTGGTACCCTTGGGGAATTACCGTCCAGGCTGCCAGCACAGTAGCACAAGTGCATAGCACTGTGGCTTCACAGTGCCAGGGTCCCAGGTTTGATTTCCCCGCTGGGTCATTGTCTGTGAGTAGTCTGCACGTTCTCCCCATGTCTGCGTGGGTTTCCTCTGGGTGCTCCGGTTTCCTCCCTCAGTCCAAAGACGTGCAGGTTAGGTGGATTTGCCATGCTAAATTGCCTCTAGTGACCAAAAAAAGGTTAGGAGGGGTTATGAGGATGGGGTGGAAGTGAGGGCTTACGTGGGTCGGTGCAGACCCGATGGGCCGAATGACCTCCTGCACTGTATGTTCTAGGACCTCTAGGGTTGTAATCTCAGGATTACTCCCTGTGTTGTGTGCCAGTGAGGCTAGAAATAGGAGGATAGAACTTCACCCTCGGGCAGAGCAAAAAGGTGACAAGTGTGAGAAAGGGGGTGGTCAATGCAGGACTGAGGGTATTGTACCTTAATGCGTGCAGTATACGGAACAAGGTAAGTGAGCTTGTTGCACACATTGCAATTGGCTGGTATGATGTTGTGGGCATCACAGAGACGTGGCTGCAAGGGGATCAGGTCTGGGATCTAAATATACAAGGATATGTGTCCTATCGAAAGGACAGGTTAATGGGCAAAGGTGGTAAGTTTGCATTGTTAGTAAGGAATGAAGTTAAATCGCTAGCAAGGAGCGATATTGCATCAGAAGGCATAGAGTCTCTGTGGGTAGAGTTGAGAATCGCAAAGGTAAAAGAGCCTGATGGGAGTTATGTACAGGCCCCCTAGCAGTAGTCAGGATGTGGGGCAGAAAATAAATTACGAGATAGAGAAAACACGTAAAAAAGGCATTACAATAATCAAAATGCAACTTCAAAATGCATGTGAACTAGGAAAATCAGGTTGGTAATGAATCCCAAGAAAAGGAATTTGTAGAATGTCTAAGAGATGGGTTTTTTGGAGCAGCTTGTGGTAGAGCCCACTAGGGAACAGGCAATTCTGGATTTGGTGATGTGTAATGAGGCAGACTTGATTCTGGAACTTAAGGTGAAGAAACTCTTGGGGAGCAATGACCACAATATGGTAGAATTTACCCTGCAGTTTGAGAGGGGGAAGCTACAATCAGATGTAACGGTACTGTAATTAAATAATGGTTCCAGAAATACATGAGGGAGGAGCTGGCCAGAATTGATTGGAAAAGGAGCCGAGCAGGGAAGACAGTGAAACAGCAATGGCAGGGGTTTTGGGGGGTTATTCGGGAGGCACGGCAGAAATTCATCTCGAGGAGGAGGAAACATGCTAAGGGCAGGACAAGTCATCCATGGTTTATGAGGGAAGTAAAGACAGCATAAAAGCAAAAGGAAAAAACATACAAAGTGGCGAGGATTAGTGGGAAGCCAGAGGATTGGGAATCATTTAAAAGCGAGCAGAGGACAACTAAAGAAGCAATAAGGGGAGAGAAGATGAAATATGAGTGCAAGTTAGCTAGTAATATAAAAGAAGATGGAAAAGTTTATTTCAACATATAAAAGGTAAGAGAGAGGCAAAAATAGACTTTGGACCACTGGAAAACATGGCTGGAGAAGATATAATAGGAAACAAAGAAATGGCAGGCGAGCTGAATAGTTACTTTTGCATCCGTCTTCACAGTTGAAGACACCAGTGGGATGCCAGCGCTCCAGGAGAATCGGGGGTCAAGAGGTGAATGCAGTGGCCACTAAGGAGAACATTCTGGGGAAACTGAAAGATCTGAAAGTGGATAAATCACCTGGACCAGATGGATTACACCCCAGAGTTCCAAAGGAGATAGCAGAGGAAATTGTGGAGGTATTGGTGGTGATCTTTCAGGAATCACTAGAGACAGGAAGGGTCCCAGAGGACTGGAAAGTGACTAATGTAACACCAGTGTTTAAGAGGGGAGGGAGGCAGAAGACGGGAAATTATAGGCTGGTTAGCCTGACTTCAATCATTGGTAAGAATTTAGAATCTGTTATTAAAGATGCACTTCCAAGTACTTTGTGATCTCATGATAAAATAGGACCGAGTCAGCAAGGCTTTGTCAAAGGGAGGTCATGTCTGACAAATCTGTTAAGAGTTCTTTGAAGAAGTAACAAGGAAGTTAGACAAAGGAGAACCAGTGGACGTTATGTATTTCGATTTCCAGAAGGCCTTTGACAAGGTGCCACATAGGAGACTGTTGAATAAGTTGTGCCCATGGTGTTAAGGGTAATATCCTGGCATGGATAGAGGATTGGCTGACTGGCAGAAGACAGAGCGTGGGGATAAAGGGGTCTTTTTCCAGATAGCAGCCGGTGACTAGCGGTGTGCCTCGGGGGGGGGGGGGGGTCTGTGCTGGGACCACAACGTTTTACAATATACATTAATGAACTGGAAGAAGGGGCAGCACGGTGGCGCAGTGGGTTAGCCCTGTTGCCTCACGGCGCCGAGGTCCCAGGTTCGAATCCCGGCTCTGGGTCATTGTCTGTGTGGAGTTTGCACATTCTCCCCGTGTCTGCGTGGGTTTCGCCCCCACAACCCAAAGATGTGCAGAGTAGGTGGATTGGCCTCACTAAATTGCCCCTTAATTGGAAAAATGAATTGGGTAATCTAAATTTAAAAAAAAAAATGATCTGGAAGAAGGAACTGAAGGCACTGTTAAGTTTGCAGATGATACAAAGATCTGCAGAATGACGGGTCGTAGTTTTTTAAAAAACATACAAATTTAGAGTACCCAATTTTTTTATATATATATATATATATATATATATATATATATATATATATTTATATTTATTTTTTTCCAATTAAGGGGCAATTTAGTGTGGCCAATCCACCTAACCTTCACATCATTGGGTTGTGGGGGTGAAACCCACGCAGACATGGGGAGAATGTGCAAACTCCACATGGTCAGTGACCCAGGGCCGGGATGAGTGACAGGTAGTATTGAGGAAGCAAGGGGGCTGCAGAAGAATTTGGACAAGCTAGGAGAATGGGCAATGAAGTGGAAAATTGTGACGTTAGGCACTTTGGAGGAATTTAGGCATTGACTATTTTTTGAAAATTGGAAATACTTAGGAAAGCAGAAGCACAAAGGGATTTGGGAGTCCTTGTTCACGATTCTCTTAAGGTTAATGTGCAGGTTCAGTCAACAGTTAAGAAGGCAATGCAATGTTAGCATTCATGTCAAGAGGGCTAGAATACAAGACCAGGGATGTATTCTGAGGCTGTATAAGGTCTGGTCAAACCCCATTTGGAGTAATGTTAGGAGTTTTGGGACCCGTATCTAAGGAAGGATGTGCTGGCTTTGGAAAGGGTCCAGAGGAGGTATACAAGAATGACCCCTGGAATGAAGAACTTGTCGTATGAGGAATGGTTGAGGATTCTGGGTCTGTACTCGTTGGAGTTTATTTAGAAGGCTGAGGGGGATCTTATTGAAACTTGCAGGATACTGCAAGGCCTGGATAGAGTGGACGTGGAGAGGATGTTTCCACTTGTAGGAAAAACTAGAAGCAGAGGACACAATCTCAGACTAAAGGGACAATCCTTTAAAACAGAGATGAGGAGGAATTTCTTCAGCCAGAAGGTGGTGAATCTGTGGAACTCTTTGCCACAGAAGGCTGTGGAGTGTCTTTAAGACCGAAATAGATAGGTTCTTGATTAACAAGGGGATCAGGGGTTATGGGGAGAGGGCAGGAGAATGGGGATGAGAAAATATCAGCCATGATTGAATGGCGGAGCAGACTCGAAGGACCGAGTGGCCTAATTCTGCTCACATGTCTTATGGTCTTATCCTAAATCTGAAGTCTGGTTCGCAGGGTTGGTGGTGGGCTTTGTGGAAGTGGTTAATCATTTATTTGAGGGAATGATGGAGGAGGATAAGCTTGGGTGGTTCAGCAAAAGTAGGAACACCGGAGCAAATTCCCTTGAACTTTGACCCTAAAGCCCTCCATTTCAATGGAATTGCAGAGGTTGAGGGGCAACCTGATGATGTTTGCAAAATTGAGTATCATAGTCAGAGGGGATAGTCAATACCCTCCCCCAAGGTTCAGTGCTCTCAAACCCCTGTCACCCTTTTGTCTTTGATAAAATCCATCGCTTCATCCGGTGATTCAAAGTAAAGTTCCCAGCCCTCATAAGTGACTCACAAGACGCGCCGGGCATAACATCCCAAACTTCACCCCCTTCTTGAAGAGGGCCGATTTTACCTTATTGAATCCGGCTCTTCTTCTGGCCAGTTCCGCGTCCAGGTCCTGATAGATGCGCAACTCACAGTTCTCCCACTTATAGCTCCATGTCTGCTTAGCCCAACGCAAAATCTGTTCCTAGTCCAGGAACCGGTGCATTCGCACCACCATTGCTCTCAGCGGTTCATTCACTTGCGACTTACTCGCAAGAGCTCTATGTGCTCTGTCCACTTCAAGGGTTGGGTCAACACCCCATCTCCCATCAATGTTTCCAGCATACTTGCCACATATGCCCTCGCGTCTCATCCCTCACTGCCCTCAGGGAGGCCGACAGTCCTCAGATTCAGTCTCCAGAACCTGTTCTTCAGGTTCTCCATCTTCTCCTGCAGCCTTTTCTGGTGGTCCCTCATCAACCCCGCTTCGGCCTCCAACACGGTTAAATGGTCCTCTTGCTCAGACACCTTCTCCTCCACCTTCTGAATCGCCAGTCTGTGGGCTTCTAGCCCCTGTTCTACCCGATCAATCGTTGCCTTAATCGGGTCTAACCCTTCCTCCTTTTGCTTGGCGAAGCTCTCCTGAATGAACTTCATCAGCTGTACCGTTGACCACTGCCACCAAACCGGGATTCTGCACCTCTGCCATGCTTTCCATGCTGCAGATTCTACAGTCGCCTTCGTTACTCGACAAATTCTTCTTATATGGCCACTTCTGGTCCACGGCTCCATATAATGTTGTTGGATTTCTCCTCACTGTCTCACTCTCCACCGAATTTTTCTCCTAAAATTCTGAAAGAACTGGGAGAGAAGGTCCATCATGAGCGAGAGCTACCAAATGCGCAACCTCTTACTCCATGGCCGCCACCAGAAGTGCTGCGAGGTGGAAAGTTGAGAGCGGATGTGTGAGGCAAGTTTTGTTACACAGGTTGGCGAGTGCCTGGAACGCACTACCGGGGTCGGTGGTGTGAGCAGATACGATGGTGATATTTAAGCGATATCTTGATATCCCAGCTCCGGGTCACAGTCTGTGTAGAGTTTGCACATTCTCCCAGTGTCTGCGAGGGTTTCGCCCCCACAACCCAAAGATGTACAGGTAGGTGGATTGGCCGTGATAAATTGCCCCAAAATTGGAAAAAATAATTGGGTACGCTAAATTTAAACAAAAAAGAGGCAACTTGATGAATAGGATGGGGGTGCATAAGGTTTTAGTTTAGACAGGCATCATGATCGGTGCAGGCTTGTGCTGTACTGTTCTTTGTTATTTCTATGAATTTGGTATAGAACATACAGTGCAGAAGGAGGCCATTCGGCCCATCGAGTCTGCACCAACTCACTTAAGCCCTCACTTCCACCCTATCCCCGTAACCCAATAACCCTTTTGATCACTAACAGCAATTTATCATGGCTAATTTACCTAACCTGCATGTCTTTGGACTGTGGGAGGAAATCGGAGCATCCGGAGGAAACCCACACAGACACGGGGAGAACATGCTCACTCCGCACAGACAGTGACCCAGCAGGGAATCGAACTTGGGACCCTGGCGCTGTGAAGCCACAGTGTTATCCACTTGTGCTACCGTGCTGGTGTGTGGTTTGAGAGTGAAATACAGGAAGGTGTTGGAGAAGATGGCGTGTAAGGACCTGGTAGTCGATCCTGTTAACCTGGATGATGGATTGGAGCAGTGTTTTTCAAACTTTTTTATCCGGGGCCCACCATTTTTGTAACAGGTGAGCCTACATGGCCCTCACAATCTCAGTTGCTTTGTCCTTCAATGTTACATTTCTGTTAAGGACTTCAGCTGATGATTAAGTTCTCGCTGTATCCGTTGAAAAAATTCAAGAGGTTTGTCATTGAACTCGCCATGCTTAATTTTCAAATGCCTTTAAAGTTTTGAGGGTTTTAAACTTTCAGTTGCCATTACTTCCCTGGATATGCACACATGGGCTTTGCATCTTGATTTGCATTGGCACCATTAATAAAGCCGCATGAAGTCGTCATAATACTGCTTTGTTCCCGCTTTCAGTTTCTTAATGGGTTGTTCATCAGAGGCCCTGGAGCTCACACCGGCACTGCTTTGTCTTGCCGTGGGCCCCCTTGAGAAGCGCTCTCCCATCAGATTCAATTGTGAGTTCCTGGCCTATTTGTGTCTTTGGCCCCCTCTTCCTTATTAAAAAATGATCCATCTTCTTCAGTTCTTCACACAGTCCTGTTGCTTGTTTGCTACAAAATGGAGGAACCTCTCCTCCATGATTTTGGGCCAAAAGCGCGCACCGCATGACATCAGTTTACGTACTGGGCGCATGGCCTCTTTGTTGCAGCTTCTGGCAGTAAGATTACAGTTTTAAAAAATAAGTTTGGTCCTGGGACAGTGCATTGACATCAGGTGAGATGGTACAGGAACAGCGCACTGATGTCAGGAGGTGGCAGTCTGCCCTGCTGGACTCCAGGCCTGCGCACTACCGGATCCACATGAGGGGGGAACGCATGCATGAGGCAGCAGGCATTCTCAACCTAAAAGCTGGTTCAACAGCTGGTCGCGGGCGTTGTGCAACTCTCCCGTAATCGATTGCTCCACGACCCTCCCGACACCTGCCCCTGACCCATCCTGGGTCACCATCCTGGATTAGAGGACCTTGCTGTGCAGAGGAGATAATGGTAGATTCTAAATGCACTGAAGTAATGAAGAATGCAAAATTGCCCACCTAGTGAAAATGCCGCCAGTACAGTTCAGTAAGTCATCAAAGCTTATGATTGATGACCCCGTACCTTTCAATGCCCCAATGGAACTTCCTTATTGAGGGTATGATTCAGCTCCGTACAACCTTGGGTAGAACATAGAACAGTACAGCACAGAACAGGCCCTTCGGCCCTCAATGTTGTGCCGAGCCATGATCACCCTACTCAAACCCACGTATCCACCCTATACCCGTAACCCAACAACCCCCCCCCCATAACCTTACTTTTATTAGGACACTACGGGCAATTTAGCATGGCCAATCCACCTAACCCGCACATCTTTGGGTAATCCGAAGGAATTGATCATGTCTTGATTCCACTCTGAGTTGGTGGGTTCAGAGGTGGTTGTCAAGTCCAATGTGTGATCTGCAGACTCTGTCACATGCAAGCAAGTGATGCTTGAAGGACAAGATGAGTTGTTTGGAGATTTGTGTGTTCTGTTTAATGCCTTAACTTGCATGCTCCCAATGATGTGTGGCAAAGTGTCTGGTGCCTTCCTGAATAGACCTTGGTTGGTCACAACCAGGGACTCCCATGAGTTGTGGGTGTGTTTGACCTCTTCAGGAGTGCTTTGAGGACATCCGTGAAATGTTTCTGGGAATCCCCTGCCACAATAAGAGTTGTGAGCTCAGTGCAGCATGTTCTTTCTGCTTGCAGTGGGTTGCCTGTGGATTGTTCTGTCTTGCACCTGCCCTGCAAGGGGTGATGGAGATGTTCTATAGATAAAGCCTTAACTTCAGTTGAGGGCTGCTCTTGGATGCTATTGTTCTGTGTTTTAAAGGGGTAATGTTTCAAAATGGCCAGAAATGTTTGTCCTTCAAATTGTTGCACCTTTGTTTTCCAGGGAGGGTCTGGTGATTTTGACAGCAGCCTGGAACAAAGGAGACGCTCCATGCTTAATCTATTACATTTTAACCACTCTGCAGGATAATGGCTATCACATATCTGATGACATTAGAGTGGAGGTCACTGAATTTTGTCCAATGTATCAGGTAATACTTGGTTAAAGCTTGTTTCCACAGGTTTATTGTGGAATTTCTAACACAGGACGTGGTTGAGGGGATTTGCATAAATCCATTTATGCACCCCCACAGATGGTGCGGCGGGTGGGGGGAGGGAGTGGGTATGAATCAACGGTAAGGAAGGATTAAGTACAATGAGAGGAGGGTCGAGTGGAGGATAAATGCTTGAACCAACCTGTGGTTTGTTTCTGTGGTGTGCATCCCACGTGATTCTGTGTATCGCTTTTGGAGTTAAAATTTCTTCTTTCTCCATAAATAGAAGATGTTGGTATTGACTGGATGCATTTTAAAAAAACTAGCTAATGGAAGTTTATAGCTGGCTCTGTATTTTTGCAGTTCAGGTTTATGGCATGCACATAATTCAAGTTTACTATTCTTGAAACCTAATAACGTTTTGCTGGTTCAGTAATCTGTAGCATCCCCAGTATGGATTTCCAAATGATGATAGGTGCTGCAGTGTGAAGCATTGGGTAAGAACATAACATAAGAAATAAGAGCAGAAATAGGCCATTCAGCCCCTCGAGCCTGCTCCATTATTCAATAAGACCATGTCAAGTTCTACGTTCACATCTAAACCTAATAACGTCAGATTCTCGTAAAGCAAGGGAGTCAATCGATCTTCACCACTTTTTTTTTAAAAATGCAATTACTTTGCCTCCATCGGCTTCTGAGGCAGAGAGTTTCAAACTCACATAACCCTCAGAGGGAAAATAAATTACTCAGCACTACCCTGAATGGACTGTGCAAACTCCACACGGACAGTGACCCAGAGCTGGAATCGAACCTGGGACCTCGGCGCCGTGAGGCCGCAGTACTAACCGCCACCGTGGTGCCCCAGTAAATCTTCTCTTAACCATCACCTCCATTGCATTTGCACCCTTTCTTAAATAAGGAGACCGAAACTGAAATGTGGTCTCATCAATGCCCTGCATAACTGCGGGCAGCACAGTGGGGCAGTGATTAGCACTGCTGCCTCACAGCACCGAGGTCCCAGCTTCGATCCCGGCTCTGGGTCACTGTCCGGGTGTAGAGTTTGCACATTCTCCCTGTGTTTGCACGGGTTTCGCCCCCACAACCCAAAGATGTGCAGGTTAGGTGGATTGGCCACTCTAAACTGCACCTTAATTAGACAAAATGAATTGGGTACTCTAAATTTATAAAGACAAAATATAATAAATAACTGAAGCATAACATCCATCCTTTTTATGTTCATTTCCTCTCTTAAAGGACCGCATTCAATTTGCCTTCTTGGTTACATGCTGCACCTGCATACTAACCTTTTTGTGACTTGTGCACGAGCGCTCAGAACCATATTTTTCAGATTCTTTTCCCTGGGACCCACTTGTGTCCACTGGCCTACCTTTGCAACACATGCCACGTTCGCTTCCCTTTAATGCAAAAGGGAGCTTGAATCAAGTTCAAAAGAGGAGAGGGCGATGCACATATCAGGTGCAGACTTCAGCAAGGTAGCGCAGTGGTTAGCACTGCTGCCTCACCGCGCCGAGGACCGGGGTTCAATCCCTGCCCCAGGTCACTGTCCGTATAAAGTTTGTACATTCTCCCTGTGTTTGTGTGGGTCTCACCCCCCACAACACACACAAATGTGGAGGGTAGGTGAATTGGCCATGCTACATTGCCCCTTAATTGGAAAAAATATAATTGGGTACTCTAAAATAAAAAAAAAAGACTTCAGTCAGTTGCTTTGTGCTGTCTTCATCTTTATGAAAACGTAATATCCAACCTCGCACATGTCGGTCATAGTGAAGGGCAATAGCAACAAAATGCTTCTTTTACTCGGCACTGGACACTCTGGGAGATGCTACTCCAGAATGCTGACAGCCTCATGTGCTTTTGATGTGGTTTTTTTTTAAAAAAACATTTTATTAAGGCATTTAAAATTTTATAATAACAGTAAACAGTACAAATAAACATAGTGCAAAGACCACCTCCATCCCTCAAGTCCCACCTCCTCTAAACAATAATCTAACCCCCCTCCCTCATCTCTGCTGACAGTTAGTTTTCTCCAAAGAAGTCGACAAATGGCTGCCACCTCTGGACAAACCCTGGCATTGACCTTTTTAGGGCAAACTTTTTTTTTCAAGTCTGAGAAATCAGGCCATGTCACTATGCCAGATCTCTGAATTCGGGGGCTTTGAGTCCCTCTGTGCTAACAATATCCGTCTCCGGGCTACCAAGGAGGCAAAGGCCAAGACGTCAGCCTTTCTCACAATGGATTCCTGGATCTTGCAACACTCCGAAAAATCTCCCCCCCCCCCCCCCCCCCCCCCCCCCCCCAGCCGTCTGCATCAATTGGTTGATAGCTTTAAGTTCCTGGGGGTCATCATCACCAACAGTCTGCCCTGGTCCACTCGCGTTGATGCAACAGTCAAGAAAGCCCAACAACCTCTCTACTTCCTACCAAAGCTAAGAAATTCGATTTGGCATGTCTGCATCGACTCACTCAACCTTCCACAGATGTGCCATAGAAAGCATCCCATCTGGCTGCATTACAGCAACTGCTCGGCCCAAGATCGCAAGAAATTGCAGAGTGTGGTGAACTCGTCACTGAAGCTTGCCATCAATTGATTCTGTCTACACCTCCCACTGCCTCAGGAAGGCAGACAGCATTGTCAGAGACCCCTCACACCCAGGCTTTGATCTCAGACCCTTCAATCAGGCAGAAAATATAGAAGTCTGAAGACCCGCACATCCAGACATGGGAATAGCTTCCCCATAGCTACTAGGCTCCTCAACGATTCTCTCTTTGACTGATATGTTCTCTGTCAGAACACTCATGACACCCTATGATACTCCTGTTTGGCCCTTTTTTCTGCACTGTAACCAATCACTATTTGTTAATGTACCATTTGTCAATGTACTCTGTCAAATATTCTTTTGTCTACTGTGTACGTTCTCTTGGCTGCAGAAAAATATTTTTCACTGTGTACTTTGATCAAAAGCTACAAATGGACTTTAACCTGCTATCCACCAGGAAAGCAGTGTACCAACTCTTGAGTATGAGCATGAAGACCAGGCTCGCTGCTTGCTGGCCCACCAGCTTGCAAGCAGGCAGCCACAAGAGAAATAGTGCAGGTGAAGGATAGCGGAGGCAGACTGCGAGCCACACCAAAAAGGTCAACAAAGCATTCGAGGCCTTCTACCAGGGACAGTAAACCCTCAAGCCCCCACAATGGGGAATCGGGGATGAAACAGTTTCACGATGGACTGGACATGCCAGTCATGGGGGATGTTAGACGGAGGGAGCTGGAAGCACCAATAGGACTGGGAGAGGTCATGGAGAGCATCAACTCCATGCAGGTGGGGAATGTGCTGGGACCCCACCTTTACTTAAGATTTGCACCAGCACTCTCCCCGCACCTGCAGGAGATGTTCGCAGACTCAACTAGCGAGGGGCACCCTGCCTCCAAAGGTAAACAGGCCACCATATCGCTGATAGTCAAGAAAGACAGAGACCCAACGGAATGCAGATCATTTTGCTGCTCAATGTGGACGCAAATATACTCGCAAAAGCCTTGGCCAAGCGACTGAAGAACTGCGTACCAGAGATGGTGAGAGAGGTCCAGACAGGCTTTGTTAAGGGTCGACGGCTAACTGAGAACATCAGACGGCTGCCGAATGTGATACTGACACCACCTGGGGAGAGAATAGCAGAGGTGACTGCATCCCTGGACGCAGAGAAGGTACTAAAGCGGTTTGGGCAAGGAACGAGGTTAATCTCATGGGTGAAACTCCTATAAGAACGCCCCCAAGGTGAGCATTCGCACCAACGCCACCAGCTCTGAATACTTGGCTGCACAAGGCAGGGGTACCTGCTGTGCACGCTCTTGTTCGCCCTGGCAATTGAGCCGTTGGCAATCATCACCCTGAGAGACACGTGAGGCTGGAGGGGAATCCAAAGAGGAGACAGAGAGCACAGAGTCTCTCACTATGCGGATGAACTGCTCCTCTACATCTTGGACCTGCAAAATGGCATGAAAGAAATCACTAAGTTCCTGGGAGAGTTCTGAGCCTTTCGGCTACAAAGTCAATCTGGGCAAAAGAGTTTTCCCAGTGATCCCGAGAAGAAGAGGGGCAGAGCTGGAAGTGCTGCCATTTAAAATAGCCCAAAACAGACTTTGCTACCTGGGCATTCAGATAACCCATGTTTGGGCATGGATCCACAAGTGGAACCTGACCAGTCTGGTAGAGGAAGTAATAAAGGACCTACAGAGATGGGATGCACTCCCATTTTCCCTGGTGGAGAGAGTGCAGACGATAAGATGCACGTACTGCCCAGGTTCCTCATGCTGTTCAGATCCATACCAATCGACATCCCAAAGTCCTCTTTCCAAGCAATAGACAAAATGATTATGCCGTTTTTGTGGGGAGGGAAAAATCCAAGCATCCCCAAAACAACACTGCAAAGGAGAAGAAGCATGGGAGACCTGGCCTTCCCAAACTTGCCACGGCCGAGAGAGTGAGGGGATGGGTGAAGGAACCAAATATGGAATGGGTGAGGATGGAGCAGTCTCCTGTCCAGGAATGACCATCTGGACCAGGGGTGGGCAAACTTTTCCGTGCAAGGGCCACATTCAGAAATTCACAATTTTAAAGGGCTGCGTAGTATATTAAGTACAATAATTAATATTTTAAATAGCCAAAATAATAGGTCTTTAAAGAAAAAAAAGCACATTTATTTGAAAAACAAAGTAACTCAGTAAGTAACAGAACAATGTCAATGAGAATGATGCATCTGACTGCAGTC